>NC_041395.2:273020021-273620021 GCF_900747795.2 Erpetoichthys calabaricus
ATGACCCAAAACACACCAGCAAATCCACCTCTGAATGGCTGAAGAAAAACAAAATGAAGACTTTGGAGTGGCCTAGTCAAAGTCCTGACCTGAATCCAATTGAGATGCTATGGCATGACCTTAAAAAGGCGGTTCATGCTAGAAAACCCTCAAATAAAGCTGAATTACAACAATTTTGCAAAGATGAGTGGGCCAAAATTCCTCCAGAGCGCTGTAATAGACTCATTGCAAGTTATCGCAAACGCTTGATTGCAGTTATTGCTGCTAAGGGTGGCCCAACCAGTTATTAGGTTCAGGGGGCAATTACTTTTTCACACAGGGCCATGTAGGTTTCTATGATCTGCTTCTTGCAACTGAAAGAGGGCACCGTGGCGGATGTTAGCCGACTTGCTGACCAACTACAAGCGTTACCTGGTAGGTAACCACCCATACATAGGGGTTGGCGAGCGAAGCGAGCAGGGGGCGGAGCCCCCTAGTTTGATATATGTGGTAATTGTCTGTGTGCAGTGTCTTTTGTGAATGATTTAAGCTGGTTGCTCAAAGGAAGTAAACAGCTTTCTGACAATCCATGCATGTGCTGGGGCTGCAAAAGTATGCTTCACTACTTCTAATTTTATATGGGCTGTGAATGATGAAATTGGATGGATTTTGGAAATTTAGTTTTATGAGGTCCAAAAGATGGAAGTCACTTTGAAGACAGGAAACATAGTTTTTATGAGCCCTGGTTAAGAGGCAAAATTTCATTTGTGCTGACAGGAACATGCCTAAGTATAGCCATATAAGGTCAGTAAAAATGCTGGCCCACCACCACCACCATCATGATTGAGGTTCATTTGCAGCTTAGAAGACTTTTACGCTAAAGAGCAATGAAACAACAAGCTGTCTTGGAGACTGAACATCTGATACCAGTCAGTGTGAATTGCCAAATCTTGATTCATTTTCTGTCTGGCATATTACATTTTTAATATGTTCAAAACTATAACAATTTCAACTATGTTAACAGCCTGCTTCTCTTCCTTGCATTTTAATTTACTGCACTGCCTAGGACTAAGTGCATTATTTAGAACAGCAGGTGATGAGGATGTTCTAATAAAATTGTTACAGTACCACGTTATAGAGTAAAGTGTGGGCCATATAGAATTGTTACACTATACCATTGTTTGGAATTAAGTGTGTGTTGTATACCTTCTGTGATATAATGTCAGATCAAAACAGAACTAGTCATTATATTGTGAGTTCACATTTAAAAGAACCTGCACATGTGGGAGGAGTATTTTTTTAAGGAAAGGTGTCCCCTAAAGCATTTCAACAATAAAACATTCCCTTATCTGCACTGCTGCCACTTCAGACACAGAAGGCAACTGAGTGAATTGGAGACGAATAAGGATGAGAGAACATAAGCCGGTAAAAATAGGAAAAACATATGCTGACCTTTTGAAATAACAAACAAATTCAGTTGCCCCTCAAGCTTTGTTTTTTTTTTTTTTTTTAATCTTGAAAGTGAAGTATGTGAAGATTGTGGAGAACTTATTATTAAATGTGGACATTTAGCATATAATGATTTACAGTGCAAATATTTCACCAGCTACAAATTAATAATTTATATTATTATTTATTATTATTTATATTATTATTTATACTATCCACATGCATGTTTTCATTTGTTCATTAATTTAGAAGCACATAGTAACACTATGCTCTCTGCCCAGATAAAAACTGGCAAGCCAATAGGGTTAGTTAAGAATAGGACCTGGAGATGAAGAATGAAACGCATACCAGAAGACTCCCTGTGATCAAACCCAAAAATACTTTTAAAGAATCAAAATGCCACTGCTAAATATGTAACCAAAGTTTGTTGTCAGATAAACAAAGCAAGTTCCTAACTAACTGAAATTCAAACTAAGTGGAAAGTAACAGATATGTTGGCAAGGAGAGAGACACAGCACAGACTTAAGTTGTTGTCACATTCTGTAACCTATATTTATAAGCAAAGTCGGACTTCACCATTGCAGTTGTTGATTTCATTTCCGAAACAATAACCGATTATGTGACTAGAAATTACTGGGAATGTGGCACTACTCTGTGATGACATTCCAGCACAGTTTCACATTTGTAAAAGTATTGCAATCTCACCCCCTTTTCTGACAGATGATATTCTGCTGCCTGATTTAGCTTGTTTCTGTACACAGTGTTTTGCAGGTACACAGATTTATCCTCAATCTCAGACCCTTTGTATCTTTTCTCCTGTAATATATAAAACATAACACATCAGAAAGATGAACCCCTTTTCTGTTTTCGAGAACCAAAATACCTATGTTCTTTATTCCTCATAACTGCATTATATGAATTGTACTTATAAGTAAGAATTCGTTTGGTTGTCAGTTCTCATGCACAAAGAACCTGCCCCAAACCTGTTTGTTTTTTTGGATGGGGTGAGTCACTGGGTATGTCCTCACCTCCTTCAACTTGCGAACATTATGTAAATGAATTGTACAACGGAAAATCACTGGAAATGTCTTGTAATGTGAAATGAGCTTTAAGTAGCATCGTGCAGATGGCATCACGTGATACGACTTAGGGTCATGCCCCTTAGCAGTGTGTACCTGCGTCATAGCAGTTTTAGCTAAATATTGTGGTGATCACTTTAAAAATCAAGATGGCCTTTTAGGTTTTCTAGAACATAACAAATATATAAACTAATCCCAAATAAAAATCCATCCATCCATTATCCAACTCGCTATATCCTAACTACAGGGTCACGGGGGTCTGCTGGAGCCAATCCCAGCCAACACAGGGCGCAAGGCAGGAAATAAACCCTGGGCAGGGCCCACATACCAGGCACACACTAGGGACAATTTAGAATCGCCAGTGCATCTGACCTGCATGTCTTTGGACTGTGGGAGGAAATCGGAGTACCCAGAGGAAACCAAATAAAAATAAAAGTACAAAATGAAAGCGATACTGAATTCAGCACTTTTCAAAAACCAAAGAATGAATCAATCCCAGAAAAAAATTATAATGTTCAGAAAAAAATTCACAACAATAAAAGTTCATAACAAAAAAATATGTTGGAGTGTCCCATGTTATGAGAATAAAGTAATGCACAGATAGAAACATTTAGATTTGTATAACTGTGAAGCCTTCTCGATCCTGTTTTTCTTTGGCATTTTTTTGTTAAATTGTTTTTTTTTTTTTTTTGGATAAGTAAGGTAAAGCACAAACTTTCACATGGTACAGGTAAAAATAAGAATATTTTGTTGGTAAACATGTTGATATTTGCCTTGTGTGCCTTTGGAGAAGTACAGAAAATCAAATTTTATAACATGTTAAGTTTTTTGCTGGTATTACTGATTTTGTGCCAGACAAACAGTAAAAACTGTTTTTCTCTTGTACTTTCAAGTGGGTCTTTTTTAACAGTTTGTTTCTTCATCTGCAATGACATGCTTATACTTACAGTGGTGCACAATGTTAAAACACAGGCATTCAGGAAATGATCCCACACATTTGTCTTTCAGAACCACTTTGTCAAAGTAAACTGAAGGAAAAATGCCGTCGGATGAAAAGATTCTCAAAGAAAATATTTTAAGATAAACTAAGGAATACAGATCAGTATGTTGCTATGTTCCATTCACTACCATTTTTGGTATTTGTTTCTGAGTAATGTATTAGACTTCTCCTGTACCCTTGTATAAGACCCTTGCCTGCTTCAGTCACATTTTTCTGTCACCCAAATTCACCACATCCTTCAAGTTCCACTAGATCAGAGTACATACTGTATCTGTATGGGCTAGAAAGGTATTAGGAGCTTCAACAGATTAAAAATGAGAGAGAGAGAGGCAGGATTTAAGAGAATGTTACCTAAAGCTACAGAGAGGCTTTAGACAAAATGCAAATTAATGAGATTACCATAAGGGGGTCAGTGGAAACTACAACATCGTTTTATTTTCACATTCTGGATTTACATTTTCAATTTACAACATATTTTGCTTGAAAGGCAATGTTCCCCTTGCCACATGTCTCCTTTTTTGCTCTTTTACTTCTTTATGTACATGAAAACTCCACCCATGACAGTCTCCTTTGAGCAAAGAAAGGGACAGATCATACACAATACTTTCACAGGACAAATGGTGCCAAGCTTCTGTGATAAAATGTAACTTCCAATGTCTTTTCATTGTTATTAACATACCTCAGAAGTGCTTAAGGCTTTTTTTCTGAAATCAAAACTTTAGTTGCCTTGAAGTGTACATATTCTGTAAGTTTTAGGCTTTTGTTCCATGTTTGGTTTTGTGCCCTTTGGACGCCATTTTAAACTGTAAACACAGGAACTGCACATTTTTTTAATTTATAGAAAATGCTTAACTTTAGAAAACATTTTTCCATGACAAATTAATGTGCACCATGATTGTGAAAAAGTTAGTTTGACTTGAAAAATTGCAAGCGTAACTTTTAAGCTAAATCCTAAAGCTGTTAACAGGACTTGTTACTATGTACTTTTTTGGCAAATTTAATTATATATTTGTATTATTTTCATGAAGAGCACTTTGCAAGAAAATGTTGCTTTTTCAAATGTTCTTTTAGATAATAAACAGTAAATGTTCCATTTTTAATGGCACATACCAACATCTTTAAACTGTGGGTGCCTGAGCAGTAGACAGTAATAAGCTAACTGCAAATTGCATGTTTTTCCAGCCCAATAAAAAAAGGGTCAGATTCCAGTCAGTAGCCGGCACATAAGTAGTTTGTGACAACTCTTTTATTGCAGAGCTGCAGACATGAGTTGTCATTACTAAACACATTGCTGAACAAATTCTGAAATGATTTTTTTTTATTATTTTCATGCCATTGAAATTAGAGTACACATTGTAAGTGAAAGTTTCCACTGAAAGATGTTCTATATGTGGACCACTGTCACCTAAGTACCATCAGACTTTACTTTCATCTTTTGCCTTGTGAGCACACATGGCAAATTCATTTGGTAAGAGTCTGATTGAGGGTTGTAACAAGAATGAGTCGGAGACATCATAAAGAGTTGGGGCAGCTACCCGTAACAAGAATGAGTCGGAGACATCATAAAGAGTTGGGGCAGCTACCCGTATAATATTTTCTCGGCTGCAAAATTGCTTTTTTAGTAGCATGATGTGCTTAGGTCGGAGTCCAGAACAGAACTGCGTGTACTGAGGCAAGATGGCAGTTTTAAAGGCCTGGAAGAGAAATGACGTCATCGGTGCAGGAACTGGGAGTGGCGTCCTCGTGCCCGGAGGTGACGTCATCCTTAGGGCCGACAACAGGCGGGATTTCCCGGCAAAAGTCTGCAAAGGACTGAGAGAGATAGTCAGTACACTCCGCTGCCCCCTGGCCTGGCATAGAATTACTAGTGTTTAGGCCCTTCAGCTGTTTCCCATGCGCACATGTGTGACAGGGTACATTTGTCACCAGGTGCTTACTAGCTTAAAAAATAGATTCTGGTATTCCTGTTCTTGGTGAGGTTTGAATAATATTATTGAGAACCATTATTGGATTAAAGGATTGGGCAACCCTTTTTCACAGGTTTCCCATTTCTTTACTGCCTTGTGCAGACTTTATGTGTAATTGTTTAAAGTTTAGAATTTTGATTCCTCTATAAAAAAAAAAAAAAAAAAAAAAAAAAAAAGTTTAGATTTAACAAATTTAAAATGGTCTCATACAGATAGAAAAGCTGACTTTAATGTTTAAGATACAAAGTTACCTTAGTTACATATATCACTGATTATATGAAATGAAAGATTTGAAAAAAGTATAAATTTACAAATGTGTGATTTCACACAAGGTTCTGATGCTGAAGATCACAATATTTTTCATGTGCCTTTTTGCATATAGCTACACACATAAAGTGAATGTGTTTATTTGGGGGAAAAAAATTATTACATTGTTACATGTTCATCTTGTAGAAATATTCAGGACAGACATGTAAGACAAAATGTATCTTTTTGCAACCTGAAATTTTTGTCATTTGAATTTATTAAAACAGGTCTCTCAGTGCTTATCTTTATGTCTGTCATTAATAAGAAAGCTAAATAATTTTTGTACTTCACTGTCTTGAGTTCAGAATTATATAATATTGCAATAATGCTGACAACATTTTCTAGGTCACATTTCCAACTGTTCTGTTGCTGTTTTATTAAAGATCCATTTTCTGAATTTTTGTCCTATTGTGGACCTAACATGCATGAACCTGAACAGTTTTATTTAAATATGTACTTCTATTAATTTCTTTGACAGGCCTAGTTCCAAGCCAAGTCATGACTATGAAAGACTCAAAACGCAGTGCATGAAAGCCATGGCTGACTTGCAGTCTCTACAGAACCAGCACACTAAGACACTAAAGCGATGTGAGGAAGCTGTCAAAGAGGCAGATTTTTATCAGTAAGTAGTAACGTTACTGCTTTTTTAAAAAGTTTCCATTCATTTAATTCACTTAACTGGACTAACTTTAGGTTTTGTATTGGTTTGCATGGTGTACTTTCTTTTTCATCGTGGTCGCGGTCACTTGCTTTTCTTAAAATTAGGAAAACATCAATTGAAGTACAAGGTGAGTGCGGTATAAATGTATGTTACAGAAAACTGAGAATATAAATTGGAGTGAAATAATTAAAATTTAAGAATGCAATGAATACATAAATTAGGTTTTAATCCAATCTTGTATTAAATAGTTGTAACAGGTAATGAATGCTAGTGATGCAAGTGTTGGTAGCCTTAAAAAATTAATGTAAAACTCTTTGAAATTACTTAATCAGAAACCTCCAAGAGTTTTTAAATCTTGTAATCTTGTGAAATTCCTTGCTAAAGTTCTTGGCATTGTTATTACAGAAAGGTCAGAAGGTGAAAGAACATACTGGTAAATGTTGTCTTAGGGCTTTCAGCATTAAATGTTATAAATTTTGGTAAAAATAAAATGTTATTCAACGTAGGAAAAGGCAGAGATTCTTTTTGGGAAATGGGATATATATATTTTAAACTTTTTGTGGCAACCTCTGAAACAAGGGCTGGGTATAAACCTATTAAACATAAACTACATGCTGCAGGTATAAGATGCCACTTTTTTTTTCAGTCAAAGATTGAAGGTCACATCCACACATACTGTACAATGTGTCTGAAAAGGTGGAAAAAATTATGAAAATAATGACAATGTTTAAAATCTGAATAAGATTCAGTAGAAAAGTGAAAATAGCATAAATGTTAAATATAAATGTATATTCTTTCTGTACCCTACAAAAAAAAATATTAAAGTCACTTTAGGAGATGCATCATTTAATATTAATTAGAATGATATATTTTTAATAAATGTACCAAGTAGAGATTAGTAACTACATGCTTAAAAGCAATCACTTTCAATTATAGTTTCCATCCATATAATGCATATTATACATTTTTTTTATACATATACATTACAAATTAACGAATAAATCTTTTGTCAACAGTACATTACATAGCCGCCTCTTGAGTGATCAGTCTACACTTAAGGAGGAGATGGACTCATTAAAGAGGGAGAGCTCTCAGTTAGTTAGAGAGCACAATCACCTAAAGCAGACCTGTGAAGAACTAAAGAGAATTCATGAAGAAGACCAGAAGGAGATCTCTGATATGCGTGTCCAGCAACAGCAGGTAGAACATTTCAAAAGTAATATCTGTAACTTTTTTTTTTTTTTGTATCTGTGCTGTGCTGCTTACAGCGTAAGGAGATTGTCCCAGTCAGTATATGGAGTTTGTATGTTTTCCACACTGTTTACTCTGTCACAAAGATCTGTTTCTTGCATTAATTGGCCCTGTATGTGTAAGTGTGCTTTGCAGTGAACTGGCACACCATCCAGAGTTGTTTTGTTTTTTGCATATAATGAAAAAGCCATTTCCATGCTGAATTGAAATAAAAGATGAACAGGTACTTTTAATAGCATGAAAACATACCACTATCAGTTTAATCATCTTTTTTATTGATATTATTATTGTACAGTTTGATAAAAGGTTTATTTATTCTGCACATGTTTAAAAATGCCTCCTGCTCACAGATACTGTATCCTAGGTTTGAATCATATGCCTGTAAGTCTGCTCAAGCTCCTTATGTCTGCATTGTTTTTTTCTATGTACCCAATTGGCTCAATGAGATTGATAACCTATAATAATATTTTTAAATAATACACGTTTTTCCTTTGCACTTTTATTCTGCCCTGTTACTTGTATCTGTAAACAGAGCTGCATTAACACCATCATAGGCACATGGGCCATCATTCTTTACAGGTGTTAACCCAGTGCTCCAGTAATTTTCTGAGCTTATTTTACATCACTAATGCCCTGACCTGAACAGCTTCCATATAAGCATATTATGCAGCTACTGAAATCAAATTTCATTGTTTACACATAGATGTTGGCGAGTGTGAATGGAATTTCGTCCCACTAATATGGTAAACTTTAGGTCTGCTGACTAGATAGTAATGAATTAATTAAAATAGCACACAGCAAAGCACTCATTTTAACTGAAAAATGCGGAACTAGAAATAGGTTAAAACAGATATGTAACCTATGATTCCATAATATAACAGCAATGAGCACTGGGGTCAAATGACTGTGAAGAAAACAAGTATTGAGTGCCTTTGTCAGTGTATATTATGTGAGTTTCAGTCATTATCCAGTCTGACATATTAAAATGTCTGTCAGTCCTAATAAACCTATTTTGTGTAGTCCCCTCTACAAAACAAAAATATCTAAAGTATGATACTGTTTGTTCATAATTCTAAGTATTGTCATGCAATGTAATTTAATATGATTATACATATATTACAGCTTCACTGAAAATATAATGGTAAGTATATTTGTGACTGATTCTTATTGACAATAGCAAGTCATTATGCATCACTAAGTTAAATTCATTTCTATTTTCGGCATATTTACTTAGGTAATGAGGGAAAATGGCTCGTCAGAAATACTGAACAAGCTGTATGACACTGCCATGGATAAACTGGAGAGTTTAAAAAAGGATTATGATGCACTACGAAAACGCTACAATGAAAAGATAGCTAACCACAACACAGACTTGAGCCGATTGGAGCAGGTTGAAGACGAAAATAGAAGACTTCAGGGCCAGATCGACATGTTAATGAAGCAGAGAGACACAGCAATACACTACCAACAGCAGTATTCCACATCTTTAAGGAGGTATGATTGATTTAGTGTGGATGAAAAATTAAGTAGGATTATATGAGAATTTTTTTCTTTTAATTAGACAGAAATTTTATAAATGTAAAGGGAGAACAAAGTAGACTCATATACTTCTTTACATGACTCTTAATTCTTTTGACTTACTGATTATCATTACTGACAAATGGTGAATTTAACCCATGTTTAGAATGGAAATTAAAAATGCAGGATTCACATAAGAAAAAGTAAGACTTGTTCTTTTTGAGAAAGAAGGAACCATGTGGGATACAGGAAAAATAATTTTAAAAATGTCTGGACATTCCCACAGTGCATTAAGCTGGTCTGAAAATTACACCCAAATGATTTTTTCACATTTGAGAGGTCTGCTGGTCAAACTCGGATGCAATTAGAAGTATGTTTTCTGAAAGCCTAAACATGGCTAAGCCAGAGATGCAAAATATTTTTTTCCATTTTTGAAGGTCTGCTCTTACCAAGTGCTGTCATCTGGACCAAACATTTAGATTTTGTTACGTACTATCTGTAAAGCTACCAGTATACATAATTTGAGCCTGCTAGGTGGTTTAATTCTTGACATATGGTCTTGTGAAATTGATGAAAAAATAAAGCTGTGTCAAATTTGACACCATTCTCCATTCACAAAATTGGCTGTATCTTGGAAAGTATTGATCTTACATCAAAATAGTTTTAGAGGGTGTCTCCTGGTATTTTTTCAGAATTTTTTGAGACCAATGTGCATGAGATTTCTGAAAAATCGGTTGATTTAAATGGAGTGACCCTTTTTAATTTCTTTACATTTTTAGGTTTGATTCTATACAACAGGAATTAAATAAAACCACAGCCCAAAATAAGGAACTTCAAAGGGAAATGGAACGTTTGCAGTCAGAGGTAACACGGTACAAAACCCTTCAGCTTAAAGCAGTGAAGGACTGTGAGAAATACAAAGAAGAACGTGATTCAGTGTTCAGTGAATACCGTCTTATTATGAGTGAAAGAGACCAGGTCATTAAAGAAGTGGACAGATTACAAACAGAGATAGAGGAGGCTGAAGCCAAGTTAAAAAACACATCTTGTGAAAGAAAAGTAGCCAGTGAGGAAATGGAAGCTCTGCGACAGGTATGTCTTTGACTTTGAATAATTCACCTTAAACATTAAAATATTAAATTTTTCAGTAGCCTTAAAGTAATTCAGTGGATGCAATAAAGAGCTATCAGAAAAATCAGGTATCAGCATTCACTCTCCATTTTCTCTTAGTTAATAAATTCAGAATTTAGCCAACTAAGTTAGAAACCAAACAGAAATTATCAGCTAGCTTCTCAACTAAGGTTAGAACTGGATTGTATTAAAAGCAGATAAGATGTCATTATGTAGTAAGCATGTGGATTTTTCACCCTTCCAAGTACTAATAGTTGCAGTTGCAGAAGTTCACAGATGATGTCATCCACCCCACTCTTTGCTCTTTGTGCAAACTAGTAAGGATTTAGTTAGGCCTGAGTGATGTATACCAACTATTTTCTTTCAGTTTCTGAGCACTAGTGCTGACACAGAATTATAAAGGAATGAGTAGACATTTTGCCATTGGCTTCTTTGCTGCACATAAACACACCCTTTTAAGTTGATAATTGGTGCACAGGTTCCTCCATCAAGGTTGGCAAAGGTGAAGTTATGCTCATCCTCCTTAATACTCATAGCACCTGTAAAGTTTGAAACATTCTTTCAAGAATGACATCAGACTCTGGTACATCTGATACATCTTATAAGATGGAGAAATGCAGAACATACGTATGGAAGAGAGATTGTCCATAGCTGTTTCACAGTAAAACTCATCCTTTAACTTAAACAAATTGACTTTGCCTGTTGATGAAGTATTTAATGTTAAGTCTCCAAAGATTTACACTCATAAGTTGATAAGTGCATTCAACCATCTTTTGTTATTGCTAGTTTTTTTTTCTTCTGTATTGTATGAGGCCAGTGCTTATGTAGAAATGGACACTTCCAGCACAATACATGCACAAAATACATCATCAACTGAGGCAAATTGAAAATGATAATTGACAAAAGCATAAATGTTTTTTAAATTTCCTGGGGAGAAATCGTAATGAACACAATGAGAATATGCACACTCAATAAGAAAAGCATTCCACTCTGAAATGAAACTGGGAGCCAAGCACCATAAAATATCTGTGCCATCTGGTATATCATTGTGAAAGTCGTTATGCACTGTTAGATGAAATACATAAAACAATGACAATGTTCTTTCAGATTTATGAATTAACAAATATTTGCCACTCACCTCAACACCCTAATTAAAGGTTGGCATAACTCTTTTCAGGTTGTCCCACAGCCAGTAAAAAACACAGGTTTCGACTGATGTGATTTTTATTGCTTTCTTCTGTTTTAATCTATTCATCAGTTTCAGTTTGCACAACTCAGAATTTCATAATATTTATTCATAACCTGTTATGCGAAATCTCAGTAGTTTTTCTCATTTGTCCTTGAGTACAAAGCAACAACTACACACTCTTTTCCCCTTTTTATTTACTTGTTGAACATTTTTGTTTTAGTTATGATTCCTTTGATAACTACGTAGAGCCAAATTTTCAAGGAAAACTTTTTGGGCTGCCATTTTCATTTTTTATGTAAACTATAGTTAACTCATCTGCTTTTCCTGGTGAGGGTTTTGGTGTAAAGTATGCTATTTATGCTTATAGGAACTCAATTCTGCTTTAGTGGAGAGAGATCGAGCAGTTTGTGAAAGGAATGAATTACTGGAAAAATACTGCCATGAAGTCAAAGATAAAGCTGAAGCCCAGAAAGAACTTGATCAAGCATGCAAAGACATTGAAACTGTGAAAGAGGAGCGGGATGTTGCTAGAAAAGAACGAACAGAAGCCATTATCCAAAGAGACCAGTTGCTGAGGGAGTATTATCAGGCGAGACAGGTTAGTTGAATTTTTATGCTTTAATTCGTTATGCTCTTTATCTCTGTGTATATTTTTTTTTTCTTTTGAGGTAAGTTGTGTTTTTCACATGAGTGGGAGTTAATAAAGGGATAGCATACTCTCTTAGACTGCTCTAGCAGAAACATAAATATATTCTTTGCTTGACACCTGGAATTTTTACCAGATCTGCACAGATGTTTGATATATGCAGAATAGCAATAAAACACTTGCAGTGTAATCTAATACAGGGATATTTCTGTCAAATAACACTTTTTTTTGTTGTTTTTGTTTTTTGCACACAGAGCATTCAGTAGTTTTTAAATGTAGAATTTATATGTATGTAGGTGTGTGTATATAATACATATTACAGTGATGATCAGTCCCTCTTAATACAACAGTCGCTCCTTTATTAATGGTCATTTTCTTAGTTTATCTAGATTGACTGTTGTCCCCTAGTTTCTTTTGTCCATTTTCTTCAACCTTGAATAACTAGGTGGTGAGAAGCATTAAATCAGTGCTCCTAATAACAAAGAAAATCCACCTGAGTCAGTTTGTAGTACTTGGAGTTTTACAGTGTCGGACAACATCATCTTTGTGAAAGAACATTCAAAACAGTTGGATTAACCTTTGATGTTTTGTTTTGTACTTTGTAGCTTACAACATTAGTATGTATTTATTCCTGTAGTTTACAGCAATAAACCATCACAAAGGTGTATATACATTGGTCTTTACCAGGAATGTGATTTTTTTTTTTTTTTTTTGCAAGCTTCTACCTTTATAAAAGGTACACCTAGTCCAGTCTAAAATGTATTGAAGTTTTTTCTTTCAATCTAAAACAAAAAGCAGCATGGATTAAGATATATCAGGGCTTACTGTATATGAGTGCTTTCAGTTCGATTAGATTTCACTGTACCTAAGGTCTAAAAGTATGAACTGTGCCAAATCAAGTGGCAGCTTATCACCTGAATTGGTGTATTTTAGTTGCTGCAATACTTTTGTTAACCATCAGCATGTAGATGGTTTCACACATTTTTATCCATTGTCCTGGAAGTGGAAATTTTAAGAAGTAAACACTTATTTCCCTGGTATAGTCTGGAGTGTTATTTTTTTTCTTTTGTTTAACTTTGTACTCAAAAAAGTTCTTCAGTGGAAATACAAAGCACTGGCCTCTTTAACAGGGAACTAAAAGAGAATCTATATATCCTATTCATCACTTTTGAGGTTTAATATGTTTGTCACGTCAATGCACCTTTTAATATAGTGATTTTGCTATGACTAACATGCATGCAGTGGTGCAGCAGCAAAATGGGATAAAGAATGCGTCTTTTGTTTTCACTGTGGAAAAATACAGCTTCTTCGTGATCACATTGGTGAGAGATCACGGCTTTTGTTCTTCATGCCATAACGATGTGTATAACTTTCTTTTGTGATCATAATGGTCATGTTGTTGTAAAGGCCCAAGCTCAAGTCACTTTGTGCAGGAATTTGTCTGTCTTTGTTACACTTGCATTCTGTATCCTGCACTTGACACTCAACAGATGACGATATTGTTCTTTTTTTTCCTATGATCGGCTTCTGCAATTCACAGATGTCATCGCTGTACTTTTTCTTTCTGCTGTGTCACACTGTCAAGCATTTAGCCTTATGAAAGGCCTGAACCTTGATTACTTCATGGAGGTTGCCACTACCCAAATGTTTAGCTTCACCAACATAGCCCTAGTTGTTCAAGACTAATTCCATGACAGACATACACAACCCTTACCATTTTAATATCTAGATTAAAAAATATTTATTTAATATTTTGTCCATTTATGGTCTTGTATTCATATTGTGCATATTTTCCATTTCATTGCTCATAGGTCATATAAAAAGATTGATCAAGAAGCTTCATGCATCGATGCAGAATTGTTTCAAGAGATAAAGTCAATGCTTCTAAGAATTTATATACCTTTCATAAGCCTCAAAACCCCCCGAAGATTCTAATGGTGAAAATAGTCTAAGAGTATACAGGCTGGCATTGTTAGTACAGGCTGCCAAAGTGCCTTCAGGTATTAAAAGTGCTTTTCCACTACCAAACATTTTACAGATTTAAGGCCATACTGCAGCCCTGCCAGTTGAACCATTGGTTACAAATTTCCACTCTGCTTTAAGTCTAAGGTATCCACAGACATATATGGTTTGGAAATTACAATATCTGTCAAGATGGAAAATTAATATAGTTTTCAAACCAATTTTAGAGTTTTATAGTTCAACATGATGAATAAACAGTTTCCTAATTATAAAATATTTCCCCATGACTACCTGAAGTATTACAAAATGTAATATTGATCATTTCCGCTAGCAAATAAAAAGGGCAGTATTCAGTGTTTAAATATTGATTTAGTGGTACTGTTTTAGCGTTTCAAGTTGTAATATGGGTGCAAGATAACATCCTTTCTTCCATAGACTTTTAATGAGACACTGTGTCGGTCTCCTTTGTGGTGTTTTTTTTTTTTTTTTTAATTTTTAAAATGGAATTGTGACGGTAGAAGGCTATAAACAAATATCTGAATGTAAAAATAATTAATAATGCAAATGTGTAATATCAGAAAAATCATGATTTTTTTAAACCAAAAATACCATTAAAAATAGTGTTGTTGTTGCCATCTAGTGGACAGAGACTGTTAAAATGAATTTTTTTTTTAAACAGAACAATGGCAGTTACAATTTATATCTCTCTATTATATAAAAAAAATCTTGGGATAAGACTTTTTTTGGCAACAAGACGTGATCTTTTGAAGAGAGACAGAGAGACACTTTCACATCCCGCGAGACAAGCACATCACATCATACTTACAACCTTTGTAAGCAAGTCCCGTGATACACATGCAGAGCAGGTTACAGGTAATGGAAATAGGAAAATTCGAACGTCTCAAAAAAAATGAGTGAAAAGATCACATTAACACAAGCAAACGGAAAATATCACTAGGTGAAATAATGGAAAAGCGGAAAGAGATCGCATAGTGTTTGAGGACAAAAGGACAGGTTCTGTACAGGCTTTTAAACGTTCAAAACGCCACCTGAAATGCCAATCATGCAGAACGAAAGCAGCAGCAAGCTACTAGCTGATCGAGCAAAGAGGAGGTAAAAAACACAACTGTTACTTGTTTCCCAATGTATCAATATTTAAGAGGGGTTTAGAGGAGTGACTGTGTCACCTTGGTGTGCATTCAGCCACACTCTTCACAACGGCGTGTGGCACTAATTGGGAGGGAAATTGGTATGCGAGCAAAGTTCAGATCACATGGCATGGCAGCAGCAGCTCATTGAGTGTTTCGGAGGAGCGACTGCATCTCCTTGGGGTGTGTTCAGCCCACCTCTTCACAATGGTGCTGATTGGGGTGGAATTGGTATGCGAGCGACGTTCAGATCACATGGCTGATCGAGCATTTTGGAGGAGTAGCCGCATCTCCTTGGGGTGCATTCAGCCCCCCTCTTCACAATGGCGTGTACCACTGGTGGGGGGGAGGAAAGGGGTAAGCAGCCGAAGTGCAGATCACGCAGCAAAACAGCAGCAGCAGCAAGCCAACAGCTGATCAAGCAAAAAAAAAAAAATTTATTTGTATCCCATTGTATCACCGTTTAAGTGTGGTTTCGGAGGAGCAGACGCATCTCCTTGGGGTGCGTTCAGCCCCCCTCTTCACAACGGTGCGAAGTGCCGGCGGGGTGGGGGGAAAGGGGTTGGCGAGCAAAGCCCCCTATTAGATTACTGATTTTAATAATGTATTTGCAGGGGACATAAAATATAGGGAACTAATAAATATGTGATTTTGGCATCTTTTAGTAAACTGTCTTCACTTTGTTCCATATATATAACTTTATGAAAATTCCCCTTTTTAATAATTTGCAGTGTCAGTATGTTTGTCAATGGAGATATCATTTTGGATTTTGGACTTGCTTCCTCTGATGTCTTTCTTTAATGTTTTTATTTGTTTTGGAATGACTAAAACAAAACACTTCTTTTTCAGTGGCATTATATCATATTATTATGGTGTTGATTTAGCATTATACTACAACATGTAAAACTGGTAAATAAAGAGATTTTTTGGAACAGTATTAGAACGTTCATGACCCAGACCTGAATAAGTGTTATGACCCAGACCTGAATAAGTGTTAGAAAATAGGTGGATAAAATATTATGTGTTGTTATTTTTGGTAAATGTAACTTTTAGACAAAATTTTAAGATTTAAATCTTATTTACAGAAACAAGATTCTGCAACTATGGACATGGAGAGAGCTAATAAAGAAATAGAGGTGCTTAGAAAACAATATGAAGCGATGTCCCAGGAACTGAAAGAGGCTATTCAAGAAGCAGAAGTAGCAAAGTGCAGGCGGGATTGGGCATTCCAAGAACGAGACAAGATTGTGGCTGAAAGAGAGAGTATACGGTAGTGTATCTTTATAGAGTTATCCAGCTCTGTTTTTTCACTTTATTAAATTGAGCACTTCTAGGAATAGAGTGCGTTTAATCAGTGTGATAGCCATTTTTTATTAGTACATTTTTTACTTGAGCAGTTTATCCTTTTTGTGTTATGATATATTTGTAGATATACCTTGGGTATAATGTTAAGCTGCATCTGTTGAGGAAGGTAAGTGAACACCAATTCAGCTGTTTTTCCCTAGTTTGGTGCAACCCAAGAATACGTTCAGGAAGAATAATGTACACGACACCTCAAAATCACATCTTGAAGGAGATGCATTCAACTGGAGAGGAAAGGCTGGAGAAAGAGAATGACTACGTTGACAAACTTTGCAATAAACAAGAAATGTCAGACAGACTGGGATTGGAGAAGATGAGAATATTAACATTTTAAAAGGAGAATTGTACTGCTATTCTAAATAATTAAATATCCACATCAGTCAAAAGTATATAAATAGAAAGAATCAGAATATGGTACAAGTTCTAAGGCAAGAAAAAGTAAATAATAAGACCACATTTTTTAACAAGGTGCATGAGAAAGGAGAATGCCTAGCAGATTTCACATCTGAAAGAAACAACCTGCAACTGACTCCTTTATAGATGGATAAAACGGAACAAATAAGTAGCTGATGGTAAATTGGATGGTGCAGTGTTTTGATGAATGTAAATACTACATAGCAGTGGTAAGAGAAGTGTTAGAAGACGTGACAAAAAGTATTTTAACACTAGAATCCCTGAAGCATAAATTTTTTTTTCATTGTCCCTGACCTCCTTAAATTTTCCTGGCATAGGCCTAGAAGCTTGCAGCTCCTTATCACAATGCTAACAGCCTGCTTTTGTTTTACACCCCCCTCACCCCCCATTCAGTCAGATGAAGGCATCACCCTGCTACAATCTTTACAGTTCGTCTGTGTTGAAGTGTTTATCTGGTGATGCGTTTGTAGGGAATTATACAAGTAATGAAGTGTTGTGATACATACATTTCATGTGTATTCTGTGTCTACAACAATCTGTGTAAATATTGAATGACAGGAAATGTGAGGCAAGAAATGCTGAACATGTGGCTAAAACAAAAAATGTTTTCATATATTATAGTAATAATGATATATTTTTGATGTGTAGTGTAGGATGTGTGAAGCCCAAATATCCAAGAAACACTTTCACAAAAGGTGTAACAAAACAAGTATGCTTTTATTCAAGAACTAGCAAAATACCCGCGCTTCACAGCGGAGAAGTAGTGTGTTAAAGAGGTTATGTAAACATATATATACATAAACATATATACTTATATATACATATACACATCCACATATATATACATACTAGCAAAATACCCGCGCTTCGCAGCGGAGAAGTAGTGTGTTAAAGAGGTTATGAAAAAGTAAAGGAAACATTTTAAAAATAACGTAACATGATTGTCAATGTAATTGTGTTGTCATTGTTATGAGTGTTGCTGTCATATATATATACATATACACATATACACACACATATACACACATATACAGATATATTATATATACATATACACATATATTTTTTATATATATATATATATATATATATATATATATATATATATATATATACACATACATACATACATACATATACACACATAGATGCACTTACAATAACATAGAAATCAATATAAACAACATTAACATCATTATCATATGAGAATATGAAGTAATATATAAGAAGCACATTTCATATAAATATAAATTATTAAACAGTAAAATCTTATTCTATAATTTGCTACCGTGGCTTTTCGTTGGTCTGTCCAGGATTTTAAATCACATGTAGCTTGCAAACCGTTTCACGTATTGACTTGAAATGTGGTACACATATAATACGTCACGTCTGCTATCCGCTTTATGGGTGATGAATGTATTACTCTTTTTATGTTTATTTTATTTTAGAATCAACTCCTATCTGCGCACACCAGGGCGGCCGTGGGCAGATGCGTATGGTGTATTCACTCCATGTTATCGTGCATTGCGCTGTCACTGGTATTTTGATAAAAGAATTTGAACAATATATAAGAAGCGTATAAATTATTAAACAGTAAAACATTAACATTTAAGAAGTAAAGTTACATTGAGTACTACTGCAGTGCCTTCGGGTATACTTCATTTTTTCTTTGCCCATTACATGCTTAAATGTATACATTTTTTGGTGTACCTACCCGAGAACACGCGACATATAACCGACCGTGGGAGAAGCATGGATTTTAAACACGCGTTGAGTTCATCTGCTGGTCTCCCTCGTGGAATAACTGGTAATGTTTGACTAAAATTTACAGCGAGTAAAACGACATTACCTCCTTTTTTTTTTTTACGATCTCTGAGATCTTGCTTTTTTCGGTTCAAGGCTTCATAAGCTCTTTTATGTTCAATGTTGTAGTTAATAAGTACTAATTATCCCAAACCATCATCTTTGAATGTTGCAAGACTTTCGCCTTGTATGTAGATCGGGGTAATTACATTCATTGCATTCCTAGTCTGAATCACAATCTGATTGTATGGGTGGTTACCTGGCACTGTAGGGTTGCCACCCGTCCTTTAAAATACGGAATCGTGCCGCGTTTGAGAATGAAATTGCGCGTCCCGTTTTGAATCAATACTGGACGGAATTTATCCCGTATTTTTTTTATCATTTTTTTTTTAAAGCAGCGTCTCATGCAAATCATCCCACACGCATTTTATGAAGATGCCTCCTTTCCTACTTTTGATTGGGTAATACTTGATGTCATCGTTAGTTTGATTGGTGTTTTTAACTGTCCAGTGAGGAGGGCGTGTCTTTTAAGTACAGTCTGCAAAGTGTTGGCACTGAGATGTTGCGTCAGCGCCATAGTTGAAGCCCCTAACGTTGCGGTCAGCAAGTCGGCTAACATCCGCCATGTGCCGTGTTTCAGTTGCGAGAAGCAGATCATAGAATGGTTGAAACTGTTGCCCCTAATGTTGCGCCACGGCGTGTGCTTCGTTTATACCTCGTGTCTTCTCATTAAAGTTTTATCTCGCGAATATGTTATTGCAATCCGCAGCCGGAGCGTTTCTATAAACTTAATTTAAACTTACGTTTTACACCGTGCTTTGTTTCCCTTATGAACATGCTTGTATGCTTAACTCGCTCCGTTCTCAATTGTTTAATTAATTTTTTGCTCTTCGCTGTTTGCGGCTGTTCCTCCATTTCCCCCTACTTCGTTCTTTTATCTCGCGAATATGTTATTGCAATCCTTAACGGGAGCGTTTCAATAAACTGATTGAAAATAGTTTTGCATTTACCTTTTTAGTAAAAGGCGAGCTTTTAAGCCTGAGAAATCACCCCGTAAATGCACACGTTTAATTGGACATGTGTTAATATGTATGGTTACACAGTATTAAAAGACAGTGAACAACGTCAGTTACCTTTCTTCCCGCGTTTGATAAAAGGTGAGCTTTTAAGCCTCAGAAATCACCCCGTAAATGCACACGTTTAATTGCACATGTGTTAATATGTATGCTCACACAGTATTAAAAGACAGTCAAAAATTAACGTCATTTACCTTCGTTCCCGCGTGTGACTCGTGCTGTAAATGTCTTCCTTGTTTTTAGTTCACGTGATTACGTAGGAGGCGTGATGATGCGATACGTGACTCCGCCTCCTCCATTACAGTGTATGGACAAAAAATATGTTCCAGTTATGACCATTACGCTTTGAATTTCGAAATGAAACCTGCCTAACTTTTGTAAGTAAGCTGTAAGGAATGAGCCTGCCAAATTTCAGCCTTCCACCTACACGGGAAGTTGGAGAATTAGTGATGAGTGAGTCAGTCAGTCAGTGAGTGAGTGAGTGAGTCAGTCAGTCAGTGAGGGCTTTGCCTTTTATTATTATAGATAAAACCAAAGAATAAAAAAAAAAATTGCTCAATTGGCATGCTGCTGAAGCCCAACTATCAATCGGTACAAAATAAAAGACATTCTCATACACGTGTATTTGCGTGTTTTATTTTCAGCCAGTTGTCACAGTGGTAACGCTGCTCCTTCAGGGTTCTGTGCAGATGGCGCAGTGGAAAAGCTATAGTTTAGCAGTGTCGAGGTAACAGGTTCAAATCCTGTTTATATTTAGACCTTTAAGTAGTGAGCTGCTATTATTATAATTGCCATATAACAAAAACATGCATTTGATGCGAGTCTGTAACATCCTGTGTAAAGTTATGGTTCCTCCCCCAAACTATGCGACTCTTCAATTCCACCCGGGTGTGTAAACATTAACATTATACAAAGTTATTGTCTGTTTTTACCTGCATTATTATCAATCTTTAAGATTGTTTTTTGTATCTATCTATCCATCCATCCATCCATTTTCTAACCCGCTGAATCCGAACACAGGGTCACGGGGGTCTGCTGGAGCCAATCCCAGCCAACACAGGGCACAAGGCAGGAAACAATCCTGGGCAGGGTGCCAACCCACCGCATATCTATCTATCTATCTACTTGTAAAAGATGTTACTTTTCCTCGCACACGAACATTCATATTAACATGTCATTTGAACAATTTTTTTTAATCAGTTTTATTCTTGGATTCTTGAATAAAAAAATTATTCAAATGACATGTTGATGTGAATGTCCGTGTGCGAGGAAAAGTAACATCTACCATAGACACTTCGGTGTCTGTTTGCTGAACAAGACACCAAGAAGAAATGATTGACCTGCATTTGTATATCTGCTTTTATCCCTTCAGCGCTAACTTACTCTAACGTACTCTAATAGTAACAATAATAGCAGCTCACTACTCAAAATGCTCTTGATTACGAGACAGCAGTCTTTACCTCTGCACCAACCAAGCTGACATGTCTACTTTGTATAGATTGATAGTTGGGCTTCAGTTTTTACACATTGCCAGTAACATTTAAATTGAACAATTTCTTTTTCTTCTGTTATATTCTTGAATAAAAGCTCACTTGTTTTGTTAAAACTTTCGTGAAAGTGTTTATTTGATTTTTGGACTTCACACATCATATACTTCACATCAACATTTTGTCAATTATTTCTATAACATGAAAAAACGCTTGTTTTAGTTAGTGTTCTACCTTTCTTGCAATGCTTTTCCTGTTATCCTACATTTACACAGATTATTGTATTCCAAATAATGATATATTATTTACCCTATACAAATCCAGACATCTTAATCCCAGCTCTGAGGATTTTGTGTCTGACTTGACTTCAGCTACGTCGAAGGAGGATGGGATAGCAGGCTGCTTGTGCTGATTGATACATTTGCAAAACAAAGACACTGCTGATAAGGTGTGAGGGAATTTAAGGTGGCCTGGCATTACGGATATTTTCATAGGTTTCAGGGATTCTAGTGTTAATCGGAGGACCACTGGTAAGACTATGCAGGTGACAATGTAGCACTCAGTGATATAGGTTACTTCCTAAACAAAGGATAAATAAAAAAAGAAAAAAACTGAAGCAATAAAGCCATTAAAAAAGAAGGCAAAGCATATTACTAGTGAAAGTGAAATTTAAAAAGTTGAATTTTGTTACAGTAAATGAGCCTTATTATGCCAGATTGATGATGACCTTAGAAAAGTGGAAGCAGATTTGAAATTGTTTGAACATACTGTAATTGTACATGTGTGTTGTTGTAAAGTTTAGCAATTTCCTGTCATTGCATTATATTTTTCTGCACTGAGCCTGCAGTTATTGAAGAGCACCATACAAATAAATTGAATTTATTAAATTTGTGGATTGAGGAAATGTTAGTTATAATTTAATTTTTAAATAATGTAGAAAGTAGTCCTTTTTTTTAGCTATTTTACAAATGCATTCTTCCTCAGCACTCTGTGTGATAACCTGCGGAGGGAACGTGACAGAGCTGTAAGTGACTTGGCAGAAGCTCTTCGGAATTTGGATGACATGCGAAAACAAAAAAATGATGCTGTGAGAGAGCTGAAAGAACTAAAGTAAGCTTTATTTTGAATGCTGATTTTTTTTTTCTATTTTTCTAAGGCCTGTTTCTGTTTCAGATTTATAACAGAGACTATTAAACATTCTAAGTGTAATATATCACATTTAATTGAATGTGTCTTGCATCTTAGTTTTTAGCCTTATGAATATAACCTTTATAATTCATACATATCTACAACATACTGCATAATCCATTTCAGGGTTGTAGGGCTTTATATTGCAAAATGTTACACATTTAACATGAGCAGTATATTTTCAAAAATCTCAAGTAATTAATATTTCTTTTGTTTTCTCAATTAGAGAGAAGATGGAAAACCAGTTAGAAAAAGAAGCCAGGTTTCGACAGTTGTTAGCTCACAACTCTCATGATTCAGCAATAGATACAGATTCACTTGAATGGGAGACAGAGGTAGTTGAGTTTGAAAAAGATAGGGTAAGTGAACATAATTGATAGCAAGCAGAATTTTATTTAGTATTTTTGCTTTTTATATGACATTTACGCTTTTTTTCTCTTTTTTTTTAAATAAAAAAAACAGGAAGACATGGACTTGAAGGCTCTTGGTTTTGATGTAGCAGAAGGGGTGAATGATCCTTATTTGCCAGGAGATTGTGGAATATTTGTTACTAAAGTGGATAAAGGAAGTATAGCTGATGGAAGGTTGAGGTAAAGTAATACTGTATCTATTGGCTTTTCAAAGGCTATCCTATAGCAGTATAATCACTAAGTGTAGACTAAGTTTACATTTGCTGAACAATCAGGCCCTAGCTTAATGTTAATCGATTATCTTTACTTCTTTCGTAAATTGCTTTGGATAAAAGCGTCTGCCAAGCAAATAATGTAAATGTAGGTCTATGTCAATGGAAGAATGAGAATTAGAGGATAGTTAAGACAAGTGTATTGAAGCCTAATGCAGGAAGCACTTCTTTGTGCAAAGAGTTATGAGAGTCTGGATTTAAGTTTTGTAGCTGAAGTTGGAACCTGGACAGCTTTTCAAAAACTATCTTGGTGTGATTTTGGGAAAAGGTGATTATTATGTAATCAAACAAGCTTAATATAGCAGGAATATGGAGTCTAAAAGTTTATTAGGTAAGGTGGACCATCAGAATAGTTAAATAAAATCCTGGAATCAAGCAGAAATAGTCCCTATTGCCGTATCCCTTGTTGAGTAGTCAGTGAGCACTGGTTGAATGACTTTGCAGCTTGACTTCTCATATTAATTATTTGTTCAAATAAAGTGTTAAGTGTTCTTCCACTATGCTGTTACACAACACTGGGCTATAATGCCAATGTCCCTAACGATATCCAGTGTATTGCCTATAGGATGTCTGCAGTCACATATGAACACAGAACAATATTGCTAAGAGACACTGGCCTCATCATCAGACATGTCTTTTAGTGAATTGTGCAGTTATTTTCATATAGGGTATCTCCAGTATATAAAATAGTGTGGAATAATGCTTATTACTGGTTTACAATTAACTGCATAATGTAGCATGGGCATCATTTAGTAATTCCTGATTTTGCTTGCTAGGATCAATAAGCATAAACACAGTACTTTGTCATATACAAATGGAGGAGAGTTGTGCATATATTGGGGTTTGAAACAAAATAACAAGCTCCACACAAGTAAACCAGAATAGGTTTTTGCATAATGAATAAATTGAATGTATACAGCCTTAATGATGAAGATAGTAGACCTTCCAGTGTGGGATATTTTACATGTGTGATATCAATAATTTCTCACTACTAAAAGTAAGACAAAACTGACTTTTTGTCTTGTTTTGATTCTTGGACATGTGTGCTTAGTGTAACTTTAGTTTGCATGTTGTCAGCTAGCTGGAGGTAAACCTTCACTTGGACTCCTCAGCATCAGAAGGCTTTGTTACTGTTAACCCCTCCCCACAATTGTATGCTCTGACTCTTCCAAAGCAGTAGGAGCATGTATTTTTGTGTGAAAATGCCTCTGCAAAGCAACACCCTATTTCACAGTGGTAATGAGCATTATGTTTATAACATGTACACCAGTATGTTTTAAATATACTAATTAGAATTGCTGACTAATTTCAGATTAATTATAGTCTTGCTCAGCTGCTTATTTTAATTAAAGTTTTGTTTTGTAGGGTGAATGATTGGTTACTGAAAATAAATGATGTGGATCTTGCTAACAAGGACAGGAAACAAGTGATTAAGGCAGTGGTTACTGGAGGTGGTGTGATCAATATGGTTGTTCGCAGAAGAAAGTCTTTAGGAGGAAGAATTGTGACTCCTGTACACATCAACCTTGTTGGACACAAAGGTGAAGTTTTATCTCTCCAGTGTTCAAGCTTCATACTGTTTATTTTAACAACTTGAATATTTGATAACTTAGTTTTAGCATTTTAACTTAATTTAGTGCATATATGTCCAATCGCCAAATAAATTGTCCTAAATGCCTGCTCTGCAATATGAAAGTTTGCTTGATTTAATGAGAATCAAATGTGGGACTGATTACTGTACTGTTGGTTACAAAAAAAGTGTTTTTTCCCCCTTCTTAAACTGTTGCCATATATTTTGATAAAGATTAAACATTAGTGTTTGTACGTAGAAAATCCCTTTTCTGTTTAAACAATATTAAATATAAAAAGAACAATAAAAATAAATACAAAGTTACATAATACAAATAGACAACTAAGCAATAGAAAGTCTTTAAATATGGATTCAATTGCTAAACTAATTTTTTAAGTCTCTAATATTATAGAGAACTCCGAGGCTATGGTCAAATGTCGAGGACAGGAAAATTACAACTCCCAGCTGGTTTGATGCTCGAGAAAATGAGGGTTGTAAGTCCAAATGGCTACCCAGGCCCCACAGTGCATTCTGCTCCAAAATAAATATGTTGACATTGTTCATTATTATGGTGATATCATAGTTATCTGACATGTAATTACAGTGGGTACGGAAAGTATTCAGACCCCCTTCAATTTTTCACTCTTTGTTATATTGCAGCCATTTGTTAAAATCATTTAAATTAATTTTTTTCCTCATTAATGTACACACAGCACCTCATATTGACACTCATATATTTAACTCGGGTGCTTTCCATTTCTTCTGATCATCCTTGAGATCACCTTCATTTGAGTCCAGCTGTGTTTGATTATACTGACTGGACTTGATTAGGAAAGCCACACACCTGTCTATATAAGACCTTACAGCTCACAATGCATGTCAGAGCAAATGAGAATCATGAGGTCAAAGGAACTGCCTGAAGAGCTCAGAGACAGAATTGTGGCAAGGCACAAATCCGGCCAAGGTTACAAAAAAATTTCTGCTGCACTTAAGGTTCCCAAGAGCACAGTGGCCTCCATAATCCTTAAATGGAAGACGTTTGGGACGACCAGAACCCTTCCTAGAGCTGGCCATCCGGCCAAGCTGAGCTACCGGGGGAGAAGAGCCTTGGTGAGAGAGGTAAAGAAGAACCCAAAGATCACTTTGGCTGAGCTCCAGAGATGCAGTCAGGAGATGGGAGAAAGTTGTAGAAACCAGTCAGGGCTTTATGGCAGAGTGGCCTGTCGGAAGACTCTCCTCAGTGCAAGACACATGACAGCCCGCATGGAGTTTGCTAAAAGACACCTGAAGGACTGTGAGATGGTGAGAAATAAGATTCTCTGGTCTGATGAGACCAAGATAGAACTTTTTGGCCTTAATTCTAAGCGGTATGTGTGGAGACAACCAGGCACTGCTCATCTCTTGTCCAATACAGTCCCCACAGTGAAGCATGGCAGTGGCAGCATCATTCTGTGGGGGTGTTTTTCAGCTGCAGGGACAGGACGACTGGTTGCAATCGAGGGAAAGATGAATGCGGCCAAGTACAGGGATATCCTGGACAAAAACCTTCTCCAGAGTGCCAAGGACCTCAGACTGGGCCAAAGGTTTACCTTCCAACAAGACAATGACCCTAAGCACACAGCTAAAATAACGAAGGAGTGGCTTCACAACAACTCTGTGACTGTTTTTGAATGGCCCAACCAGAGCCCTGACTTAAACCCAATTGAGCATCTCTGGAGAGACCTAAAAATGGCTGTCCACCAACGTTTACCATCCAACCTGACAGAACTGGAGAGGATCTGCAAGGAGGAATGGCAGAGGATCCCCAAATCCAGGTGTGAAAAACTTGTTGCATCTTTCCCAAGAAGACTCATGGCTGTATTAGCTCAAAAGGGTGCTTCTACTAAATACTGAGCAAAGGGTCTGAATACTTAGGACCATGTGATATTTCAGTTTTTCTTTTTTAATAAATCTGCAACAATTTCAAAAATTCTTTTTTTTGTCTGTCAATATGGGGTGCTGTGTGTACATTAACCCCTTAACCGCCCTCTGCCGGATATATCCGGCACCGTTGTTTTATTGCTAACGCCATACTGCCGGAATTATCCGGCACATTTGCCTGTGGTTATATGAATGCCTGGCAAGTAGTATAACTGACGGTTTGGCGTGGGTATTATTACTACGTTGTATTTCGACAAGTCTGTGGTTGTTTTGGCCGGTCATGTAACGTGATTCGCATGTAACAGCTGTGAATATGGCGAAACGTAAACTGACTTCAAGTGAGGCTTTGCAGGCGATTTTGGACAGTTCTGATCATGATTGTAGCAGTTCTGAAGAAGATTTTAGCGACAATGATGAGCAGCAACGTGCGCTGCATGATACTGTGAATGAAGACGCATCGGATGACGGCGCTGAGTGGGTGTATCCCCAGCATCTCAGCTGGACTGCTGCCCGTGGTGAACTACCTTTTCTGCATCCGTTTGAGGCAATGTGTGGCTTTATTGTTGATGTAAACAATTACACTGCTGAGCAGTTTTATGAGCTGTTTGTGTCACCTGATTTGATCAGACATTTTGTTCATCAGACAAATCTGTATGCAGCACAGTTTATTGAGAAAAATCCCAATTTACCTCCACATTCCCGTGTTCGTGCTTGGTTTGACACTGATGAAAACGAAATGAAAAAATTCATTGGGATTTTGATGTTGATGGGAATAATCAGAAAACCAGATATTGAGATGTACTGGTCTACAGATCCTATGTATGCAACACCTATTTTTGCAGCTGTCATGACACGTAACCGATTCTCTTTGCTGCTGAAATTCTTTCATTTGAATGACAACAGAAATGAGCCAGATAAGAAAGATCCAAACCACGACCGCTTGTTCAAGCTACGTCCTTTGATTGATCATTTATTTGAAGCATTTCAGTTGCCCTACATGCCAGGACCGTCAGTTGCAGTTGATGAAAGTTTATTGTTGTGGAAGGGCCGCTTACAGTTTTGACAGTATCTACCATTGAAAAGGGCACGGTTTGGTATCAAGATGTTTTGCTTAGCTGAGAATTCAGGTTACATTTATAGATTTCGTGTATACACTGGCAAAGAGGATCCTATGAGTAGTATTTCAGCAGTGTTGCCAGATGAATGTAAGGACTTTGGACTTTCAGAAAAACACTGTCGTGTCTGTTCAAAGAAGGGTCAGCGTAGAGACGTCAAGACCTTCTGCTCAAAGTGTCCCAGCAATCCAGGACTTTGTGCAGTTCCCTGCTTTGGCCTGTGGCACAGCAAACTCAAATACTGGGAATGAAACTATGATTGACTGAACTACTTTTGACTTTTGAATTACTTTTGACTGTTCCATTTTGTAGTTGACAATAAATCCAGAAGCCTGAGAAAAGGTACATTTTGTGTTTTATTATGTGTTTGCCCATTTCTAGAACTTGCACAACATTTAGTGGTCAATACTGCTTGAATAAATGTAAAAAATGTAAAAAAAATGTAAAAAAGTAAAAAAATGAAAATTGTTCAGATTTCGCCTGGCGTGGGGAATATTTAGGGAGTTGGTGGTTAAAGGGTTAATGAGGAAAAAAATTAATTTAAATGATTTTAGCAAATGGCTGCAATATAACAAAGAGTGAAAAATTGAAGTGGGTCTGAATACTTTCCGTACCCACTGTAAGTGAACTGCCTGCTCAGAACTGAATAAACGAGGCGAGCACGTCCGCACAATGAAACCTAGGAGAGAGACACCCAGAGTAGTTCCTTTCAATTACCTGACATCTCTACATTTCAATTTTTTTTCTGATGATTTCAATAGTTTTTAGAACCCTGGGCCTTTTACAGCACGGGCTTACACAGTTGGACAGAGACAACTTTTTTCTAATTTTGGTTCTGTACATTACCACAATGAATTTTAAATGACACAACTCAGATGCAGTTGAAGAGTAGACTTTCGGCTTTAATTCAGTGGGGTGAACAAAACGATTGCATAAAAATGTGAGGCAACTAAAGCATTTTTTTAACACAATCCCTTCATTTCAGGGGCTCAAAAGTAATTGGACAATTGACTCAAAGGCTATTTCATGGGCAGGTGTGGGCAAGTCCGTCATTATGTCATTATCAATAAAGCAGATAAAAGGCCTGGAGTTGATTTGAGGTGTGATGCTTGCATGTGGAAGATTTTGCTGTGAATAGACAACATGCGATCAAAGGAGCTCTCCATGCAGGTAAAAGAAGCCATCCTTAAGCTGCAAAAACAGAAAAAACCCATCCGAGAAATTGCTACAATATTACAAGTGGCAAAATCTACAGTTTGGTACATCCTGAGAAAGAAAGCAAGCACTGGTGAACTCAGCAATGCAAAAAGACCTGGATGTCCACGGAAGACAACAGTGGTGGATGATCGCAGAATCATTTCCATGGTGAAGAGAAACCCCTTCACAACAGCCAACCAAGTGAACAACACTCTCCAGGGGGTAGGCGAATCGATATCCAAGTCTACCATAAAGAGAAGACTGCATGAAAGTAAATACAGAGGGTGCACTGCAAGGTGCAAACCACTCATAAGCCTCAAGAATAGAAAGGCTAGATTGGACTTTGCTAAAGAACATCTAAAAAAGCCAGCACACTTCTGAAAAAACATTCTTTGGACAGATGAAACCAAGATCAACCTCTACCAGAATGATGGCAAGAAAACAGTATGGAGAAGGCGTGGAACAGCTCATTATCCAAAGCCTACCACATCATCTGTAAAACACGGTGGGGGCAGTGTGATGGCTTGGGCGTGCATGGCTGCCAGTGGCACTGGGACACTAGTGTTTATTGATGATGTAACACAGGACAGAAGCAGCCGAATGAATTCTGAGGTGTTCAGAGACATACTGTCTGCTCAAATCCAGCTAAATGCAGTCAAATTGATTGGGCGGCGTTTCATGATACAGATGGACAATGACCCAAAACATACAGCCAAAGAAACCCAGGAGTTTATTAAAGCAAAGAAGTGGAAAATTCTTGAATGGCCAAGTCAGTCACCTGATCTTAACCCAATTGAGCATGCATTTCACTTATTGAAGACTAAACTTTAGACAGAAAGGCCCACAAACAAACAGCAACTGAAAGCTCCTGCAGTAAAGGCCTGGCAGATCATTAAAAAGGAGGAAACCCAGCATCTGGTGATGTCCATGAGTTCAAGACTTCAGGCTAGAGGTGGGCGGTATGACCAGAATTCTGTATCACGGTATTTTTCTAAATTCTGCCAGTTTCACGGTATTAGACGGTATTTTTTTCCCCATGCATGAGTGGATGTTAACCACATTTTCCACTGCAATTACTGCAGTAGACTGGCTAAGAATAACCTATTCGACTGTTATGAGAATTGTACATCGTACAAAAAGACATTTTAATGTGCACACAAGTATTAATCCAGGTTTGCATGGCCCCATAAAGTGATAGTTTTCAAGGGGGTGGCACTAAAGAGAAGGAATCGCATTGCATGACAGATGCAGTCAAAATATAGAACTTTTAATTGAACAAATTTTGCAAAAGCTTAAACTATGATTTTGACAACATATTTTCAACCATCCAAAGAGGCATTTAGACTTAGTAAAATATCCAGAGGTGTTTGTCAAAAGTTGGATTGCACTGAACACGTCTTAGAAAAGGAATAAATAGTAAATATTTTTTGTAAACCAACTACACTTTCTGTTAATGTTAACAATCTCTGTCCACTGACACGTTAAAGTGACTTTTTAAACAATTTTACAATCATTAAACTGCATAATATTTAAACTAATAAATAATAACAATAAAATACATAATAGTATTACTGATAGTTGCACCATTACTTCAAGGCTTCAAGCCCAGGTGCATTACACGGTATTCACCAAATTAAAATAAAATAAAACAAGTGCAACTTGGTGATGACATCTTACCAACTGTACCATCATTTAGGCAAAGTGCATTAATATGGACCTTGCTTCAAGCTAAGCTATATACATAAATAATAAAACTGCAATTTGCATTTATAATGCTGTTTGTGGTATAGCCCTATGGAAGTGCATTAGGGCCACTGTGAAGAAAAAAAAATATGGACACGGAAGAAAAAAACAAACTATATGTCGAGAATAAATTCGACATGTTGACTTTATTCTCGACATTTCCACTTTAATATTGACGCTTATGTCAAGATTAAAGTCGACATTTCCACTTTATTCTCATAGTTTATTTTATAATTAAAGTAGAATGTTGTAAACTAAACTTCATCCTAATATCAATGTTTAATTTACTAGATTTTCTCAAACCCCGTCATAAGTTAATGCAGCACATCAAATACTTTGTGTTAAGTGTTCCCCGACCCAGTCGTTAATCACTACGCTTCTTAACTCTTTTAGGGCGGATGTCGACTTTTGTCGACAGGAGGGGTTGAAGGCGAATGTCGACAAAAGTCGACATCCAGGGATAGGGGGCGACAATCAGCTGTTAATGGCGACAAATCTCACTGTCACGTCACAGGCATTCCCTCTGTGCTTGGAGGAATGCTAGACTCGTTGACTCGGCAAATAATCCTTGCGTGTGCGTGAGTTGCGAAATGTAAACAATGGCAAGATGGCATCGACATGTGAAAAGGGAGCGAAGCAAGTGCAGAAAAGAAAACACTCGGCAGACGATGTTTTGCGCATTATCGCGGAGTCGGACTCTTGACTTTTCAGAATCGGATTTTTTTGGCAGTGATCAGGAGATCGAGCAAGAGAGTGAGAAGCAGGCATTAGCTGATCAGACACCAGCCGATGCCGCGCCAGCGGATCTGCTGCCAGTTGAGTGCCTTCGCGCAGCCGATGCATCTACGGCAAGGTTCGCATGGGATAAATACACAGACATTGATCCGTTGAGAGCCGATCTGGCTACCGGAGTTTACAAGACGGCATGGCTTGCTGTTGGACACGACAGATCACCAGCTGCTGTACTTCAGGCTGCTCTCTCCTGATGCTGCTTTTCAGCTACTGTCAGACGAGACAAACAGGTAGGCAGAGATTTTTTTTGAATCGCGGGCTACGTTTGCATCGCATTCTCGTTTTTCAAAGTGGAAACCCACAACGAAAGACGAGATGAAGCGCGCTGTGGCATTACAAATAGAGATGGGACAGAACTGGTGATATAACTTCAGGGAGCATTGGTCCAAACGTGTTTTGTCCCCTGGTGGCTTAGGTACGTGCTGCTGCAAAGTTTTATTCACTTCTGTAATAAACAGAAGCAAATCCCATGGGGTGAGCCAGGGTATAATGCCATACATAAAGTTCATAAAGTTTCAGAAGATGAAAAGAGGTGACAATACGGTTATCATGCAGGCAGAAAACTTGGTGGCAGTGGCATGGCACGATGGCAAATGGGTAACTTGTCTCTCTACAGTACACACTAACAATATATGTGAGAAAGTGCAGCAACAGACAATTGAAAAATAGGCACCAAAGCAACACATATTGTAAGGAGTGCAATGTGGCAATGACTGAAATTGGCTGCTTTGAGCGAGATCAGACTTTGCTGTGTAAAATGTATGTGAAATCATAGAGTATGCAGGCTCATACAACATGCAAGACAGCAACATTTGTCAAAAGTAAATATTTTTTGTTGATTTGATATGTTAAACAATTGCTTTGTGTTCTTTTTTAAAAAATGTTAGTTTTTGGAAAAATATTCAGCCCTGGGAGAAAAGAAACAAAAAAAAAATTAGCCCTAAAAGAGTTAAACTGACTTCCTCCGCACTAAGAGCAGGCGCCTGCAGCAATCACCGCACAGAATCCATTCACTTCATGATATTCCTGCTCTCTACCAAAACCCCAGTTCCTATCTTTCCTTTTTCTTTCTCCACATTACCAATCACCACACGATAAACGTCTTTGTGAAATTAAAACTAGTTATTAACTTAGCCGACGGAGTGTTCAGAACATTACAAATATCTTCGTTATACATGTTTAATTATGCCATCCATTCAGAGTTGCGCCCATCTCTGAACGAGTCGCCAGCACATCGCAGGATGAATACAAGCAAAACATACACTAGCAAGTACAAAAACAAGTACAACTTGGCTTGCAGTAATATCCAGTAGTATAGAAACAGTATTTACACATCTGACCTTTTAAAACTAAAGTATCTCCAGGCGACGGACGTGACTCCTTTTTTTCGGCAAAAGTTCTTCTGTTCATCATGTTCAACTTTATCGTCGGCTTCAGTTTCGGAATGCTCTCTGACCATTTTTCACATTTCACAGAACTTTAATTTATTTGCGCATTTATTTATTTATTTAATTTTGTCCGAAATAGTCCTCCATATACCTATGCTACCGCCCACTATTTGGTGGTGTAACAGTGAAAAAGAGCCCTAGTGCAACAAATCTGTGTTTAGCGGTGTAGCAGTGAAAAGGGTCCCCACTTGAACAGTTTCCCGCTGCGCCACCGGTGTTGCAGTATAAGAAAAATCCATATCATAAAAAAATAAAAAACGGTTTTCGGTATGAACCGGTATACCGCCCAGCACTACTTCATTGCCAGCAAAGGGTTTTCAACCAAGTATTAGAAATGAACATTTTATTTCCAGTTATTTAATTTTCCCAATTACTTTTGAGCCCCTGAAATGAAGGGATTGTGTTAAAAAAATGCTTTAGTTGCCTCACATTTTTATGCAATCGTTTTGTTCACCCCACTGAATTAAAGCTGAAAGTCTGCACTTCAACTGCATCTGAGTTGTTTCATTTAAAATTCATTGTGGTAATGTACAGAACTAAAATTAGAAAAAAGTTGTCTCTGTCCAAATATTTATGGACCTAACTGTATATGTATATATGTATGTATGTATATATGTGTGTATATGTGTATGTATATATATGTGTGTGTCTGTCAGTATGTGGTGTACTTTGTATTGTATATAATATACCAAGCCATGCAACAATAGGTAGTCAGATTAGGAAAGAATCCCCAGTCTGTCATTTTTGAAAACAGAAAAACATAAATGTAGTAATAAGAAATACATTGTGCAAGATGATGTTTGAGTATAATTTATTAATAAAAAAAATAAATAAAAATCAGGATAGAAAAATGTAGAGTACTGGGTAATGTACGCTACAAGAGTGTGATTTTTATTATTACTTAGTAATAACTAGTACTCTGAGCTAGTGCTGGGCAGTATACTGGTTCATACCGAAAACCGTTTTTTATTTTTGTTATGATATGGATTTTTCTTGTACCGCAACACCGGTTTAAATTGCCTAAACGACATTTGGAACGTGGTGCAGCTGAAAACTGTTCAAGTGGGGACTTTTTTCACTGCTACACCGCTAAAAACAGAGGCGTTGCACGGGGGCTCTTTTTCACTGCTACACTGCTAAATAGGTGTGGTAGTGTAGGTATTGTGCGGTGAAAATGGACAGAGAACATTCCGAAACTGAAGCTGTAGCTGACGATAAAGTTGAACATGATGACACAGAAGAACTTTTGCCAAAAAAAAGGAGTCACATCCGTTGTCTGGAGATACTTTGGTTTTAAAAAGGTCAGATGTGGACCATTATGTTCAAATGTGTGAATACTGTTTCTATACTACTGGATAATACTGCAAGCCAAGTTGTACTTGTTTTATTTGTTTTCAATACAGTGTAATGTACCTGGGTACTGTGTAATAGTGTGACTACATGTTGACTTTAATCTCGACTCTTATGACGAGAATAAAGTCGACATGTTGACTTTATTCTTAACATTTCTACTTTATTCTCGCCATTTATGGCAAGATTAAAGTCGACATGTTGACTTTATTCTCGTACTTTGTCATTAAAGTAGAACATCGTAAACTAAACTTCATCGTAAAATGAATATTTAATTTACTAGATTTTCTCAAACCCCATCATAAGTTATATAGCGCATTAAATGCTTTGTGTTAAGTGTTACCCGAGTTTCTTAAACTGACTTCCTCTTGCACTAAGAGGAGGCCCCGGCAGCGATCGTCGCACAGAATACATTCACTTCATGATGTTCCTGCTCTCTGAACATTTAGAATGCTAAGATAAATACTTGATATAATTTTCATGGTGAAATGCATTAAAGCATGTATTAATCATGTGGGGGCACCGCGGCGTGGAGGTTGAACTGCTGCTTTGCAGCAAGGGTGTCTCTGGTGTACCCTGCCTTGCATTTGCATGTTTTTCTGGTGGGTTTACTTCAGTTTCCTTTCAAAGTCACGTAGAATGTGGTGTTTTGTTATGCTATATTGACCGTGCTAGTGTATGTTTTGCTCATATTCACCCTGCGATGTGCTGGCGACTCGTTTAGGGATGGGCGCCACCCTGAATGGATGGTATAATTAAACATGTATAACGAAGATATTTTTAAAGTTCTGAACACTCCGTGGGCTAAGTTTATAACTAGTTTTAATTTCACAAAGATGTTTATTGTGTGGTGACTGGTTGTGTGGAGAAAGAAAAATGAAAGATAGGAATTGGGGTTTTGGTACGTCAGATAGAGACAGCACGCGTGGAATAAAGAAAGCCTGCTCAGAAGAACATCCACTGAATTCTGTTAGTGTTTCCGACCACCAGATCACAAACCCAACATTTACACAATATTTAAGTTAAACCTCTGCGATACCCATTCATACATCCAGTTTTTTGGAGCCTCGTCACACCTGCCATAAAGTTCTCTACACTGAACATACATCTGGAGACCCCTTACTGTGAGGGAGCAGCACTACCGCCTCACTACCGTTCATGTTTAATACCTGCTTTAATGCATTTCATCATTCATTCATTCATGAAATATTTATCTTAGCATTCTAAATTTTCAGAGAGCAGGAATATCATGAAGTGAATGGATTCTGTGCGGTGATCGCTGTCTCCTCTTAGTGCGGAGGAAGTCAGTTTAAGAAGCGTAGTGATTAACAACTGGGTCGGGGAACACTTAACACAAAGCATTTAATGTGCTACATTAACTTATGACCGGGTTTGAGAAAATCTAGCAAATTAAGCAATGATTTTAGGATGAAGCTTAGTTTACAACATTCTACTTTAATTATAAAGTAAACTATGAGAATAAAGTGGAAATGTCAACTTTAATCTCGACATAAACGGTGAGAATAAAGTGGAAATGTCGACTTTATTCTCGCCATATAGTTTGATTTTTTTTTTCCCTGTGTCCGTATTTTTTTTCTTCACTGTGGCCCTAATACAATTCTGTAGGGCTATACCACAAATAGCATTATAAATGCAAGTTTTAGTTTTATTATTTATGCATATAGCTTAGCTTGAAGCAAGGTCCATATTAATGCAATTTGCCTAAATGATGGTTGGTAAAGATGTCATCACCAAGATCGCACATTTTATTTTATTTTAATTTGGTGAATACTGTGTAATGCACCTGGGCTTGAAGCCTTGAAGTAATAGTGCAACTATCAGTAATAATACTATTATTTATTTTATTGTTATTATTTATTAGTTTAAATATTATGCAGTTTAATGATGGTAAAGTTGTTTAAAAAGCCACTTTAACGTGTCAGTGGACAGAGATGGTTAACATTAACGGAAAGTGTAGTTGTTTTACAAAAAATATTTACTATTTATTCCTTTTCTAAGACAAGTTCAGTGCAATACAACTTTTGACAAGCACTTCTTATTTTACTAAGTCTAAATGCCTCTTTGGATGGTTGAAAATATGTTGTCAAAATTATAGTTCAAGTTTTTGCAAAATTTGTTCAATTAAAAGGTTGTATATTTTGACTGCATCTGTCATGCAATGTGATTCCTTCTCTTCATTGGTGCCACCCCCTTGAAAACTATCACTTTATGGAAACCTGTATTAATACTTGTGTGCACATTAAAATGTTTGACAGTGGAATAGGTTATTCTTAGCCAGTAACTGCAGTGGAAAATGTGGTTAACATCCACTCATGAATGGGAAAAAAATACCGTTGAATACCGTGAAACCGGGATAATTTAGAAAAATACCGTGATATAGAATTTTGGTCATACTGCCCACCCCTACTCTGAGCATTCATTTGATTAGGATTATTTAAAAGTCTATAGTTCATGCATGATTTGTAAGTAAGCATTAATAGCATTAATTTCACTTTTTTTTCTTTTCTATTTTTATTTTTCAGAGAGTGGAGTGTGTTTGGAAGTTGGTGTATTTGTGGCTGCTATTGTGTCTGGCAGTCCAGCTGCTAGGGAAGGCTCCCTGAATATGGGAGATCGGATTATTGCTGTAAGTACTTAAAAACAGAAATATTTAAATAATTACAAAAAGAATACATTATTGTTGGGGTATGTGTGTGTCTTTCTTTAAATTAAAAAAAAAACATATTGTCAGTGTAATTTGTCTGCCAAAAATATTTGATGTATTTGTTACTGCAGATGTTAATCTTTGTGCTGCAGAAAGTAGAGTTGCATACAATATGTAATATATAAAATTAAGTGAAGTAAGTAGCATTCATTGGCATTCATGTAGTAAAATTTAAACATATTTTTTCTATTGTAAGTTGAATATGTGTGCTTTTAGTTATTGTTGATTTTATATCTTCATTTATTTAACTAATTTTGCTTAAGTGAAGTGTACTATTATAATATGAGCATAGTTGAATTTGAAATGTTACAATAAATTGTTAATGTTTTTGCAGATTAATGGAATTGCACTAGATAACAAATCTCTGAGTGAATGTGAAGCTTTGCTCCGGAACTGCAGGGATTCACTAAGTCTTTCAACCATGAAGGTGAATTTTAAATATAAAGCTGTTCTGCAAACAGTTTTGTAATTTCTTCTTTTATATATGTGTTGCATTTATTTTTCTGAAAGAGCAATGTTATTTTACTCTAAAGTTTGAAAAGTTCTGTAGCATTTTAATATTATTTTGTACGATAACATGAAGAGTTGTAATCAGATTCCTTATTATTATAAGTGTCAAGTTTCAAGAATACTTGTGAATTAAACACCTTTAATTGTACACTTAACAATGATTTCATATAGTTTTTCCCACAGAGCTCTTCAGGACAAAACATATTTGAAGGTTTGCGGGACTCCAATTGTAGGATTCACTCTTCAGAGTTGCATATGAGAAATAATAAAAACTTGAAACACAACAGCTCAACCCAAACAGACATTTTCAACCCAGATATTATAGATGGGAAGAAAGATCGAAGTGATTCAGAAGAAACGTCCTTTTGTAGTCACAAGATATTTTCATCTGCCTCCTTGCATTCTAGCTTTCATAGATCAATCGATCATACTTTTCCTGGCAGTGTGGAGCATAGCCCAGGAGCTTTTAGTACAGATGTTTTCTCAAATCCAGATTATGGAATACTGGAACCTGAGAAACGGCAGTTTACTTTTGATCCAACTGATGATGATTGTTTTATGACAGACAGAGCACCTGAAAAATCTCATGGACCTAAGCATAGTGGAGGTACTTGGCCAAAAATGGTAGTTGACCATTCTACAGAGGTGTCACAGTTTTCCATTTTTAAGACTACAAAACAGAGAAAGTCAATTATTGAAGCAAAAACATTTAAAATGCCAGAACCTCAATTCAAAATGGACTATTTATCGCCAACTCAATTGACTTTGCATTCTCCTCAGGCTTCAAAAGTAGAGATAGTATCTACTCCACCTACTCCACCTACAAGAAGTGATTCTTTCAAGTTTAAGCACAAACAACAAGCTAGTTCAGCCTCTGACTCTACAATAACTACAGGAACTCCCCCCACAAGTCCTAACCAGTCTCCTGCCAATGTTGGAAAGAAGCCAGAATCTTCGCATGGAGGTTGTGATAGAAATGGCAACCATTACTTTTTAGAAGGAAGCTTTGATTGTAGTGTCCTTTCTTCAAGAAAGTCTAGTGATGAAGCAGTTTTTCATTTGAGACCTGAAGAGCCAGAGGTCAAAAGACCACGACCAAAATCTGCCCCTGCTTTGAGACATAAACTTACTCCTGTTCCAGTTCCAACCCTTCAGGTAAGCATTGTTATTGCATTAAAGAAAAAAATAAAAAGGAATGATTTAATATAAGATTTGTTAAAGCATCTTTTGAGTTATTTTGGCCCTAACTTGTAAATGTTTTTTGTGTTTCTAAAATGCTTTGCTGTTTGTTTTTTTTTTAATGCAAGAATTAGCTAATTCAATCACTGGAATGTTGTTGTTTGCACTGTTTCATTGTTTCACCAAGCTGATAGAGCCACTACCCTGTGTTTATGTACAGTTTATAGATTGTGTGAGGTTTTTCTCTGGGTGTTCCAGCTATCCTGCTGCATTTCAAAATGTTAGGCTAATTGGAAGTGTATATGGAGAAACAAAAATAACCTTTTGCTATAATTATGTTTTTATGTATTTATTTCACACTATTTAGTGAACTTTGTTTTGAGTAGTCGCCCCATAGTCCCTGAGATATATTTTCTTTATGAATTGCAGCTCTACTTTAGTAGTGTCCATATCAGTGGTGTAAAAAAACAAATATGGCATTAAAGTGGGAGTGAAACTTTTTTTTTATATATGTTGGCATACTTCATCAACTTGCACAATCATGTTTCCATTTTATATCAGCAGAAGTGTTGTGTCCTTAGCATGAACAGTGGGATGGTTAAACCTTACTGTCTTGAGTACATATTGCAATGCAATACAAAACTTTTTTTAACCTCATATTCTTATTATGTATAGCATCTGACTTTATTTATTTAGCTTCCTAATTATCTTTGTCTTTTGCTTTTATTCTTATATAAGCTACTTCTGTATGTACACACACACACATTTTATATATACAGTGCACCAACCAGCCCGCACTCACAAACAAAGCAAACCGGTAATGAAACAGCAAATAAAGAATGTAATGAAAACAAATGAAATAAGAAAACTACAATACCACCCCTGTTCCCCTTACGGCGATTACACATTAAATACAACAAAGCACAAACAAAACACATGAAAAAGTTCATGAAAAACGGCAACCGATGAAATGTAATGATGAAAATAGATAGTCCAGAGATCCGCACGTTGAATGGGAATGTAAAGATAGTCCGGTAGTTCCTGAAATGGTGAAGATGGGTTCAGGAGCGCTTCTTTCTTTGCAGGATGGCCATGAATCCACTTACAGTCTTCATGTACACAGGCAGACGGCAGACAATCCAGATGCACGAAACGATCCAGGACAAAATTAATAAGTACAGGTAACCCAACAGAAGGCAAACAGACAGGAACTTGAAACACAAATTACAAAAACTTTTTTTTTTGCTTTTGGTCACTGGCCTCCTTTTTAAAAGCCATGCTGACACCCTTTGACCTCAACAGCCCCAGTACCCTAGGCAGAAGACCTAGGCAGCTGGACGTTGCAGTTTCAAATTCTATTGGCTACTTTCACCATCCCAAGCCGCGGTTCTCTCTACAGTACAGTATTGCCACGAATAAAGCCATAAAAATTGCGAAGGATATTTGCGGTTTCTGCTCACAATTATTAGTTAGGTTCTAAGGAAAAATGACTGAGGCCACAAACTCTGAACCGTGACTTTACGGGGGTCTACTGTATGTATGTATGTATGTGTGTGTGTGTGTGTGTGTGTGTGTGTGTGTGTGTGTGTGTGTGTGTGTGTGTATATATATATATATATAGAATATATATATATACTATATATATATATATATATATATATATATAGTATAGTATATACTATAAATAAGAGGTGTGTTGTGCTGAACTTGTGTCCACATCTGTTTGTCAGGTTTCGGCAGCTAGTGTGCCTCCTGATGGCCACAATATATATACACACACATACAGTGGAATGCAAAAGTTTTGGCAACTTCGCTTAAAATGACTGTTACTGTGAGTAGTTACATGAGCAGAACATGAACAAATCATCCAAAGGCATAAAATTAAAGATGACTCATTTTTTGTTTTGGCACCCAAACATGATCATTACTTAGTAACACCCCCTTTGGCAAGTATCACAGCTTGTAAACACTTTTTGTTGCCACCTAAGAGTCTTTCAGTACTTGGGGTATTTTCTTCCATTCATCCTTGCAAAAGATTCTTGGGCCGTCTTGCATGCACTGCTCTTTTGAGATCTATCCACAGATTTTCACTGATGTTTAGGTTGGTGCTTGCCAAGGGGGTGTTACTAAATACTAATTATAAATGTATTTATATTTTTTTCTGTAAAATTACAGTTGCTTGTAGTGATTTTGCAGTTTCATGTATGTTGTTTGGTATTGTTCATTGGGAGCTCTTATCTTAACCTTTATTGTCTAGGTTCCAGGTTACACACCTGAAGAGCGCCAGTCTCCAGATCCACATGAGTGGGTTCGCTACTCTCCAAAACGTTCTCACAGACACAGTGTGGGTTTTGTTTCATCAGCTTTCCCTGTTGTAGTTTCAAGTAAGTAGACTGAATTGAATTCAGGCCTATCTTTGTAACATTTGTTTGATTAAATATATTTTAGGGAGGCAGTCTTTATATTTTTGGATTAAACAAAAAAAATTCCAACATTTTAAGACACTTTTTTTTTTTTTTATTGTTATACATGTCTAAAATGTGACCTGATTAAGAATGTGCTTTGTCCATAAATGCCTTTAGACTAACAAAAAACTTATCTTACCTAAAATAAAAATTAAAACAATTACTTAAATGTTTTAAAATCCCTATAACACAGTATATATACACACTCTTAGGTGATAATGTGTGATGCTTGAATAGCTCTTACACTTCTTTAACAATGCTCAACCACCCCATTCCATTATTATCTTAAAACCATATATTGTATGAATGTCAGTCACATTAGATTTAAAGTAGGTAAGTTACTTTGGATCTTATTTTTACTGTAACAAGATTTAGAATGTCCTATTAATAGGAAACAGTAAACTGCATCTACATTTGCATGCTTTCCCCACATGCTTTATATTGGTCCTTGTAGTTAACAATAGTAAATAAAATACAGATTAGTTATTGTTAGAGGTTACATTACAACATGGAATGTCCATTATTGTATTTAGAGCTATGTTAATAAAATACTACAGCTTGTTCCTCATTTCTAAAAACAATATTTAAAGGAAAATACTGCAGCAATAAGCAAATCATGTTCAACTTCAATAAGATATTTACAGTTGTTTATAAACATTAAGCAGAATTTGACAAAGCAAATATTTTGCTACAGAAACTTTGTCTTTCCCTTTAGTGTGTTTTGTATAGTTTTGATTTAGTTCTACTGTAGTTCTTTTTTATTTTATTTAAATCTCTCTATTAGATAAAAAAGGTTTTCTTGGCTACTTCCTTATGCACCGCTCGCCCAATCATTACTCCTTCTGCGCACATCCTCTCTCCGTACTACCCCATGACACTCCCAGTGCTAACTAGCCCTTCAGCACATTCGGTTGTAATGGCAAAACAGAAAAGCAAATGATCTATTCAAGAATGTCAAATTTTAGATCACGATAGAAAAAGAGCAGCAAGAGCTTATAATGAATGTCGAAAAAAGAAAATGAAAAAGCTGCATATAATAAAAATCAAGAACAAAGAAAATCATCCAATAAACGAAAAAGTGAACAATATCTGAGCAAAAGTGCCACATTTATAGAATGTAAGAGGATAAAATAATTCATAATATTGTTTTTGATAAGCTGTTAATGTAATTTCATTTTTTATTTACTTTGTTATGTTTTATGTTTTACTTTTATTTTTTTTTGTTGTGTTTTATTATTCATTGCTATTTAAAATAGTCACTTGTAGTGAAATACTCAAGTAAGAGATTTTCTGCCTATAATTATTAAGGACCAAACTGTCTTCCTCCTGTGACCATCTCTTTAAACACAATTGCTTTCTGTAACAGAGGAGCACCCCGACACCCTTTGAGCAGCTCAGTCGCAAGACAGCAGGCGAGGGAAGCGAGCAGGGGATAGAGTCCCCTATTAATTATAAATTATGTATTGATGTGTATTTGTGGTATTGTGCATCTGGCATCTACTATGTATTTTTATATCATTATGGTAAAGTCAAAATTCTCCTAGGCCAGGCAGTCAGCTGTCTCTTTTGCTAAATTAATTTCTCAGATGCTAAAAGCAGTTATTTGTAAACTAGGGAGAAAGTCATAAATTAGGTAATCTTTACTTTGTAAAAGTAATATGTCCAATTTATAGTTTATTATAAAATCTGTGGAGGTATTATAAAGTGAGTTTTAAAGAATTTACCCAAAGTGTATGTAAACCTCTGACTTCAACTGCATGTTGTTCCATGTCAGATAGTTTTACTATAATTTTTGTCAGGGGAGATTTGTAAAGAAATGTATTATAAAGACCAAGAGTCAATACCAGAATACCAAAATCAACACTTTCAAAGAACAATTGTTAATTAGCTGAGTTCTCATCTTGGGAAAGCATCAAAAATCAAAATCAAGTCAACTTAAGCCCTTGTGCTGCAATTTATCAGCCCTAGCAAAAAGACAGTATCTCATAGCAGCCATTGCCTGCCTATAATGGCTTTAAAGGTTGTGGTATGTTGCAGTTAAAATTTAAACACAAAAACTTTTCTTGAACAAATCAAGAAAGTTCAGCCTTATATAAGAAAATAATGTCCCAAAATCAAACTTTAAAAATCTAAAAAAAAGTTATGCAAGACACAGATATTTTTTTAACTGAGAAAACACCTCTCAGTTGTCAGAATTTCAGGCATCAGAAATGAGCATGCTGACTTAATGGTTGTTAGGTTCTAAACTTGGCTTTTGCAGGATATTATATATTCCATGAATATTAATCTTAATACATTAGTATGTCACAAGAATGATTTTATTAAGGTTCAAACCAGTTATCTGGAGATTTTAAACTTTCCATTTTAGTTCTATTAAATGTGTTTGAATTATGTATCAATTTTGATGTTCATTGCAATGTTTTTCAAATTTAAATACTTCAAAATACTTGTGAGATTAGCCATATAATTTTGAGATCAACGATTTCTTGAGTTGCATGACTTCCATTCAGTGTTGCTGGTAAATGTACAGTTAATTGTTGTAAAGCCTTTTTTTAAAATTGTACAAAAAAGTATTGTCTGCCCTAACACACAATACCACATAACTATTGTAACACTTGAAGTGTAAAGTGTGTGTTGCTGTGCCATTCCATTCAGTAGTCAAGAGTTCCATTGGTCTAGAATCGCTCACCTTTCTATTGTATCATTATTATTATTATTTTTTTTTGTACTGTAGTTGCTGAGACGAGTGTCTTCGGGTTTTATTTTTCAGTAATGTGCTGTTATGTGTCAGAGTTCATTGTACTATTGATGTGAATCAAAATATTTTTCCTGTCTAGGCTGTCAGATTATCTTGACTGCACATGGAAAGAGTGAGTTAGGTAGACACACAACCAGCCATTGTTTTAATGACTTTACAGGTTATCTCTGCAGGAAACTATACAAGTGTTAAACACAGATTATGTATTTTACTACAGGCGTAGAGATTTTGACTACTCTTGTACTTCTATTTTTTTGTAGTTTGAAATTTGTTCCGGTGATGTTTTTCCCCTTTCCACAAATTACATACAAACTTATGACATGGAAAATTATGAAGTTTCAAATTTTTATTTAATTTCTGCATTTGGGAAAATGTATTTATCGAGGTTACTCTTTCTAATGTAAATGTATTGGTAGCTTACCAAAATGCATTATTCCATGGATAAGAATAATATACCTGCCTCTGCATTTTTACTTTCATACTTTCAGTTATTCTTTTATTTATTTATGGTAACACTTTAGATTAGGCACTACCTATAGTGCATCTGTTAGTCACATCCTGTTAGTAAAAAGATATTAACAAAGAGTCAGTAAAGGGATTATTTATCGGTGTGCAATCTAGCATATTACAAGTTCACTTCATGGGTTAAGTAGGTGATAATATGTCTCTCAGTATTTCATACTTCTCTGTAAATCTTGTAAATTCTTAATACTTAATAAGAGTAAATGAAGCTGTCATATTCACAAGTAATTCCAACTGCATAGATAGATAGATAGATACTTTATTAATCCCAGGGGGAAATTCACATACTCCAGCAGCAAAAAATATTCAATTAAAGAGTAATAAAAAATGCAGGTAAAAAACAGACAATAACTTGAATAATGTTCAACGTTTACCCCCTCTGGTGGAATTGAAGAGTCGCATAGTTTGGGGGAGGAATGATCTTCTCAGTCTGTCAGTGGAACAGGACAGTGACAGCAGTCTGTCGCTGAAACTGCTCCTCTGTCTGGAGATGACACTGTTTAATGGATGTAGTGGATTCTCCATAATTGATAGGAGCCTGCTGAGTGCCCGTTGCTCTGCTACGGATGTCAAACCGTCCAGCTCTATGCCAACAATAGAGCCTGCCTTCCTCACCAGTTTGTCCAGGCGTGAGGCATCCTTCTTCTTAATGCTGCCTCCCCAGCACACCACTGCGTAGAAGAGGGCACTCGCCACAACCATCTGATAGAACATCTGCAGCATCTTACTGCAGATGTTGAATGATGCCAGTCTTCTAAGGAAGTACAGGCGGCTCTGTCCTTTCTTGCACAGAGAATCAGTATTGGCAGTCCAGTCCAATTTATCGTCCAGCTGCACTCCCAGGTATTTATAGGTCTGCACCCTCTGCACACAGTCACCTCTGATGATCACGGGATCCATGAGGGGCCTGGGTCTCCTAAAATCCACCACCAGCTCCTTGGTTTTGCTGGTGTTCAGTTGTAGGTGGTTTAAGTCGCACCATTTAACAAAGTCCTTGATGAGGTTTTCTATACTCCTCCTCCTGCTCACTCCTGATGCAGCCCACGATAGCAGTGTCGTCAGCAAACTTTTGCACGTGGCAGGACTCCGAGTTATATTGGAAGTCTGATGTATATAGGATGAACAGGACCGGAGAAAGTACAGTCCCCTGCGGCGCTCCTGTGTTGCTGATCACAATGTCAGATCTGCAATTCCCGAGACGCACATACTGAGGTCTGTTTGTAAGATAGTCCACGATCCATGCCACCAGGTATGAATCTACTCCCATCTCTGTCAGCTTGTCCCTAAGGAGCAGAGGTTGGATGGGTGTTGAAGGCGCTAGAGAAGTCTAGAAACATAATTCTTACAGCACCACTGCCTCTGTCCAAGTGGGAGAGGGATCGATGTAGCATATAGATGATGGCATCTTCCGCTCCCACCTTCTCCTGGTATGCGAACTGCAGAGGGTCGAGGGCGTGTTGGACCTGTGGTCTCAGGTGGTGAAGCAGCAGCCGCTCCATGGTCTTCATCACATGTGATGTTAGAGCGACAGGCCGGAAGTCATTCAGCTCACCAGGACGTGATACCTTTGGGGACTGGGGTGATGCAAGATGTTTTCCAAAGCCTCGGGACTTTCCCCTGTTCCAGGCTCAGGTTGAAGATGCGCTGTAGAGGACCCCCCAGCTCTGATGCACAGACCTTCAGCAGTCGTGGCGATACTCCATCTGGACCTGCTGCTTTGCTGGCACGAAGTTTCCTCAGCTCTCTGCTCACTTGCGCTGCTGTAATTGTGGGTGGGGATGTCTCTCCTATGTTGGTATCAGCAGAAGGATGTGTAGAGAGTGCAGTACTCGAGGTGAGAGTGGGTTAGGGTGGTCAAACCTGTTTAAAGAAGATGTTCATTTGGTTTGCTCTCTTCACGTCTCTCTCGATGGTGGTACCCCGCTTCGAGCTGCAGCCAGTGATGATCTTCATCCCATCCCACACTTCCTTCATGCTGTTGTTCTGCAACTTCTGCTCCAGCTTTCTCCTGTACTGCTCCTTCGCCACCCTGAGCTGGACTCGGAGTTCCTTCTGCACGCGCTTGAGCTCATGCTGATCACCGTCTTTAAAGGCCCTTTTCTTCTGGTTCAAAAGGCCCTTGATATCACTTGTAGTCCATGGCTTGTTGTTAGCATAGCAGCGTACAGTTCTTACTGGAACTACAGTGTCCATACAGAAGTTGATGTAGTCAGTAGTGCAGTCAACAACCTCCTCAATGTTCTCACTATGTGATCCCTGCAGGATATCCCAGTCTGTAGTTCCAAAACATTGTCTCAGAGCATTCTCAGCCTCCGGGGTCCACTTCCTGAATGATCGTGTGGTTACAGGTAGGACTCTCACTTTTGGTTTGTAGTGAGGCTGAAGCAGAACCAGGTTATGATCTCCTTTCCCAAGCGCAGGCAGTGGGGTGGCACTGTATGCGTCTTTAACGTTTGCATACAGTAAATCAATAGTCTTATTTCCCCAGGTGTTGCAGTCCACATACTGGGAGAATGCAGGTAATGTTTTGTCCAGCGTCACATGGTTAATGTCTCCAGCGATTAGCACAAGTGCCTCAGGGTGCTGCGTTTGTAACTTAACAGCAGCAGAATGGATAATGTCACTCGCTATCTCCACGTCCGCCCGAGGAGGAATATACACGATGACAACAATGACGTGTCCAAACTCTCTGGGCAAGTAATAGGGACGCAGACTTACGGCCAACAGTTCGATGTCCCTGCAGCAAGTGGAGATTTTGACTTTAACATGTCCAGAGTTACACCACAGTGTATTAACATAGAGAGCGAGTCCTCCTCCTTTGTGCTTCCCACAGGTACTTGCGTACCTGCTTACCGTATGCTCTTAATATGCTACACTGAGCAAAGATGAATAACCACTTAACTGATTCTTTTACAAATTGTGGATAGTACCTAATCTAAAGTTTTACCTTTTTTCTGCACAGCAACTTCACCTCAGTGTTTGGCACCATGTCCTGCAGTTACTGCTGTCATGAGAAATCCAATTTACACTGCTTGGAGCCACCGGGTTGCCAATGTTAATTGTCCTTCAGTCGCCAGTCAGATCTGTCAACAACATTCACATCCCAGGTATTCCCTTAAATTTCCGGATTCAACAAAAACATTCTCTATATTTTTTAATAAATGTGTTCCAGTTATTAAATGATATAACATGGTATTTTTATACTACATTTCACTACTGATATTTGTTATTTAGAGGTGGTGTTGAACTCGTCTTCAGACAGTAAACTTGATTTACCATGAAGTATTCTGTCTTACAGTACCAAATTCTCCCTTAGTTAGGCTTAATGTGTACTTGAAAAACATTGTTGCTGTAACAAAATGTACCTCAGACTATAAACATTGACAAAGACAGACTGCAAAATGCTTTCATACACATACATTATGTGGTTTGTTTCTAATTGTACAGTTACTAATACATTATCAGTCAAATGGTACATATGTCTCTCGAGGGTTGCTTTGATAAAGATAGGTACAGTATATTGAAGTTTAAAAGCCTGATGATCACAAAAAGAAGATAATTTGTGTTCATAGGTATAGTTTTATCTTTATTTATTTGTGTATAAAACAAAAAATATTTAAATGTTCTGTTTGTGGTTTTAAGGAAAGTACAAATATTTGATGTTTAAATACATCATTCACTTAAAATGCAAAAATGTTTCAATCTTATTTAAACTATTAAGTGTAAATGTCACTTTTATCTCCTTAATGTAGTTCAAGACACCAGGGTCGTCTGAGTTTAGACCTTAGTCACAAATGCTCCAGTGATTTTTCTGAATCACCCAGAAGTAAAACACCTCATGGAACCAATTCTCTACCATCTAGTGCCAGGCTTGGTAAATATATCTCATGATTACTTGGGTTTGTTGTACTGCAATTTTTGTTTTTTCTATTAATTTCATAATGATTTTTGACTTGAAGCATATTTTTCCATCTATCATCTTTGCAGAATTAAGCTCATTTATATATGTTTTATAGCTCAACCAATTTGTGGAAATATTTTCTGGTACAGTGGAACCTCGGGTCATGACCGTAATTCGTTCCAAAACTCTGGTCGCAACCCGATTTGGTCGTGACCCGAACTAATTTCCCCCATAGGATTGTATGTAAATACAATTAATCCGTTCCAGACTGTACGAACTGTATGTAAATATATTTTTTTTTTTTTTAAGATTTTTAAGCACAAAAATAGTTAATTATACCATAGAATGCACAGTGTATTAGTAAACTAAATGTAAAAACATTGAATAACAGAGAAAACTAACATTGCAAGAGTTCACGCTACAGCCTAATGAAACGCTCGCTATAAACACTTTTTTTTTTTAATGAGTGTTAAGCACAGGGAAAAAAATGAAAATTTGAAAAATCCTTAATTTATACAAAAACTAACCATAAACAACCAAGAAAATTAACCTTGCATGAGTCGAGTTCTGGCATGAAATAAGTGAGGAAGAAGCTGGGTGGAGAGGAGGTTACAGTTTTGAGGGAGATTCCCTCTGTGCGATGGAGGGAAAAGTGTTTTCTCTCTTTCTCTCTTTTTTTGAAAAAATCCTGGCACTCGTCCATTTTTCCATGACGGCTTTTATTGCATCACTTTTTATAACTGCCCTTTCCTCTTCTTCCTCTGAGGACTGCTCCTTGGTGAGCAACTTATGCTGCTCCTGCTGGAGTTCAGCAAGTTCCTCCGTCGTCAGCTCCTCCTTGTGATCCAGGACCAGCTCCTCGATGTGCCCATTGGCTACTTCAAGACCCATGCTCTTGCCCATGGACACAATCTCATCCACAACAGGATGCTCAAACCTTTCTAAATCCTGATCAGGAACGCATTCAGGCCAAAGTTTCTTCCAGGCCGAGATCAAGGTCCAGTATGTGACGTCTTCCCAGGCTTTATCGATGAGGTTGATGCAATGAACGATATTAAAACGCTATCCCCTGCAATTTGCTTCTCATTCAACCACTCTAGCAACAGTTTTTCCACCTCTTCCAGCACTTGAGGCCTCAGCTTGGTTAACGCTGTAACTCCTTTTGCAACATCAGCTGCTTTAATGGCCTCTTTCTGCTTTAGAATAGTCGAAATCTTGTACTCAGCGGCAAGATCAGTAAAACGAACACCACACTCATACTTTTCAATAATTTCTTGCTTTACTTCAATTTCAGTTTTCTTCGAACCTTTCTTCTCATCAACACTACCAGTCTTCATTTGCTTATAGGCCATGGTTAATTGCAAAATTAATGCAAAAGCACACGAAATAGAGCACAAAGAGTTGACAGTGAATGCACGCACGTCTGACCGAGAACAATGTACAGAGAGAGACTGAACACATGCGGAAATCTTTGGCGTGTACAAACCGGAAAGGAAAACTGGTTTGTTCATCACCCGAGTGTGTGGTCGTGAAAAGATGCAAAAGTTTGGCGAACTTTTTAGTCGTAACCCGATTTGTACGTGTTCAGAGACGTTCGTGACCCGAGGTTCCACTGTAATTTTCTGGTAAAGTTCTTTCTCACTGTGTCCTTTGTGATTTACATATATACTGTGTGTGTGTGTGTGTGTATATTATGTAATATATATATATATATACAGTATATCTATATATTTATACAGTGTGTGTGTGTATATATATATATATATATATATATATATATATATATATATATAATAGATAGATAGAGATATTGTGGCGACCAGCCTCGACACAGACAGGCAGACACCAATGGTTTAAACATCACAACACATTTATTTTCCATATTTACACTATTTACAATCCCGCACACAACCCAGTGCCCCTGCACCACACACCCTCAGTCCAGGCCTCTCACAATCCTGTCCTCTCTTCACCGCCTCCACTCCTCTCCTCAGAGCTTCGTCCTCTTCCACCCGACTCCAGCTGACGAATGGAGGGAGGCAGCCCCTTTTATGTCCACCCGGACATTCTCCAGGTGCCCTTTGATGAGCTTCCTGCAGCACTTCCACCACACCAGGAGCACCTGGAAGCATTCCGGGTGTCCCTGGTAATGCTTCCACCATCACCTCCTGGTGTGGCGGAAGTGCTGACGTCCAGGGCTTCAGGGTCTTTGGGGCACCCCCTGGTGGTGGCCACGGGCCCTTATAAGGTTGAGCTTCCATGCTCAGTTCCTGTGGCCCCCATACAAACCAGGGCAGCTGTCCTCTCGTGGTCCGGAGGAGGCATAGTCCCTCTCCTGGTCCTTCTCGGCACAGCCCCCAGCAGCCCACCACAATATCAATATATATATATGCGCAGTGGTAGTGCTGCTGCTTTGCAGTAAGGAGACTGTGGAAGCTTGTGGGTTCGCTTCCCGGTTCCTCCCTGTGTGGATAGTGCTTTGAGTACTGAGAAAAGCGCTATATAAATGTAATGAATTATTATTATTATTATTATTATTATTATTATTATATAAAAAACAGTGTAATGTACTTTATATGGCAATTCATTTTCAAACAAATTTAGCTTATACATGTCTATGAAATATAAAAAAAAGCATTTGCAAGAAAATCTAAAAGCACATTGGCACTTTATTGATTTCAACTTATAATTATTATTATTCACTTTTAGCAAAAAGGTCCAGTCATCAGTTACAAAGCACATTGTACTTCCTTCCACTGGAATGAGATTTAACTATGAAGGCAAAATATTTATTTTTAATGCTAGTAGTAGATTTTGATGATTAAAATATGAATGCGGCTGCTATATTTTTTTTTTCTTTTCAGGTACTTTGTTAATCCTTATTTTGTTTCATGTACATAAACATAGAAAACCTTACATGCAAAACTGAAACACTCAAATTTTGTTTTAAATGTCAAATTGTACTGATTAAATTGTAAAATTTCTAACAAAGAAATAATATGACCGAAGGATCGACAGTAATTTGTTTAAAGCTTTCTACTTAATTTCAATATATGAAAACATTTTCATATTCAAAACAAAATTCAAGTAAACCACATATCAAATGGTTTCAAACTAATCATCATTGTGTACTTCTAGCAAACTGGTCTCTTCATAATCTTCAAAGTGTCTTGTATTTTCCTTATCTGGAATGAGATTTACATTTATGAAAACAAGTCAGCATATTTTTATTACTAGAAGTGGATGCTGAAAATAAAATCTAAGTGTGGCCTTTGGTGATGTCCTGGTGAGATTATGAAGCAAGCCTAATTAGAAATCTGATATCAAAAATCACCCACAGCTCTGCTGATCCCTTATTTTGCAGTAGTGGTGGCAAAGTTGGGGGTATTTAATACCGTGAACAAGTCTCATGTGCTCATGACTCAAAAGCTTTGTGTCTGCATGACTACCTCTGCATTCAAGGCTACCTGTTTCCTGCCTTCTGCCCAGGGCTGCCAGTGAAGGTATTGTCCCCGAGCTACTGCCCTCCAACACCCCAAAGTAAACCCAGCGCTAGAAGAAGCTGGTATGAAAATGTATGCATGTACTTAATTCAATCTAGATGTTAAATGTAATAAAAAACCAACAACAACAAAAATAAAAAAAAAATACTAAACTTCTGTGGGGCAACTGCAACAAATGGCAGGAGAAGATGTGTGAATTCCAGCACCAAAAAATAACAATCTAGTGTACAAAATATAAGGATTTGCCGTGTCTAGTGGTAAACAGAAATTGTTTCAAGAATTGGCATGAAAAATAATTCTGAAAGTAAAGGTTTGGATAAGTACATAATAATACATAACACATACATAATTATATATTATAGTTACAAATTATTTACAGTACTTGTTGCTTCTGAGTGATATATAGTGCGTGTGTGTTTGAATATATACAGTAATCCCTCCTCCATCGCGGGGGTTGCGTTTCAGAGCCACCCGCGAAATAAGAAAATCCGCGAAGTAGAAACCATATGTTTATATGGTTATTTTTATATTCTCATGCTTAGGTCACAGATTTGCGCAGAAACACATGAGGTTGTAGAGAGACAGGAACGTTATTCAAACACTGCAAACAAACATTTGTCTCTTTTTCAAAAGTTTAAACTGTGCTCAATGACAAGACAGAGATGACAGTTCAGTCTCACAATTAAAAGAATGCAAACATATCTTCCTCTTCAAAGGAGCAAAAAAATCAATAGGGCTGTTTGGCTTGTAAGTATGCGAAGCACCGCGGCACAAAGCTGTTGAAGGCGGCAGCTCACACCCCCTCGGTCAGGAGCAGAGAGAGAGTGAGAGTGAGAGAGAGAGAAAGACAGATAAAAAAAATCAATACGTGCCCTTTGAGCTTTTAAGTATGCGAAGCACCGTGCAGCATAATTAAAAGCTGCACACAGAAGGTAGCAACGTGAAGATAATCTTTCAGCATTTTCAGACGAGCGTCCGTATGGTCTAGGTGTGCAAATAGCCCCCCTGCTCACACCCCCTACGTCAGGATCACAGATAGTCAGCGCAAGAGATAGAGAAAGAAAAGTAAGCTGGGTAGCTTCTCAGCCATCTGCCAATAGCGTCCCTTGTATGAAATCAACTGGGCAAACCAACTGAGGAAGCATGTACCAGAAATTAAAAGACCCATTGTCCTCAGAAACCCGCGAAGCAGCGAAAAATCCGCGATATATATTTAAATATGCTTACATATAAAATCCGCGATGGAGTGAAGCCGCGAAGCGCGATATAGCGAGGGATTACTGTATACTGTAAATATTTTTTTTTTCCTAAAAAATATAACTGCTACTGCAATACTTGTTTTGAGTGATTGTTTAGATGCACAAGACTGTTTCGAAAATGGGACACTGTTTCCAAACGTGGGGGCACCTTATGTCAAACAGTATAACTTTGCAGTGCAATGAGATATAATATATAAACTTTTAAATAATAGCTGACAGATTGGGGGAATTGTGCATCATACAATGTCTTGGTTATGTGCTATAAAATCCAGTTTTTTGGCAAGAAATTCTTAAAGCACCAAAAGTTTTTGTGTTTTATTTAGTTGATATTGGTGTAAACAAATGTTTTCTTTCATATAATATCTACTTTCTTTTAAAAATTTGAAGTATTGTACTGACTACTCCTCAGCCATTTGCATTATTACATAAGCAGAGTAATCGCTGTTTATTTTTGGGTAATTTAGGTGCAAAAATGCCAAAAACCCATTAGTACATAAGGGGTTGAAGTCAATAACCTATAATTTCATTATTTTTAGTAGAAAGACAATTCTTTGAAAAAAATACTATTACTAAATATTTGTTATCTTATAGGGCCGTCAAGTAATTTACATTGTAGAAATGAAAGGATTAAAATCCCATCAACACCACGCTACCCAAGATTAATGCCCGGTCCTGACAGAGGTAAGTAGTTTATTATTGTAAAATGCTTCTTTTTTTATTTGTTTTTTTGCAAATTGAGAATTACAGGTTGAGTATCCAAAGTTCAAAACTTTTTTAGTGCTGACATAACACTCTCTATGCCCCACAACCCCACACACTTTTTTTTTTTTTTTTTTTTTAAACTGCTGAGCAAATGTGAACAACATACGTGAAGATTCAAAGTGAATTTATTCATTCTAAACGTGGGGCTGATCCCTCATGAAGCTTGGACACATGGGTTTGTGGTCCACTGTGAAAATGGCGAGCACCACAAATCACCATTTATTTGACTGTCGGGGGACCAGGCCCCCCATAAAAGCCTTGAATACACTGCTACAAGGTCAGCAAAACGACAGTTTAAGAGTGCTGTGTGACATTTCTTTAAAAAAAAAAACTAAATAGGATGCCACAAGTGGAAAATTTCACACCAAGTGTCTCATTTATAAAACTCTTACTTGGATTCGAGCATGAAAATATGTGTATGGCAAATTCCAGAAAAATGTGTTTGTCATGATGTTTTTCAGTCTTATCTTGACATCGCTGATGACGTGTGCCTTAATGGAATTTATTCAAGAATCCAAGAATAAAACTGAATAAAAAAAAAAAACACACATTCAAATTCAGTTTTATTCAAGAATAGTGTAGGTATAACTTTTCTGCAAATGTGCTATCATACTATGGTTGCACGTATACTGTTTTAGACAGTAGTATGTTGGAACAGTAGTACAGTTTGAGGACAGGAGATGCCAACAGACTTAATAAGGTAATCGGGCAAGTCGACTTGGCCCTTGGCGCTTTCATGGACACAGTAAAGGCAATGGTAAAAGGAAGTTACCTGTTTGTTTGCTTTCACACCCTTTGGATGAAACTGTCACCTTTTTCAGTGTGCAGAGTGTCTTTAGCACAAGGTCGATTGTGCCTCTCTCTCGCTCTCTTGTTCCCTGCATCTCTCATGATGCCTTAAAGCAGTATTAGGGGTAGCTTCAAGAAACAATTGCCAAATATTTTTATGGCTTTCATGACAGCAGACGTAGGAACTATGTATTGTTGATTATCAACAGTTAGGATACTATCAGGTTAATTAAGGACATTATTTATCTGGGCCACAAAAGCTAAGGGTTTGTGGAATATTTTTTATGAATATATAGACTGACTTTTGAAGACATTCAACAGAATCATCCAGCAAATCTGAAGTGGTAGATAGGTCATTGTGTAGGCTTTTCTAAGCATGGGTATCAAAGCATTGATCTTAACTGCTGGTATTCAAAGGAACACATGGTGGGCATGAACTCCTTAGAGAATATGGTACTGAAAAGCATGTCATATGGTTGAGATCTTATTTATGGAATATTTTCACAGTATTGGTTGGGAAATCCCAAACTGGAAAGCCAGAATTACTACATATGTTAAGGTTTTAATACAGAGTGCTAAATAATCCATTCCAACTACAGGGGATCACAATTTTAAGCCTCACCAAGACTCTGCTGTCATGTTGGAAGGGAGACTCTTGCTATCAATTCAAGAAGAGCACTGCAGGTCTTGTTTTTAAACAGCTGACCAGCCTTTTGTCTTTGCACAGATTTGTGAGAGTCATTTTGCCAGTCTGCTCTATGTATGTTTAATGGACACTACGAAACCTTAAGATCATGCTTCTCAAGGACCTAAATGAGTGCACCGTGGAAGTCCAAGTTTTGAAGGCATCTGTTACATGTTTTCAGAGCAAGATTTTTTTTTTTCTCCATTTCTGTTTTGGCAGTAAATCAGTTAAAATGCCAAATGTTCAGTCACTAGATTACGTATATATTTCAAATAGTTATAAACTGACCACTAAAATGAAATACAAACAGCAAATGTAAATAAAAACAAAAAGATACCACTGACAGATACTGCAAGTATATTGGATAGATTTTATGAGTACCTTTCAAAAAATGCTTTACAAATAAAACACTGAAAATATGAACATTAAAATTAACAATTTTGATCAGAAACTTTGGAAATAGTCTATGTTATGGGACATGGCATATTTGTGACAGTAAATAGCAGTGATTTTAAAAGCCAATAAATGAAAAAGAGCAATTAAAATGCCTGAAAGAACAGCCGGGTATTCAATCCATATTGTATGACGAGATAGCTGAATCTTCAGAATATAATGGTGATATGCTGGTTTGATCTGGTATGCCAGATGAAATTCTTGTGGTATGGATTTTGAAGAAAAAAAAGTTTATACATTCTATCTCAAAACATCAGAAACAAATCTTTGCATTTATGTGAATGATATGTAAAAAATGAGCCTCATCTATCTAAGTATATTGCCTAGAGTGATGTGTGGTTCAGCCTAATTGGTGACTTGATGTTGGTTCCACTCCCATGCCCTCTGCTGACTCTAATCCCATGCCCCCAATCAACTCTACTTCTGAATTAAATGAAGATGTTTGTATGTATGTTTAAGGCTGGTAGTTTGAGGGAGGGAGAAAGAATAAGTAAAAGTTTTGTCTTGTTCAGTGTGTAACCTGGTGGCTATCAGTTCAAGTCAGAGAGACAATTACCTGCTATCAAGCCCATTTGAGTAGCAGAGGGCTAACAAGCATTTCTACAGAGAATGATGCACACCTACATGTTAATTAAATAATTAATATGTTTTTTTGTTAAAGAAATGTTTCAGTCTGAAGGATGTATACAAACACATTATACTGGTTTCGGCTGAAACTGTGAGAAATTTTAATTATTCTGTGTTTTGGATTTTTGGCTATATTTCCCACTCCTATTAAAAATATACCTTTGCAGAAAATTTTGAAGAATAGAATAGAAATCAATTGTAGAGCAACTCCTTAGGAGCAGTAACATGCGCAAAGACTATGGTGAAAGTGCCTTGTCTCTCTAATTTAATCATTATTGTATTAACTGTTTGAGAACTCATTTGTTCTAGTTCTGTTGTTGGCAGATGATAAAGTTCTTTTTTCACACCTGGCTGTTACCTTTGGTGTTCGGTACAGCTGACTGCATGTGTGATTTGATTGGGATGAGAGTCTGCATCTTCTGAGGTTAGAATTCTTAGCTGAAAATAAAGGTTTACTATAGTTTGCCGTGGGTATATAAATAGAGCTCTCCTGATATGATGGTGCAGAAGCCATGTATTATTATTATTATGATTATTATAATTATTATTTGGGAGGAGGTTTAGGGTTCTAGTGGTGATGCTGTCAAGAGCCTTTCTGTGGCAGTTATACCAATTTGCAGGGAGACACATTTGCATAAACAGGATGGACTAAAAGGATTATATCTTTCACTACCTTCCTTCCTAGAAGATGTTGGGAAAGCTATTGGAAGTATATTCTATTTAAGCCTAGTCTAGCTGCTATATTGCCTACCAATACAAGCTGATGGACAATAACAATATGAGTTTTGTAGGTTTTTATCCCTCTACCTAGATGTTTAATGTGTAATGTATAATGTGTTTCTGCATATAGATAGATACTTTATTAATCCCCAAGGGGAAATTCACATACTCCAGCAGCAGCATACTGATAAAAAACAATATTAAAAGAGTGATAAAAATGCAGGTATAAGAGACAGTAACTTTGAATAATGTTAACGTTTCCCCGGGTGGAATTGAAGAGTTGCATAGTGTGGGGGAGGAACGATCTCCTCAGTGTCAGTGGAGCAGGACAGTGACAGCAGTCTGTCGCTGAAGCTGTTCCTCTATCTGGAGGTGATACTGTTCAGAGAATGCAGTGGATTTTCCATGATTGACAGGAGCCTGCTCTGCCACGGATGTCAAACTGTCCACCTCCATGCCTACAATAGAGCCTGCCTTCCTCACCAGTTTGTCTAGGCGTCCCTCTTCTTTATGCTGCCTCCCCAGCACACCACCGTGTAGAAGAGGGTGCTCGCCACAACCGTCTAATAGAACATCTGCAGCAACTTATTGCAGATGTTGAAGGACGCCAGCCTTCTAAGGAAGTATAGTCGGCTCTGTCCTTTCTTGCGCAGAGCATCAGTATTGGCAGTCCAGTTTATCATCCAGATGCACTCCCAGGTATTTATAGGTCTGCACCCTCTGCACACAGTCACCTCTGATGATCACAGGGTCCATGAGGGGCCTGGGCCTCCTAAAATCCACCACCAGCTCTTTGGTTTTGCTGGTGTTCAGGTGTAGGTGGTTTGAGTCACACCATTTAACAAAGTCCTTGATTAGGTTCCTATACTCCTCCTCCTGCCCACTCCTGATGCAGCCCACGATAGCAGTACCGTCAGTGAACTTTTGCACGTGGCAGGACTCCGAGTTGTATTGGAAGTCCGATGTATATAGGCTGAACAGGACCGGAGAAAGCACAGTCCCCTGCAGTGCACCTGTGCTGTTGACCACAATATCAGATCTGCAGTTCCCGAGACCCACATACTGAGGTCTGTCTGTGACATCATCCATTCTGCTGTTGCTAAACTATAAACACAGCCCCCCGAGGTGCTTGTGCTAATCTCTGGAGATTTTAACCATGCAACGCTGGACAAAACATTACCTGCCTTTTCCCAGTATGTGGATTGTAACACCCGGGGAAATAGGACTATTGACCTACTGTATGCAAACGATAAAGATGCATACAGCACTGCCCCTCTGCCTCTGCTTGGGAAAGCAGATCATACCCTGGTTCTGCTTCAGCCTCACTACAAACCAAGAGTGAGGGAGCTATCTTCAACCACACGCGCATTCAGGAAGTGGTCCCCTGAGGCATGTCTGTATGTACTAATATGCATATATGTGTACAAAATACTTTAAAGTGTATAACCATGTATTCAGGATCATTTTATTATTATATACTGAATACAGTGATTAAACTGAAGTGGGAATGGTTCTTGTTGCAGTAGGTAAGTGGGCCTTTGAAGAAAGCAAATATTTTCATTAAAACATGAATAGTTTGCCCCCCTCCCCCAAACTCATTTGTGTAGTATATGAGAACATATCTGTACATTTTAGAATGTAGATCTTTTGTGAGTATTAAGTACTACCAAGCACACTGTTGTACCAGTCTGGGGTAAAGCTTCTATTTTTTGCTTGTTTATTAAAATGCAGAACCCCTTATTCATTTTGCATTCATGGTAATTTCTAAGATACCCGGTTTCCTTTCATAATTCAAAACAAGCCGCTGTTGTTCCAAGGCTTGACACAATCATTTTGAGCTAATTGGCAATCACTTTTTGGCCTCTGGTTTCCATGAATGTTAGCCATTTTAGTGATGCATCTTTTTTTTTTTCTAGGGACCAGAAATGGCCAGTTTTTACTCATTTTGCATAATCAGCAGATTGGTGTATATATTGCCAACCTCTAGTTGGTTCTACAATTAAAATGCAAGCTGCTGTCAGTGCTTTAGAGCACTGTCTAGTTTCCCTTTTAACTTAGTAAAGCAAATTTTAAAAAAAACACAGTAAAGCAACTGTTTGCTGTGCAGATATATGTGAGCTGGGTGTGCACATAATAGAAATGTGAAAAGTTCCTTTTTGCTTAATGAAATGAATGTTAAGAGCTAAAAAAAAAATTCCACAGATCCCATGTCCGCTACAATCTCTGCTGTGTACATTAAAGTGTGTGAAGAAGAAACGTATGTTAACTGCAACATGTGCCAGGAAAAAGCTGTGATGGAACTAAAGTGAAAACGTTTAGCACTGCAAATATGACCAGAAATTTAAGATTGCATTACACAGAATTGATACATTTGTTCACTTCTTTTTCATTGTTTCTTCAAAGTACTGCAATATTAATAAAATTCATTAAACTATAATATATTGTAGTAGTAATAATTATTAATTATTTGAATACATGGAATGTTATTTTAGAAATCCAATAAAGGAACTGTAAAAAAAAATATGCTGCTGAATATTTTAGCATGAAAGAACATAAAATGGAAGGCAGGGATGACACACAAGTGTCTGCTGTTTGATATATTTTACATTAAAATATATGGAGGATTGTTACATTTGTTCGATCATATGATGCTTGACATACAGAAACTTTCAACATATATATTTGTAATGAATTTATTTTAAATATATAATGTTGTACTTTGTTATAAGCACTTAAATTACAAATAATGCAGCCTGTAAGGAATCCCTGTGCTATTGATTATACCTTTGTGATCTGGGCATTTTCATTTTTTTGGGTTCAGGAATGGCTTACTGAAGCAACTCTGGATAATTTAGGCTTTTTTTAACAGTTCATTTTCAATTGCTGGTATACAGTATTATGTGAAATTCTAACAAAATACAAGATTCTAAAGTGGATTGCAGGATGGAATCATATTCACTTTAAGTAATTGAAAGATGTACAGTAATCCCTCCTCCATCGCGGGGGTTGCGTTCCAGAGCCACCCGCGAAATAAGAAAATCCGCGAAGTAGAAACCATATGTTTATATGGTTATTTTTATATTGTCATGCTTGGGTCACAGATTTGCGCAGAAACACAGGAGGTTGTAGAGAGACAGGAACGTTATTCAAACACTGCAAACAAACATTTGTCTCTTTTTCAAAAGTTTAAACTGTGCTCCATGACAAGACAGAGATGACAGTTCAGTCTCACAATTAAAAGAATGCAAACATATCTTCCTCTTCAAAGGAGCAAACAATTCAATAGGGCTGTTTGGCTTGTAAGTATGCGAAGCACCGCGGCACAAAGCTGTTGAAGGCGGCAGCTCACACCCCCTCCGTCAGGAGCAGAGAGAGAGAGAGAGAGAGAGATAGAGAGAGACAGATAAAAAAATCAATACGTGCCCTTTGAGCTTTTAAGTATGCGAAGCACCGTGCAGCATGCTTAAAAGCTGCACACAGAAGGTAGCAACGTGAAGATAATCTTTCAGCATTTTTAGAAGAGCGTCCGTATCGTCTAGGTGTGCGAACAGCCCCCCTGCTCACACCCCCTACGTCAGGATCACAGATAGTCAGCGCAAGAGACAGAGAAAGAAAAGTAAGTTGGGTGGCTTCTCAGCCATCTGCCAATAGCGTCCCTTGTATGAAATCAACTGGGCAAACCAACTGAGGAAGCATGTACCAGAAATTAAAAGACCCATTGTCCTCAGAAACCCGCGAAGCAGTGAAAAATCTGCGATATATATTTAAATATGCTTACATATAAAATCCGCGATGGAGTGAAGCCGCGAAAGGCGAAGCGCGATATAGCGAGGGATTACTGTATTCTGTAGCATCTTGCCATTAAACTTTTGAGAGAGAAAAAAAAACAGTTTTTCACTTTAAACTTCAACTGCTAAGTATTTTTTGAACAACTGCTCAATAAACTGAATTATACAACCCCAGTCTCCATAGGCTAGGTTTGAACAAACCATGTGTATCCAGCAGGGTGCGCTAGCTCCCTTGTTGGAATAAGTTCTTTTGTAATTGTGGCATGTTACATAACTCGAAAGTATATACTGTAGATATAATATAAAAAGGCGATACCCCTCCCTTAGTGATACGACGGTAATTAATCACATAGGAAAAATAACTTAGCTTTCTTTAATGACAGTTTATGCGGCATAACAGACAAGGAATCCATGACAAGACCTTTGGGAGTGGGAGCCCAATGTTTTCGTTGCTGCATTGTAAGGATTTTCCGAATCAGATGACGTTATCTCCCATCCGTCTGTTGGCTTCAAAGGTGTGCCGGGCAATGTTCCAAGGTTTTATACTCTCTTCTCCATGTGCAGGCTCCCACTTAGGTGAATAATACAATTCCAAACAAGGCAAAGAGAGGATACAATTTCAGGCTGAGTTTGACACACAGAAATAGTGCACGTTGCCCATTTTGCGGTTATCCTTAACTTGTCTTCTCTTAAAAACCTTGCCTAGTTGTTCTTATATAGTGAACCCCTTTGTGCTAAATCTGGCTTTGTGTTAGCTGTACATGTCAGTAGAAAGAAAAGCAGATTTAAAATACTTGCATAGAGCACAGTGATATATTAAACGTATATTCTGATTACACCATGTGACCCAAGGAATGGGTATACACATGTCTATAATTCTGACATGTTAAATGTGAAGTGGTGTCAATTTAAGTACTGGCACCTAGCATATAATTGTATAAAATCTTAATTACTTCAAATATAGGCTGTTAAAAATGGCAACAATATTTTCAGTTTCAGCAACTAAATCGATGCCTGGTTGCCAGTTCTGGCCATCATTTCTAAAAGGTAGTGTTGAGCCCTCCATTTATATGATTAACAGCACTAAATTAGTATTGCATGTGTATGTCCTGAAGTGGACTAAAGTTCCATCCAAATTTTCTTCCTGCCTTGTACCTGATATTACAAAGAGAGACTCTGTCCTCATATGATTCTTTATAGAAAGTGGACGAATGGATAGTAAAAGCCTCCCCAAGGGTATTTTTTTTCTTAGTGAAAATAAAATGAGTATGCATATATAGCATGTACTATTCATAGCAAGTGGCATTAGCAGTAATTAGAGAGGGAAAAAAATCCATCATTAACAAACAGCACCAGAAGACCATTCCTATATGGCTTGGTGATTTATCGAGAGGTTTTTGAGACTTGACCAACCTTGCATATTAAGATTAACTCATACACACACAGATCCTATTCATACAACTACATATGAATAAGGCTTAACTGCCAGTCACTTTGTAATATACCACATAGGATCCCATCCACATAAGTAGATAAGAGTGATGCCTTTATACCTTCAGTGCTCCACATAGGGACTCATTATCAGCAGCACTAACAAATGTACAGGTGTCTCTAAAACACACAATGGCTCAGCACTCTTTGGTTATATGCTACTTACCAACCAACAGGGTCTTGCTTGTATTGCATTTGTTCTTCTGTTGAAATGTGACCTCACTGTCTTTATAAACCCATGGAAAATGGTGATCTCCCCTGCACCAGATGCCCTAATATTTACTTTATTACATCTGTGTGTGTATGTATGTATGTGTGTATATATATATATGTATGTATATGTATATATATATAATATATATATATATTAGTCTTAGAATAGCTTACTGAAAATCAGTAATGTGTATGGTGTAAGGGCTGCACGGTGGCGCAGTGGGTAGCGCTGCTGCCTCTCAGTTAGGAGACTCGGGTTTGCTTCCTAGGTCCTCCCTGCGTGGAGTCTGCATGTTCTCCCCGTGTCTGCGTGGGTTTCTTCTGGGTACTCCGGTTTCCTCCCACAGTCCAAAGACATGCAGTTTAGGTGCATTGGCGATTCTAAATTGTGTGTGTGTGTGTGCGCGCGCGCGCCCTGCCTGGGGTTTGTTTCCTGCCTTGCGCCCTGTGTTGGCTGGGATTGGCTCCAGCAGACCCCCCGTGACTTTGTAGTTAGGATATAGCGAGTTGGATAATGGATGGATGATTGGTGAATACATAAGTTTGCATTTTCTGTCTTCTAAATTAAATGGTCACTCTCTCTGTGATGTGTCTTGGTCTTTAATGTAACTTTTTTCATCCTTATGATTGATAACTCTGCTTAACACATCTGTTGCCATTAAGATGTAAATTGACCAAAACAGATGCACAATACAGGAAGAAAGAGTCAGAAAAGATGCTTTCAATGTGAATTGCCTCTGAATTATCTTAAGGGTCCTGAAATTGTTTTGGTAAATTTGTTCTTTTATAGTTCATCCTAGTTCATTTGATCAGATTTATAACTTATTATAAGCAGTCTGTACTTTCAAAAAATGAAGGTTTTATTCCTTAGGGCAGATGGACAAGAATTCAAAGGGAACTTATTTAAATAATGAAACTAAATTTAATCATCATTAAAACATTTTCTTTAAATGTTATAAAACATAATTTACTTATATAAAAAAGGTTTTACATTTTGGTAACATGAAAAAAGGTATCTTTTAGTACAGTATGAACTCTGTTGTTTCATATTTTATTAGGGTGCCCTTGTTAGTCTTCTGTTATGAATTAGACTTTCCACATTGTTTTTTATTGATATACAGAAGTCTAAATATAGTATATGGTTTTGTACATTGATGGAATATATTTGTTTTGTGATGGTCAACAATCACCACTTTTAATTCACTTCCATTATTTATAATCACGTATACTCTATATATTCTTTTGTTTCAAAATCTTTAGTTCTAACCTTTCTCATATTTAATTTTTGCAGGATCACATTCCCGTTCAGAATGTAGCAGCCCTAGTCTAATAACTCCACCACAGTCACCACTAAATCTGGAAACATCCTCCTTCACTAGCAGCCAATCGCAAAGTTCAATCTCTACTCAGCCAAGAGTATCTATCAGTCCTGTACCAAAGGGAGAGAGGAGAAAAGACAGGTATATAGAATAATGTCTTATAGAAACACTGAACATGAAGTTAAATTATTTGTATATAAACTATTTTGAGTAACTTTAATTGCAATTTATTCAGGTAAAACCATCTTGTAACTGATAATCAATGTATATAAGCTATGAATTGCAATTAATTAGGTAAATACACATTTCTAAATGGTAATCGATCTATAGGCTTAATACTGTTATTGTAATGTATATTATGTTTCCATATGTGAATCTGCAAAAAAAAAAAAAAGACTTTTATCACATAAATATATTTGTAATAGATAAAAGGTTACGTTGAGACAAATTAGTCTCTCTGTTACAGTAATGGTAGAGTTTATTTTGTGTTTACTATGAAAGGTATGATATTAAATAATGATTATATGTTACCTGAATTTTTTTATATTTATTGTTTTTGATTAATCGCCATTTTTATTATTGCAGTGCCAAGGTTGCATTCCATTTTTGCTTTCTTTACAACTTCCCAAATTTTGGAAGGTTATTACTTCATGAATTTTCAGATAATATATTCTGAATTCCTTCTTGAAAGCTTTGACTCTTGCTAGTCTTTCTCTTTCTTGTATGTATACTGTATTTGTAAAAGATACGTATTCATTGATTTACCTCTGCAACTTGAAACATCTTTCTTTCTAATATGTGTGTATGTATATGTGTGTGTGTGTATGTGTGTGTATGTATATATATATATATATATATATATATATATAATATAAAATGTGTGTGTGTATTGTGAGACTTGCCCGGACACCACCAGTCGGAAACCACATCTTTATAAATTGCACACGTTTATTAAACATTAATAAACACAGTCCCAACACTACACACAATGCACTCAGCAATAATCACCCCAATAGGCACCTTTTATTCCTGCCCGGATGTGCTCCATGTGTCTGATGACTTCCATCCAGCAGCACTTCCTGGTGTGGCGGAAGTAATGCCCTTTACCCCGGAAGCACTCCGGGCATCCCTGGCAGGTTCCTCCGCCATCTTGCCGAGTGTGGCGGAAGTAACTATTTCCAAGTCCTACGAGGCTTGAGGCGCCCCCTGGCGGTGGCCACGGGTCCCAACAGGCCAGAAGCTCTTTGTTCATCTCCCGTGGTCCTCTTCTACTCCAGGGCGGTTGCCCCCTCGTGGCCCGGAAGCTATTCCTGCCACCTTCCGGTCCTTTTTGGCATCCCGGCCAGGTAATAACCCCGGCAATCTGCCACAGTATATATATATATATATATATATATATATATATATATATATATATATATATATATATAAAATATAATGTGTGTGAGTGTATATAAAATGTGAGTGTAGTGTTGGTGTTTGTATCATTTAAATCTAATTCCTCTGTAATTTTATGTAATTTCTTTCTGGGTTTAGTAGCTGGACTTCAATCGCTAAGGAAGAACTGTACTGAACTGAACTGTATACTGATATTTCTAATTTGAGAAAAATAAATGGAAATTACATGTGTGAAGAGAAGATTGAAAAGTCTAGAGAGACTATAAAAACTGGCAAATTCTTTTATACTGAATGTCAAGTAGATGTTTTACTCTGAAAACACATTTAATGTTAAATCATAAATAGTTATAATTGTGCCTTTTTCAGCTTGATAAACTCTTCCAAAGAAAAAAATAAACCAAAATCATAAAAACTTGCCAATTTACTTGGATTACTCAGTTTTACTTAGCTCAGAATCATTGGCTTACTGTATTTGTTATGAAGTTTAAATAAATTCTCATTCTTTTACTTGTTTATGTGTTAGCTTATGGGTCAATATTAAAAGAGAGAGTAGCATAACAGTGTTTGCATTATTAACATCACTGTGGTGGCTTTAAACCTTTGACTTGCTGAGCTCAAATATTAGTCTTTTTCTAGTAATACTGAATTCATGTCTCCATTTTAATGCTTCTTTTAATAGTCATCTTTCAATTTCTATAATCATTTCTATTATTTCATTCTATTGCTGTTGTCTGTTTTTCTTTTTTCTTACTTTTCTGAATATTTCAGATATCTGTTCCGTAATAGATCCTTTCTGAGAATCCCTCTTGCTCCTAGGCCTAGATTCTCATCACTAAGAAGCCTGAGGTTTGTCCCTTCCAAATCATTTAAGAAGCATGTCCCAATGTAGTTAAATAGGTTTATGGTGTAGTTATTTTGTTTGGAGACAATATATTTAACATTTCTAAGACATGGGTATTGGAGTAAAATATGTTTAAAAATTTGTTGTTGAATAGTTTTGTTAATTTTCACTGTTGCATTTTATTCTTTATATTGATGCACTGATTGGGACCTTTGTAGGCAATCATTCTGATTCTGTCATTTTTAAAATTACCTTTTATGAAATAAAGTGTTAAGATTTAAGCATTTTTAAAAGTTCTTAAGTCTTTACTACTTGTAAAGGTTATTCTACCATGAGAATCATTGCTTTTTTTTTTTTGGATTAAAAAAAAAATCCACTTTTAGGATTCTGTTTATCTTTTCAGTTATAATACATGCATTGCTACCATAGCAGTTTTCTTTTGTGCTATGAGTTTGGCAGACGTTTTCTTTTTAAAAATAATATGCTACTGTAAATAAAATTTAATGAGAATGCAGCATCTTTGCTGCTACATTATTCACACTTAAAATGCATATACTCTATATAGGTATAGTTGTTAATTTTAGATTTTTTTCTTTATTTTTTCTTTTGATCAAGTGCTTTGTTGATTGATCTCATGTAAGGTTGATGATGAGACTATTAGAATGAAAACTTGCATGGCCTGATAAATCTGTACCAGTCCTTCCATTGAAACATACCAAATATCAAGGTGACCAAATGTTGTAGTTTACGTCACATGTATTGTATTCTGGTTGCATTTCTGTAATTGGATCAGTATCTATAAAGAGGAAATTATGCAGATATGTCAATGTCAAGTATTATTACTTGCCTCATACCTGTTTGTTTTTTTATATCTGGTAATTATATTTTGATTAGTAATGGTTAGACTTCCAGTTACTGTATCAGTAAATTGACTACTGGAAACTGAAAGATATTTCCCTCGAGTTTCTGCAAAACTGTTAGTTATCTATAATTACATTTTAACTGGCTGTGATAATAATTATGGGTGCAGTGCCTTAAAAAAAATTAATGCCTTCCTCATTTCCTCTATTATCATAAATATTTGACCCTGAACGTAATTTTTGGGGTCTGAAATTCTGCTTTAAAGATTCTAATTGTAATTGACTTTGTCTGTTGTTCTGTTTAATTAGTAAAAATACCTACTGTTTGACAGAAACGCATTATACTCTGTGAAATGATAGATAGATAGATAGATAGATAGATAGATAGATAATGAAAGCTTTTTTAGTATTTGCTTCTATCTTTTTAATGGAGGACAAAAGTGCAAAATTTCTGCATGGATAGATCAGATGGAGTGCATGTTCAAAAAATATTGCATGGCACATTCAGACAGTGTCCTTAAGATTAGAACTTTGTGAGCTTAATGAGCTATATATTATATATATGCACACACATATTAGGGGGCTTTGCTCACCAACCCCCCTGCAAATTTACGTCTCTGCAGCTTGTGTATGTGGATTTCATGTTCACCAAACAACCTCTTCATTCGGAAGAAACACTACTTTTCCCTGATGGCAACACAAATTAGATGATCTACAAGTCTCCGACTTAAAGTTTTAAGCCAAACAATATCTATATATTCTGTCATATCACCTATATCCATGTTTTGCTGTAGAATACACCCTCCACACGTTAAGGAAGTAAAAATAAAGGTATATATTTCTGTTTTATTTAAACCTTTTAAGTTTGTATGCGGGCGGCATGGTGGCGCAGTGAAAGGTGCCAGTTAGGAGACCCGGGTTCGCTTCCCTACGTGGAGTTTGAATGTTCTCCCCGTGTCTGTCTGGGTTTCCTCCAGGTACTCCGGTTTCCTCCCACAGTCCAAAGACATGCAGGTTAGGTGCATTGGCGATTCTAAATTGTCCCTGGTGTGTGGGTGTGTGCGCCCTGCGGTGGGCTGGCACCTTGCCCGGGGTTTGTTTCCTGCCTTGTGCCCTGTGTTGGCAGGGATTGGCTCCTGTATTTAGGATATAGCGGATTGGATAATGGATGGATGGACATTTGTATGCATAGCCCCATTTGCCCATTTTCGTTTTTTTTCTTTCTTCAGTAATATTTCAGCAAACCCGGAGCTTGTCAGTTCAAATCCTGGTACTGACACCACTGTGTGACCCTGAGGAAGTCACTTCACCTGCCTGTGCTGCAAAAAACAAAAGTAATGTAACAAATTGTACCTCAGATGTTGCAAGTTGCTGGAATAAAGGCATAAGTCAAATAGATAAATATGTATTATACACATAGGAACTATTCATTTATTTCATTTATTTTCACTTAAGTCATCTGCAGCAAACCTTTATAAATGAGGGTTTCTCCTTTTTAGATAGTGCAAACTGTTTCTTCTTCATTGAGGTTTTCTCTTGGAGAGCTTTTTTCATTTCATTGAAAATTAAAGCAGCAGCTGCCAAAATATGTAGCTTTCTTATTAATTTTTCAACATTGTGTAAAATAACTTTATAAAGTAACATAAAAGGTTTAAATACTGGTTATCCTTTTACACTAAAATATTACTAAAGAGATACAAAAAAAGTAAAATGCATATGTTGTTTTTCTTTAAGGAGATTAAATATTACTGAAGAAAGAAAAAAAAAAACTAAAACAGCCAAATGGGGCTATGCATACGAACTTAAAAGGTTTAAATAAAACAGAAATATATACCTTTATTTTTACTTCCTTAACTTGTGGAGGGTGTATCCTGTAGCAAAGCTCTAACTTTTTTCGTGAAAGCCCGTTTCAGTCAATAAGTCTTAAAAACAGGTGTAAAGATATTGACAATAAGCTACGCAAACCCACCAAGACATGGAATTGTTTAAATCAAGGCGCTGCGCTACCTTCTTTCAGATAGGCCCCAAGGCGTTCATATTTTTCCAAAGCAGTTCTGGTCTCCATCGGCATCTGTAGCTGAGTCGAAAAACACCATCCCATACTATTAGTTAACGATTAACACATTTCTATATGTATTGTAAGCATACAATACAACTGATAATATGTTGCGCTTATTTATCTGGTGTAGCGACATTTTTGCGCGTTTAACGGCTGAAATCCAACGTGGTTTGTGCCCTTCAGAATGAAAACAGTTTGCATTTACCTTTTTAATAAAAGGCGAGCTTTTAAGCCTGAGAAATCACCCCGTAAATGCACACGTTTAATTGCACATGTTAATATGTATGCTTACACAGTATTAAAAGACACTCAACAATTAACGTCATTTACCTTCGTTCCTGTGTTTGAGTCGTGCTGTAAATTCTTACTGTGAAATATAATTGACAAATAATTTGGTGAATGAACTTGTGAAGGAGGTGGAGCTGGAGTATTACGTCACTTCATTAACGAAAATGCCGTGATGTGCGGAAGGGCAGGGGGAGTGTGGGGGTTGACGGAGAATGTTTTCTTCAGCGCTCTTTGGGGCTCTTCCTTGTTTTCAGTTCACGTGATTACGTAGGAGGCGTGATGACGCGATACGCGACTCCGCCTCCTCCATTACAGTATATGGACAAAAAAGAGGTTCCAGTTATGACCATTACGCGTAGAATTTCGAAATGAAACCTGCCCTAACTTTTGTAAGTAAGCTGTAAGGAATAAGCCTGTCAAATTTCAGCCTTCCACCTACACGGGAAGTTGGAGAATTAGTGATGAGTCAGTCAGTCAGTCAGTGAGGGCTTTGCCTTTTATTAGTAAGGATACACACACTGCCTGGCCAAAAAAAAAAGGTCACACACACTAAGATTTCATTAGACCACCTTTAGCTTTGATTACGGCATGCATTCGCTGTGGCATTGTTTCGATAAGCTTCTGCAATGTCACAAGATTTAGTTCCATCCAGTGTTGCATTAATTTTTCACCAAGATCACAGTCTACAGATCACAGTCTACAGTAGGCACTAGGCATGATGGGTGCATCTCTTCATCTGCCTCTTTACCCTGATGCACCCATCACTCTGGAACAGGGTAAATCTGGACTCATCAGACCACATGACCTTCTTCCATTGCTCCAGAGTCCAATCTTTATGCTCCCTAGCTAATTGACTAGGGAGCATAAAGACTTTTTTTCCGGTTTGCCTCACTGATTAGTGGTTTTCTTACGGCTACACAGCTGTTCAGTCCCAATCCCTTGAGTTCCCTTCGCATTGTGCTTGTGGAAATGCTCTTACTTTCACTATTAAACATAGACCTGAGTTTTGCTGTTGTTTTTCTTTGTTTTCCACGATCATTCAGGATTTTTTTCCGGCCACATTTCTTCCTTGAAGACGATGGGTCCCCAATATCCTTCTAGTTTTTAATAATGTGTTGGACAATTCTTAACCCAATTTTAGTAGTTTCTGCAATCTCCTTAGATGTTTTTTCTGCTTGATGCATGCCAATGATTTGACCCTTCTCAAACAGACTAACATCTTTTCCATGACCATGAGATGTGTCTTTCGACATGGTTGTTTAAGAAATGAGAAGCAACTCATTGCACCAGTTGGGGTTAAATAACTTGTTGCCAGCTGAAAGATAATCACCCATGCAGTAATTATCCAATAGGAGGCTCATACTTATTTGCTTAGTTAAATCCAGGTGGCGACTTTTTTTTTGGCCAGGCAGTGTGTATATATATCTACAGTGCATCCAGAAAGTATTCACAGCGCATCACTTTTTCCACCTTTTGTTATGTTACAGCCTTATTCCAAAATGGATTAAATTCATTTTTTTCCTCAGAATTCTGCACACAACACCCCATAATGACAATGTGAAAAAAGTTTACTTGAGGTTTTTGCAAATTTATTAAAAATAAAAAAAAACTGAGAAATCACATGTACATAAGCATTCACAGCCTTTGCTCAATACTTTGTCGATGCACCTTTGGCAGCAATTACAGCCTCAAGTCTTGTGGAATATGATGCCACAAGCTTGGCACACCTATCCTTGGCCAGTTTTGCCCATTCCTCTTTGCAGCACCTCTCAAGCTCCATCAGGTTGGATGGGAAGCGTCGGTGCACAGCCATTTTAAGATCTCTCCAGAGATGTTCAGTCTAATTCAAGTCTGGGCTCTGGCTGGGCCACTCAAGGACATTCACAGAGTTGTCCTGAAGCCACTCCTTTGATATCTTGGCTGTGTGCTTAGGGTCGTTGTCCTGCTGAAAGATGAACTGTCGCCCCAGTCTGAGGTCAAGAGTGCTCTGGAGCAGGCTTTCATCCAGGATGTCTCTGTACATTGCTGCAGTCATCTTTCCCTTTATCCTGACTAGACTCCCAGTTCCTGCCACTGAAAAACATCCTCACAGCATGATGCTGCCACCACCATGCTTCACTGTAGGGATGGTGCCAGGTTTCCTCCAAACGTGACGCCTGGCATTCACACCAAAGAGTTCAATCTTTGTCTCATCAGACCAGAGAATTTTCTTTCTCATGGTCTGAGAGTCCTTCAGGTGCCTTTTGGCAAACTCCAGGCGGGCTGCCATGTGCCTTTTACTAAGGAGTGGCTTCCGTCTGGCCACTCTACCATACAGGCCTGATTGGTGGATTGCTGCAGAGATGGTTGTCCTTCTGGAAGGTTCTCCACAGAGGACCTCTGGAGCTCTGACAGAGTGACCATCGGGTTCTTGGTCACCTCCCTGACTAAGGCCCTTCTCCCCTGATCGCTCAGTTTAGATGGCCGGCCAGCTCTAGGAAGAGTCCTGGTGTTTTTGAACTTCTTCCACTTACGGATGATGGAGGCCACTGTGCTCATTGGGACCTTCAAAGCAGCAAACATTTTTCTGTAACCTTCCCCAGATATGTGCCTCAAGACAATCCTGTCTCGGAGATTTACCGACAATTCCTTTGACTTCATGCTTGGTTTGTGCTCTGACATGAACTGTCAACTGTGGGACCTTATATAGACAGGTGTCTGCCTTTCCAAATCATGTCCAGTCAACTGAATTTACCACAGGTGGACTCCAATTAAGCTGCAGAAACATCTCAAGGATGATCAGGGGAAACAGGATGCACCTGAGCTCAATTTTGAGCTTCACAGCAAAGGCTGTGAATACTTATGTACATGTGCTTTCTCAATTTTATTTTTAATAAATTTGCAAAAACCTCAAGTAAACTTTTTCATGTTGTCATTATGGGGTGTTGTGTGTAGAATTCTGAGGAAAAAAATTAATCCATTTTGGAATAAGGCTGTAACATAACAAAATGTGGAAAAAGTGATGTGTTGTGAATACTTTCTGGATGCACTGTATCTATCAATTTTTTTTCTGTTCTTTTTTAAAGTTACATTACTAGATTGGTCTGTTCACCTACTTTAAGGTTATCACACATGTACAGATCCTCTTCACATAAGTGCTGCATCAGTAATTTCCTGCTCTGCCATTCGTTCCCTAGTACACCACATAGGGACTCACTGTCTTCAGCACTAACGTACAGGTGTCTCCGAGACGCATGAAGATTCAAACATCTTTCGATTATATGCCATTTACCAACCAACAGTGGCTTATCACTTTTGTTGTTCTTATTGAGGTGCCCCTCTCTGCCTTAATAACCCAGGCAGGGCAGAGAAAATGACAATCTCCCCTTACACCAGATGCCATAAAATTTACTTTATTATTTTAGCCATTCTAGATATAAAGTATAGAAATTTAAAGGCATTATTGTATTTATTAAAGTACTGTATAATAATACCAAAAGAAGAAATTAGAATAAAAAAATAGTAAATTCTAGATATATATAGTATTAGAAAGCTTACTGTAAATCAAGAATTTGAAAAGTGGATATTTTCCTGGGTGGCTTTTTGATTCATCAGTTGGTGTGATGCATAAGCTACATTGTCCGACATCTAGAAGAACAGGTCTCTTTTTCTGTCATGTCTTAGTCTCTGACGTCGCTTCTTCCTGTTGTCTTGGTCCCTTAGACAGGCTTTTATTTATGTTAAAATCACAAGTGGGCTCTGTAACATGAGAACATTACACACGCATGATTGGTCAGCTATCCTGGTTATGGTTGGAACTGCCCAAAAGCTTTGATCCTGTATGTATCTGTACAGTCTCTTGTTGACTCAGTTTTTGTTTACCAATAGGTTGTAAACTGATCACTTTAAACTAAAAGCACCATAAATTACTTGAATAACAAAACCCATCCTTGAAGTTATAAATTATTTGTCACAAGCAGACAAATTGTACGGTTATTGTTGAAAATTAAGAAAGAATCCAGATATTTTTCAATAAGCTGCTTTAAATTGTCCTGTAGATGTCTTTGTTATGTGAGTTGCTTAAGGGTACTGTAAATTCCTTTATAAATTAGTTTCTTTATAGTTCATCGTGGTTCATTTGAACAAAATTTAAAACTTAATATAAGTAGCCTTTAGTTTAAAAAAATTCAGATTTTATTCTCCAGGACAACTAGTTTATATATTTGCATTTTGTTTGTGATTGTTATATCAGCACCTTTTGTTGTTTAACACTAGAATTCCTGAAGCCTATGAAATGTGTAATCCCGACCCACCTTAAATCCATTTGCACCTCTCCATCAGTGTCTGTTGTGTTGTAAACGCGTCGATCAGCACAAACAGCAAGCGGCCTGCTGTCCCATCCCCCGCGTTGATGGAGCTCAACTTGGGCAAAACCTTCTCCCAGCTCAAGCCAAGGCTCCTTATCTGTGTGTGAGGTTCCAGGAGTTGTGTTGGGTAAATAATACAGTATGTCGTTGTTTGGAATACATGCATTGCATGTGTGTTCCGTGTCTACAAAGATCTGGGTAAGTGAAGGATGAAAGGAAATGCGAAGCAAGAAATGCTGAACACATACCTAAAGCAGAAACTTTTTCCATGTTATGCTAATAATGATGTGAAGTGTATAATGTGTTAGTCTAAATATCAAATAAACACTTGCGGTTTTGTTCAAGAATATAACCAAAGGGAAATAAAAATATTTGATATACATGTTGCTGTCAATGCGTTAAAAAACCAAGCTCAAATGTCAGTCGACAGGGAGTTTATACATGTTCTTGAATGGTGCAGAGGTAAGAACCACTGCCTTATAACCTAAAGGTCCCGGGTTTGAGACTGGGCACTCCGTGTTTTGAGTAGTGAGCTGCTGTATGTTGTATGTTTTTATTATATTATAGTTATAATAATAATAGCAGCTCACTACAACAGGTTTGAAAGCTACTGAGCACATTCAAAGCAAAATCATCACCTTGGTATGTTTCACTACCATTTGAACCAGAATCTATCATGCTATTACTATCAGCTCCTGAAGAACTGTCACTATTCTCACACACTAACTTGCTTTCTTCATCACATGCTTTACGCGCCCATATGCTGCTTGCTCTGTCACCGCAAAATGCTGTGTGAACAGCCACCCTCCGTCACCAGCCGCCGTTCACTGGATGAATAAATGCATGTGGCTCATGGTGGATGACTTTCGGTTTTAGAGTTAAAAGTTACAAGACTTAAAGACTAACATCATGAATATTTCAAAAACGAAAACTAAAATATTTTTAGTAAATTATTATTTTATTTCAGTTAATCTTTGCAGCTAGTTTTGTTTAGTTTTAGTTTTTCATTTCAGTTTGGTTAATTATTTATTTCAGTTTACGAAATGTTTTTTTATTAATAGCTTCAGTTTTTATTTTAATTTTCATTAATTATAATGACCTTAGTCCTTCACGATTTGCGCAGAATACCCAAAAGGGAACACCATAGGTTAAATTTTGTTGTGAAATTTAGTTTGTGTCCCCAACTCCTGCTGTGAGTTATAACACATTACAATTCAGCTGCTATTATAGTATGTTGTAATGATCTTTAAGTGTTTTGTCCTCGTTATCATTTATTTAGCAAACACCAGTATTCAAAGCAACTTACAAAAAAATCTGTAAAATAAATTTGAGTGTTCATCAAAGAACTACCAAGTTAATAAACTGTATAGGGTACACTTTTAAATTAAAGCACAGGAATCATAGGCTAATTTGGTAATGCAGGCAGTGGACAGACTGGATGTGAGGTGCCTGATTTATTGCTTTGATGGATGGTAGTCTTGTTTGAGTGCAGAGGTTGGGAGGAGATGGTCTGGGGATAAGATACACATTTAAATTAATCTGAATCTCATTTTTCCCTTTATAGTGGCAGCAAAAATAAGTATACGTGACACGAGTATTTTTTTCACTAGGCTCCGTGATTATAACAAGCTTACCTCAAAACATCTTTCTTCCTTACCTGAAATAACTACTTTACCTTGAAACTTTTTTCCTTACCTGAAAAATCTCAGAAAGTATTATTGTACATAAGTAATCAATGTGACTTATGATAATAATGACATTAAAGTACAAGAATAGTAAAATAATACAAATCTTTAAGTGAATGTTATGAAAGTTTGATTGGTGTGCCTTTTGTGTGTGACTTAGTTATTATTTGGCGTTTTGTAGCAGCACATTGATCAAATGTGTTTATTGCATTAATATTCTTTAAAATCTTCAACTAAAAATATTTGCAGCAAGTTGCCTAGAAAAAAATGTGTTGAGACAAAGTTTACACACTTACTCATGAATATTTAATATAATTTCACTTTTATTGAAAAGGTTGGAACGAGTATTTTCCATTTACTGAATATTAAAGTTCAGACTAAATTTTAACTTTTTAACATCTCACAATCATTTACATTACCATTTAGTACAAATTGTACATTTTTGTTATTCTATTTACTGCAAGTATAATAATTTTCTATTTGATACTGAAATTGCCTTTACTTTACTTCTCAAAGACCTTACTTAGAAGAGCCACGTAATGTGATTGTACACAAAGGAGCAGAACCTCTGGGGATCTCTATCGTGAGTGGAGAGAATGGTGGCATTTTTGTGTCAAAAGTCACTGGTGGAAGCATTGCGCATCATGCTGGCCTCGACTATGGTGATCAACTTCTAGAGGTAAATCTTTGTTATTGCATATACAATTACATAGAGGACTTAAAGGGAGCGCTGAAACATTTTATTAGGTTGCTAGCTAAAGAGGTATGTGTTTCTGGGATTTTGCCCGTGGCCTAGGTTTTGACAGCTTGTTTCAGGCTATGTTTATATTTTGCAAACATTTCCTATCTATACAGGTACTGTAACTGCATCAAACTATTTAATCCCCTCATTAGTTTTTGAGTTAATTAGAAATTCTGAATTATTATGTATTTATTAGAAGGATTTTAATAAACATTTTTGTATATACTCTTAAATGCCTGATAAGCATGTTAACATTTGTTTGGACATTCTGTTTGAACACATAAAAAATAAAACACTATAGTTTACTTTAAAGATTAAACTGTTAAAAAACTAACATTACAATTGTTACAACATATATGTGACTACTGTACACAGCTTTTAAAAGAAACCCCAGATTTACTTTTTTTTCTCTTATCTGTATGCATCTGATAGATAATGAAATAGGATTTTAAAGTTGCTTTTGTCTTCCTTCAGTATTTCTAAAGAAATTGTTGAATGGCTATTGCTCCCTAATGCAAGTGCCAATTTATCCCAACAGTACAATGGAATAAACCTGAGAAATGCAACAGAACAACAAGCTCGACTGATAATTGGACAACAGTGTGATACCATAACAATCCTGGCACAGTACAACCCACACATGTATCAGCTGGGCAACCATTCACGATCAAGGTGACCTCAATATTGTAATATTAGTTTGTGATTACATTTTTTGTTGAATTTTTAAAAAGTTTTTCAGCCATAAAACATAATATAATGTGTATATAAGAAACAAAAAATTTTCTGAGTATCCTGTTGCTTTAAAATGCATTAATGATTAAGCCAGATATTTTACCATGTAACTTTAAGATAGTTGTTGAGTTTATCTTGTAAGCGTTCATGGTACATACTGTTTCAGTCTTTATATCACATATACTGCACTAATACTATGTGCACTAGTGTTTCACAAATTCTTCTAAAGCAATACTGTAATGAAATTAACCAAGACATGTCGCAAAGCAAAACAAAACAAAGCTACCTTGAGTTTAGTTTGGACTCATCAAGAGAAATAGTCTTATTTTGAATCAGCCAGATACAGGTACCTTTGGCACAAATAATTAAAATTGTATCCTTGCTCCATTACTTCAGCATTGAAACATGCCCAATCATGTGTATCTGTCATATTTGAAGCCATACTCTGTTAACTCTTTACGCAGTCATAACCCCACAACTGTCTCAAGTTTTATGATGAATATGCATTACTGATTGTGCTTAATTTTGAACGTAATAAAGTTTTCTCTCTTTAGGTTTACAGTGAAGTTTTCAAAAAATACCTGGCCAATGCCAGTTAACACAGCTATTTAAAATAAAGATCAATTAAAATCTGATGGTGTTCATTTACATGATGATAAATCAAAGGTGTATGTCTTTGGATGGAAAAGCAGGTTTTATCTGTGATCTGTATACAGACGTAAACATCCTTTCTTTCTCTTAAAGTCTCATTGGCTAATTTCATTCATGCTCAACTAAGTGATAATACAAGTGTAATGATTTTTTTCTGTTACCCTTGCATAAAGCTTTTGTTGAATAAATAAAAAAATAAAAAAACAACATGATGGCTGTCTCTTAAATCTAACGGCCTATGTTCAACATCTGCACATGGACATTGTCCCTGTGGAGTTTTCACATTTTCCTCAGGCCTGGGTGAATTGTTCTCCCACTTCCCAAAAGATTCATAGGATAAGTTATTTGGTGATGCTAAATTGGCCGTTTGTGTGTATGAGTCAATGCTCTATCCATGGCAATTTAATGACTTGAGTTGAATTAAGCAAGTTTGAAAAATTGAGAGCAAGAAATTTCTCATTAATGTGATTTTATGCAGTTGTAGAGTATTACAAAAGTCTTTCACTGTAATCAAGAATTTAACTTTAATAAAATGTTAACTTCCTTTCTTCTATTTGAGAAGGTTTATATATTGCCATAGCTTTATTTAGTAATTTTGGATTTGATGTATTGTTGTGCCATGTACTATATTGTTACTGCATGTGCCTGTGTCAGTGAATCTAGCCACAAATGGATTTTACTTTACTGTGAGGTATACTGACAGTAAATTTAACTGAACTGCAAAGAAGCAACCAACTCTGTCATAATCAGCAACATGCATAAAAGCTTTTTCTGCCATGGTGTCAATTAATTATAAATTCTAGCTTGGGGAAAGAAATTTGCTTTGTAGGTCAGTAACATCTAAAGATTAAATAGTTTAAAATTGTATAAGTATAACAGTCAGCATATAAATAAAGCTTACTTGGTATCTGTATTTATTGATGTGTTTGTGCAGTTGTTTTTGTGTGTTGCTGGAACAGATTTAATGAAAAGTAGAGGATTGCTCAGTTATTGTCCAACTTGAAGCACAATGTATATGGCATCTTAATGCAGCTTTGGGTAATGGCAGAAGCAAAGAGAGTGTTTTGAAGTACTACTGTACAGTGTAATCTATAATTTTTCTACGCTTGCAACCTGTTACTAATCCTGACCTACGTTTGCAGTTAATTACATTAAGAATAGGAGTCCTGGGGCCTCATGTATAACGCCGTGCGTAGAACTCACACTATAACATGGCGTAAGCACAAAAGCGGGATTGTGCGTACGCACAGAAAAATCCAGATGCAGGAATCTGTGCGCACGCATACTTTCACGTTCTTCCACTACATAAATCCCGATCGGCGTGAACAGTAACGCACGTGCACGCGCCTTCTGTCCCTCCCCAACTCCTCCCAGAATTACGCCTCTTTCAATATGCAAATCAATATAAATAGCCTTCTGTGAAAAGACAATGGGAAAAGCACGGGGGAAATATAAGAATTTCAGCAAATACCAAGTGGAGGAAAAGGAAAAACGTACTATTTGTTGGTTTAAGCAGTGGTATAATCAACAAAAGAAAGTTGATCGAGTGACAGAGTGTCGGAGAAACTCGAAGGCTCAACTTCACAAAGTCGCACAGTGCCCGAAATAAAAAAGAAATCACATATCAAAGTCGCCGTGAAAAGGCGAGTCGTAGCCCACCATCTGAGTGTCATATGAAAGCTTATCAGGGTACAGAAAAAAAAATAGGCACACAGTGGGAAAAAAGCACGAAATGTCAACTTTAATCTCGAAATTTCACGTAGTTTATTTTGCCATTAAAGTAGAACATCATAAACTTCATCTTAAAATCGTTTATTTTACTAGTTTCTCAAGTAGCACGTTAAATGCTTTGTTCTGTATTTGATCTTCTATGTGCTCTATGTATGTGAATCACTACGTGCTTCTGTTCTTTCTCTTTCTCCGACACAGAATCCATTACATTTGTGATATTACAGCTCTCTGAATAATTAAAATACTGACATGTATACGTGATATCATTTTCATGATGATAGGAATGAAAACATGTTATTAAACATGGGAACACGGTGGGGCAGTGATTGTTCATATCTCACGCAAGAGGCTTGCTGCGCCATGTGCGACCTTCGATGAAATAATTTATTACAGAAGTACTGTCTCTTTCAAACGTACTAACCTCCAATTCCTGTCCTTACTTTTCTTTCTCCAAATGACCAATCGCCACACAATCAGCTCTGTAATAGACGTTAAGCCATCTGTAAGCTTAGAACGCCGATTCTTCAAAACTTTTAAGGAACATCGAAATATCTTCGTAGTACATGTTTAATTATTCTATCCGTCTATCTTTCCAGTGTCGCGTCAGCGCAAGAATACAACGCAATGCAGGAACAATCCCTGAGCTAGCTAGCGCTGCGGCACCGTGTCCTCACATGTTTAATTATTAACAATACAGATTATTTAAATGAAGTTAAAGTTTTAGCTGTATAATATAATCAACATATTTTGCTGCATTTCATCTAAAAAATGAATACCGTCATCATATGTAAATACGCACTTTATAAAGTGGCGCAGGTTGTGCAATATTATAACTGTAGTGCAAGTTTACAGTGAGGTGATTGTACTTGTAAGTAAACAGTTATATAAGGAGCACTTGATGGACTGATTGAGTGCGTTTAGAGTTCTTGGGATGAAACCTTTTGTAAACCGCGAAGTCTGTACTGGGAAGTCTCTATAAAGCGTTTTGCCATGGCTCAGGCAGCGTCTGCTTCATGCTGTATACCGATAATTCTCTTTCCGATCAGCTGCTGCTGTGATTCCCCACTCAGATACAGTGATATAAATACTCCGAGTGGTGCAGCGAGAGTAATATGGAAAAAGATGGATCTGCTGTGGCAACCCTTAACGGGAGCAGCTGAAAGAAGAAGAAGATGCAGTGAGAGTTACAACGCTAAAGCAGTTATGGTATTTGGAATACAATGGCTATTCCCTGGACCATTATTTTGCTGCAGGTTAATTACAATCAGATGCATTACACTAATAAACAATATGCAGTTAGTTTCAGTGTATTTATAAAGCAGCGTCAGGAATGTGGATCTAAGAAAGAAAGGTGATCACACAGGAACAGTAGCACTGCTTTGACGCTGGGTGCCGCCAGTCTGCAAAACCGATCGGAGAAATTGCGTACGCCAAGGTATGAGTTACCGTGGAAATGTGCGTGGCTTTACGCCAAGTTTAGGTATTATACATCGCGATTTGAGCGTGGAAAGGTTCGTACGCAACATTTCTGTGCGTACGCACCGTTTATACATGAGGCCCCTGGTCATTTCTTTTACAGAATTTAAGCCATCCAAAACTGTAATGAGACTTGACTGATTCTAAAAGCTTTTCATTGGAATGTGATCTAGACCAAGAACTTTGAGATGTGATGAGAGATTTTGTTTATGCTGCAGATTCCTCTCAGTAAAATTACTGATTCCAGTTAGACATCTTCAGTTCCTTGTCACTCTGGTCTTGCTGTGACAATACATGAGGTGCAGAGCTTGACCCTGATAATAGTGGTTCATAGATCACCAGTCAAACTGCCTCTCTCATGAGTGACTGCATTTCGCACAAGGGGGAGCAAGAATCTTATTGTTGCCTCTGGTCAACTAAAATATAGTTCATTAGGAAGCTTCCTTTTGAATTGGTAAGTGGTGTTAATAAAAAAGATGGGTTTATCTGTAGACAATGAAGTAACACGATGGATATTTATGGCCACCATCCTGTTTAATACACTTCTTCAGAACATTTGTAAAGAAAGATGATAGTGGTATCAAAATGTTACATACCATAAAATGATGGTGATCTTTTCAGACTTCTCAAATATCTGCAAATTATTTCAAGACAATTTATAATCGGTTCTCTTCCATTTTAAGATATTTCAAATGTATTTCAAGATATGTAAAGTCAGTTCTAAGATATCTTCTGTTGACAGTGTATGGATTTTAAGAGCTCTATAATTCACTTTGAGTTATCTCCATGTCATTTCCTGTACAATTTGCTTTTAGGTCACTTTTAAGCATTGTATAGTCCATTCTTTCAGCGGTACTTCCTGCACATTTTAGATATTTCAAAAGGCATTTGAGATATCACAGAATGCTCAGAAAATTATTTTGAGATATCTTGACATACATTTAAAGTATCTTAAGCCACATTAAAAGCTATTTTGGGTGTTTTTAGCAATTTGAGGTATCTTTTAATTGTATTTCAGATATCTGCAAATGATATTTTGGTATCTTTAACTGCATTGCTGCCTTTTTAAAGATATTTTAAAATGTATTTGAGATATCTTAAAATAAAATCAGGATGCACTCCTCTAGAACATGGTCACTTGAGAAACTTTTATAAATCTTAGTAAACCATATATACATCTTCACAATGATAATACTAATGTATGTAATGTCTAGTAAGAAATTTACAATTGATGTAGAAATGTAATTGAACTATGTAAATACTGTTGTTTTTATATGTATGTACGCAAGCCCCCCTGGCGCCCAACCCCAAGTTGCAGCCAGGCTGCTGCTCACATTGTGAAAAGTGGGGGCTGAACGCACCCCAAGGAGACGTGGCCAGTCCTCTGAAACCCCCTCTTAAACGATGATACAATGGGAAACAAATTACAGTTTTTCTTTTTTTTTTTTTCTTTGCTTGATCAGCTGCTGACTTGCTGCTTCCGTGCTGCATGATCTGCATCTCATGCGTGGCTTCAAACATTTAAAAGCCTGTACAGCAGCTGTCCTCTTTGTCTTTTATTTCAGGCCCTGGGCATGATTAAATCTCTTGGCACTCTTGGTTAAGTCTCTTCTCACGGGACATGAGCTCTTGATATTTTTTAGTTTATAATTTAAAAATGGAATAAGAATCTGAAAATCTATCACATCACATTAAAGTTCGATAAATTCTGAAAAGAATGATATCAAACATATATGTAGGTTTTTAAAATAAGCCTGATTTAAAGTGTGACAAAAAACATCACATGAAATTGTTGCACTTTTAGGCTTAGGATTTTATATATATAGAGAGTAGATTTTAAGAGGAAATAATCTTTATTTTTTTGGTAATATTATGGGAAAAATAGGCATTACATTTTTAGGTTTTCTTGATGATTTTTCTTTTATTTTACAGCTCTCGGTTGCAGCAAGTCAGCAATCATTCAACTCCTCAAGGCAGTGGAGCAACTACTCCCGACAATCATTCTCTTATTGATACACTAAGTGAACAAGATGAAGGGACAATGACTCCTCCTTCCAAGCAAACAACTCCCACTACCAGCCCTCGTATTTCAGTTAGGTAAGAGTTTATCTGTTACTTGTTTTATGTATTTCATTGCCATAAACTGAATACACAGGTGTGGGGGGAATAAGAGTCTTAAAATGAGGTATGTTATGCATAAACCCTAGATAAGGCTCTTAATCTATTACCAAAACCAAAGTAGTGCCAAACCTTAAGAAAAGCCAGTAAAAGCAGACAAACTTATTTCTTAACATAATTTCCATGAATATGAATCTTCATATGAATATTTTTTATCCCACTCAAATTAAAGATTTGATTTCTTAGGTAACCACTTTCCTATAATTATTATTTTTTTGATGTCTTCATCACTGGTATAGATTGTCCAATGAAGATTACCTTTCAAACTTGGTAACAGGTGGTATCGTCACACAGGGCCATGTCTGGAGAACAGGAGAGTGTGCCATCTCTTCAAATTCACAATTCACAAGCCCATTGCAACCAGTACAGTGTGTTTTGGGATATCTCTCTATTATAAAAAAAAAAAAAATCCTGGAGAGAAACAGTAGGGCGTCGAGACGTGATCTTCTTGTTAAGATCACGGAAGACAGTTAGAAGACCCGCGAGGACCTTAAACATGAGGCATTGTGCCAAGAGACTGACCCAGGATCGTCTCGCGATGACATAGAACATGAGATTCTTGCAAGACACACCCTACTTAATCAATATCAAATAAGACAACAGGGCAGCAAAACATTAAGTCTTGTGAAGGATTTGAGCACACACAGATCCAGGGTCTCAGTGCATATAAAGCGTATAAGGACAATACGTTATAAATGAAATGTCGACGAATAAGCGAAGAAGAAAGCAGCGCGGAGAAAAGAGACTCGAAAGCGTTGGAGAGAAAAAAGAGCAAAAAAGAAAAAAAAATCTAGGTGCAAATTCAGAAAATAAGGAAAGTAATTATCAGCCCGTAACTAGTGGAATTGAAACAAATTATGTCCAATTGGGCTCAGAAGTAGAACTTCATAAACACGTTCACAAACGTTGGCGCTATACACATGCAGAGCAGATTATGAAAGCAGTGGAATTCAAAAGGTTAAAAAAAAAAAAAGTGCAAATGTGGAGAAAGTTAAAGAATATGAAAGTAGGAAAATTATATTACTCGAAAAGGGAAAATAATGACCATGGACCAGGTGTCATTGAAAAAAGAGCTGGACAAAGCGAGGTCAGAAATAAAAGACAGAGTAGAAAACAAAGTAAAACGTCATAAAGAGGTTACAAAACAAAGGGGCCAAACACATGTAGAGAATGTTAGAGATAATTAAAACTGGAATTGAAAAGACTCAAAAAAAAAAAAAACACAAAAAAAACATGTAGGCTCAAAACACATGCAGAGCAAGATACAGAATATGAAAGCAGAAAAAAATGACAGTATCAAAAAAAGAAAGTAAACATCGCATTAACGCAAAAAAAAGAGGAATTATTACTCGGAGAAACAACTAAAAGGCGAATAGTGATCGAATATATGGACACAGGTGATGTATCAGAAGTATGTAAATATGGTAAGGCTTTGAAGTTTAAGTCAGAGAATTTCAAAAACATATTTTACCTCTCATGCATTTATTGGTTATCTTTACAAAAAAAATTATGAACTGCTGATGATGTAGATCGCTTTGTCTGTGCTGAAATTCCAAACAGAGAAACCTATCCTGAATTATGGTACAAAGTCATTAAACACATGTCTCACTGACCTCATTTAAAAGATTCAGCATATTGGGACTCGAAAAATTCCAAATATTGTTTTTACATAAGTTCTGAAATAAAAGTGAAATTAATGAAGTAGCAACAATTCAAAGAAAAAAAAATCTTAAAAGTGTGTATCCGGAAAACCATACACGGGGGTTGGCGAGCAAAGCGAGCAGGGGGCAAAGCCCCCTAGTTATTGTAAAGTAGAAGAGAGATGATGAACTGCTTTCCTTTCCGCTTTGTCCTAATTGACTGCTGTAAAAGCCAAAGCAAATGAGCATAATATTGCCTTGTTTCTAGCACAACATGCTGTGACAAATGTACAGAGGAAAACAGCATAGCAACAAATGCGTGCTGCTAGTAATTCTCTCTTTCTATCTCTAGCACTTCAGTCTCAAGTTCTTTAATAAGCAGGACTAGTACTTCAGCTTGACATCTGTCAGTGTTTTAGTGGCTTAACACATTAATAAAAACACAAACTCATATGCCAGCTGCAGACATTGAAGCTTTTCAGGCTGTAAAATGCTAGTTAAGCTATGCAGACTAGACAAGTGAATGAAGTTATGAAGAAGAAGAGTGCAAGGATTATGTTATATGTTCATTGCAGTTGTGTGCTAGTCTGCTTTTTAATACTACTCCCTGACTAGTCCTATCTGCTGCAAAGTAATTTAAAATATGTTATAGAGAGGGTAAATCATTGAAAATTTAACATGTCTTCATTTACTTTTAGCGCTTATTTGGCTTCAGATCCTAAGTTCCACTTTTCTTAATTTGGGTTAATATAGAAACTACGTCCCATGCAGTAAGACCACGTTCTTGTTGATTATACAAGAAACACTTTGAGCATGGGGAAGGTACTACTTAAGTAAAATAAGAACATAAGAAATTTGACAAACGAGGGGAGAATATCCAGTCCATCAAGCTTGTTTATTTAGCTAACAGCTAAGGTGATGACGTCACTCCACATGGCGCAGTCTCCTCCTACCTGTATCCTTTAATATTTTATTATATTTATTATTATTATTAGTAAAGACATATGACAGTGTCACTTATATGGTAACACCATCTGGGATTTAAATGAGAAAAACAAAATGAGTGTGGTTATAATTAAGTATGCATTGTATTTAGAAGAATAATTCATAGATGGATTATGCCACATTATATACAATGTCTAAATGCAGCATCTGTTCATATGTAACTGTTGTTTGCTACAGGTGGTGAGTAAACTGATAATATTCTAATGTTGATGCCTCTGCTTGGGGAGGGAGCATAATTTCAATATTGTAAAAAGCTGTGGGCACGTTATCGCAAGACACAAAGTGTAAAGCTAATAACATTTTAACATGCAGGAAAACCTTTTCTTCATTTTATGTGAGTGTCCACTAAGTTAAATTCCACTAGCTGCACATTTGTCACTGTGCTGTTTTGTCCCACTCACACCTGTTTTTGTGCCAAACTGGTTATGTTGGCTTTTTGATTCATGTAATCAAATACAGACTACACCCTCAACATCATGAAAATTGTGAATGTGATCTTGCAGGCACTGGCTTAATACATTAATTCTTTGCTGCTGGAGCATCACCATGCTTCCATTGATTGTGTTGTTTTTAGGACTGTAGGTCATTCTGATATATCCATTTTTCATCTCCAGGTGTGAAGTACTTCAGATTTCTCCCAGTCTGAATAAATTCTCTTACAAGTCTCCTTGGTATATTTTATGTGGTTACTTTATTTCAGGAGTCAACAGTCTGGCCTACTTTGTACACAGACCTTGCTTACTGTATGTTGAATTGTTTATAAAGAATGGATTCAGCTGATCCATCATTAATGTCTGTATTATCTCACACCCTCGCTTTTTGAACTTCCATTTCCAAGGCAGAAACTTTTTGTTTTCATTTTGTCAGTATAGAAAGCCAGTCAGACCTTATGTCATCTTCAAGACTCCATACAACAACAGATTTTTAAAGCCCATTTCCTGTCTGTGATAAATGAAGGGAGCTATTCCTAATACATATTGACTAAATGGGAGCTATTCCTAATATATATTGACTAAGTGAAAATGAGTCTCTAATGGTTAAATGTTCTGTATTGTGAAGAAATTCAGTGATAGCAAAATGCAGGCTGTCATCCAATGAAGCTAAAGGAACATGGCAAGGAGATAGGGAAGGCAGATATTACTTAAAGCTTATAGTACCAAGTGAAAAAGCATCAGGCCCACAGAAACTTAAACAGAAGCAGACCTTAATGCATTTTGTTATATTAAAATATTATGCTGTTACAGATGTGGTAGTGAACACATAATTATGAAATAAATTGAAACTTAAATCCAAATGCTATCAGTTGATTCGTAACATATGATCTATTTACAAGTTCTTTGGCCTATGTTTAAATTGCTGCAAGATCTGAGAACTGTACTCATTAAGCAGACACCTACAGTGGGGGAAATAAGTATTAAACGTGTCAACATTTGTTTTCAGTAAATAAATTTCCAATGAGGCTATTGACATGAAATCCTAACCAGACATTTGTATATAACTCAAGAAATCCATAAATATAAAGAATTCACAACATTAAAGCCCATAAATAAATATATGTGTAATAAAGTGGAATGACACAAGGAAAAAGTATTGAACATACTAAGAAAAGGCAAGGAAAGGCAAAAAACCAGCTGAAATCTTTCAGTCATTAGAAAGTAATTCTATCTCCTATCTGTGGCAAATTTATACCAGTTGGGGTAGTACATATTGATGGGCTATACAAAGATGTTTTGCTGCCAAGATGTCGCACAATAAAAATCTAATGATAGGTAAAAACAAAGAGCTCTCCAAAGACCTTCACAACCTGATTGTTGCAAACCATATCATTGGAACTAGTTACAGATGTATTTCAAAACTTCTGAATCTTCCAGTAAGTGCCATTACAACTGTTATTCTCAAGTGGAAAGAACATCACTTCACCATCAAACGGCCATGCACAAGAACTCCTCGTAAGATTTATGACCACGGAGTGAGAAGGATAGTCAAAAGAATAGCCCAAGAGCAAGGGACCACTCGGAAAAGCTCCAGAAAGACTTGGAGGCAGCAGGTACAATTGTTACAGAGAAAACCATGGGCAATGCACTCCACCGGCATGGCTTCTATGCGTTGTTGCTATACAACATTTGGACAGGCCTATGAAATACTGGTTCAACCAAAGTCAAATTTTCTGGCTGTCATACTACACACACAGCAAATGGCACTGCACATCACCCGAAAAGCACTATACCAACAGTGAAGTTTGGTGGTGGAAGCATCATGGTGTGGCAATGTTGTTTCTCATCCAATGGTACTAGCGATTCAAAACATACAGCAAAAGAAACTCTCAATTGGGTTCAGAGAAAGAAAATCAAGTTATTAGAATGGCCCAGTCAATCACCTGACTTAAATCCAATTGAACATTTGTGGAAGGAACTAAAGATCAGAGTTCACAAGAAGGCCCCCCAAAGACAATGACTTTAGAAGAATTGGTCAAAATTAGACCTGAGCACTGCAGGCTATTGGTTTCTTCATACAGGAAGCATCTTGAAGTGGTCTTTATAAACAAAGGCTTCTCCACGAAGCATGAAATTAGTGTGTCCAATACTTTTGCCCTGTGTCATTCCACTTTATCACACATACCTTTAATTATGGCCTTTATTGTTGTAAATTATTTATATTTGTGGATTTCTTGAGTTAATACCATTGGCGGTTGAGAATTTCATGTGAGTAGCCTCATTGGAAATATATTTACTGAAAAAAATATTGATGCATTCAATTTTCCCCTACTGTATATTGAATGATATACAGAGCACTTGACAAGGTTTGCAGAACGTACGCAAAATATTTCATAGAGTATTTAAGAAAGATTAAAATGTAACCTAGTGGGATGGATCAATACTGTCTAGTGAGTTGGAATATTTTGATATAGATTTTAACCTTTTATAAGACAATATTTTCTGGTTCCAGCATTACTGGATCCAAAGACTTATTGTGTATTACTAGGTTTGTATGCAATTTTACATTGTCAAATTATTTTATATATTTGTGATTTTGTGCAGTATATTATTATTCACTATGGCTGTATATAATGTTGTGATTGTTTCATATGTTGCATTAAATTTAATTTAATTGGATTTACTTTTGGGCGGCACGGTGGCGCAGTGGGTAGCACTGCTGCCTCGCAGTTAGGAGACCTGGGTTTGCTTCCTGGGTCCTCCCTGCATGGAGTTTGCATGTTCTCCCTGAGTCTGCAAAGACATGCAGGTTAGGTGCATTGGCGATTCTAAATTGTCCCTAGTGTGTGCTTGGTGTGTGTGTGTGTGTGTGTGCCCTGTGGTGGGCTGACGCCCTGCCGGGTTTGTTTCCTGCCTTGCGCCTTGTGTTGGCTGGGATTGGCACCAGCAGATCCCCATGACCCTGTAGTTAGGATATATCGGGTTGGATAATGGATGGATGGATGGATGAATGGATGGATTTACTTTTGCTATATCTACAGATATAATTCCTAGCCTTTCAGTAAAGTTGAAATGCAGTTTTTTATTGTATAACCATACCTAGTCCTTCTTTTTTATAAGTGGTTACCTATATTATGATTTGTTCATTATTGAGTTGTAACAGTATATGTTTTACAATGCATCTTGATCTTAATGTTTTTTTACCCCCCCCCACCCCCCATACTTTTGCAGGATATCATCTGATCCCTCCAAAAAAATTCCAGATCCAAGAACTGTTGTTGTCAATAAACTGCAAGTTGAGCCAGGTATTCAAATCTGTGGTGGAAATCTATATGGCATATTTGTTGAAAAAGTAGAAGATGATAGTATCCCAAAGGGTCCAGATGGGCTTATGACTGGGGACATCATTTTAGAGGTAGGTACATTTTTGATGTTCTTTTTCAAAAACAAATTTTTTTTACATTATAGAAAATCTATACAATCTATGAATGTCAAGTTTCTTTTGCTTAATGGTCTGAAGCAAAAGACACATTTTCTTTACCTTTTGTAGAATTTTAACCAAATTTCAGGTATTTCATGGAAGAAATACAACATTTAGTTGAACAAGTACATGTATAAATCCTTTAATTAGTAACTAGTGGAGGCACCTTTTCCCAGAATTACAGCCATTCTTTTGGATATTCTTGAACCAACATAGCACATATAGATTTTGTAATGCTATGTCATTCTCTGCATTTCATTCAGGCTGAACCAAATTTGAAGCAACAAATTTTTAGTTGGAATTGGGTCAGTATCACCTGTTGCATAGGGGAGAAACAAATCAATGGCTAGACTAACCAAATATCAAATAAAGTAAAAGTCTACTTACTAGAAATAGAACTGTGATAACTGTAAAGTATTTCAAACAGAGCTCTAACAGTTTCTTGATGACAGTCCACCTGTGTACACTTAACCATTAAAATGGAGTTTGCTTGTCTTTGTAGACTTAAACATACATCTCTGAGTGAAAGAATATTGCTTTGCATGCACTGATCTGCGAACCAACCAATGACAGTGGATCATGTAGAGAAGAACGTTAAGAAAAGAAAATATAGTGATGATTTTTTACAATATGATTTTACTTCAATAGTTACAGCAGGAATCGAGAAACCGCAATGCGTTATTTGTAATGAAGTTCTATTAGCCGAATCTATGAAGTCGAACAAACTGAAACGTCATTTTGATAGCAAGCATCCGAGCTTTGCCGGCAAGGATACCCAGTATTTTAGAAGCAAAGCTGATAGAGTCAAGAAAGCCAGACTTGACACTGGCGGCAAGTACCACCAACAAAACGTAGCAGCTGTTGAAGCTTCATATTTGGTGGCTCTCAGAATCGCCAGAGCTATGAAACCTCACACCATTGCTGAAGAGTTACTGTTGCCAGCAGCCAAAGACATTGTTCGAGTTATGATCGGAGCAGAATATGATACGAAATTGATTGCAATTTCCTTATCTAATGACACTGTCTGCAGAAGAATAGGTGACATGTCTGCTGATATTATTGATCAGGTAATCCAGGAAATGAAATCTGCTCCACTTCCAATATTTAGCATCCAGCTTGATGAATCTACAGACGTTGCAAACTGTTCACAATTACTGGTTTATGTGAGTGAGGTATGTTAATGATGGCGAATTTAAAGATGAGTTTCTTTTTTGCAAATCTCTTGAAACGACAACTACTGCATGTGATGTATTTGACACAATTGGTTCATTTCTGAAAAAGCATAATATCTCTTGGGGAAAAGGTTTGTGGTGTTTGCACAGATGGTGCTCCAGCTATGCTAGGATGTCGGTCTGGATTTCAGCGTTTGGTACTGAATGAGTCATCAAAAGTCATCGGAACTCACTGTATGATTCATCGCCAAATATTAGCAACGAAGACGCTGCCACAAGAGTTACAAGAAGTAATGAAAAGCGTTGTAAGTTCCGTCAATTTTGTAAAAGCGAGTGCTTTAAACAGTCGACTGTTTTAGAAACTTTGTAATGAGCTGGGTGCGTCCAACAATGCTCTGCTATTTCACACTGAAGTGAGATGGTTGTCGAGAGGAAAAGTTTTAAAACGTGTTTTTGATCTTCGTGATGAACTAAAAACGTTGCTTAATCAGAAAGCAAGACCGCAGTTCGAAGCACTTTTCAGCGATGAAAGTGAACTGCAGAAAATAGCTTACTTGGTGGACATTTTTGCCATCTTGAATGAGTTAAATTTATTACTGCAAGGACCAAGTGCAACATGCCTCGATTTGTCTGAAAAGATCCGATCATTCCAAATGAAACTTCAGCTTTGGCAAAAAAAATTGGATGAAAATAAAATTTACATGTTGCCCACCTTATCTGCTTTCTTTGAGGAAAATGACATTGAACCTGACAAAAGGATTACAATGATAATTTCTGTGAAAGAACATTTGCACATGCTTGCGGACGAAATTTCATTGTACTTTCCAAATCTACCTGACATCCCGTTTGCACTTGCCAGAAGTCCATTCACAGTCAAAGTTGAAGATGTTCCTGAGACAGCACAAGAGGAGTTCATTGAACTCATTAACAGCAATGCAGCGAGAAATGATTTATCTTCAATGTCAGTTACAAAATTCTGGATCAAGTGTTTGCAGTCATATCCTGTTTTGTCTGAAACTGTGTTGCGCCTTCTTCTTCCATTTCCAACAACATATCTTTGCGAAACAGGGGTTTTCAGCTTGTTGGTTATCAAGTATAAATACAGAAGTAGACTTGTTGCAGAAGATGATCTTCGTTGTGCTCTTGCAAAGACTGACCCGAGAATTTCTGATCTGGTGAGAAAGAAGCTTTTTACGCATACTGTCGCAACAATTTTGTAGCAATGTAGTTTACTGTTGTTATATTAAGACTGTTACCCATGCTACGCCATGCTTTTCACATTTTCACACAAGTATACGGTGAATACAGTTTAATATACAATGAAGAAAAACAAATAAACTTAAGTCATAAAGACAAAGTTTAATTTATTTGTAATTAGAAATAGATATTTCACAATATATAATTGCATATTATTTTTGTTATTAATCAGTACGCTTTAATTATGTTCAATTTGTAACAATGAAAATACATCCTGCATATGAGATATTTACATTACGATTCATAACAGTAGCAAAATTACAGTTATAAAGTAGCAACGAAAATAATTTTACGGTTGGGGTCGCCACAGCATGGGAAATTGTATTAAAGGGTCGCGGCACTAGAAAGGTTGAGAACCGCTGATATAAAAGTACATAGAATCTTCAAAATGTGATCATTATTCAAATCTTGGCAGCCCAGCAAGAAAAAAATTAATCAGAATAGCTAGCAGTAGAAGGGATAAAAACTCTTAACAATTTGCATTGTGACACAAGTCAGATGAGTGAAACCGTGAATCCAGTAAAGAATTCCACTGGTCTGCACTCTATTGTGAAGCAATGCGTAGGTATCATATTCGAAAAAGCTCATGTAATGTCTTGAATTTGCAAAACAATTTCCATAGGAGCCTGTAAAAGAATATGGAACGTTATTAACTGGTTTGATTTTCACGTTGCGGTGAGGGGTGGGCTGTGTGTGCAAGAGAGCTGACAACCAATGAATATTCATCCGGAAGTACGATGCATAGCATGCATCAAAGAGCAATAATGAATGCACATGTTTTGAACTTCAAAAACAAAAGCTAGTTTGATGTCTCATGTTTTACGTACTAATACAGAATGGAAAACAGATAAAGGACTGAGACTGAGGCTGAGCTCACTGCAGCTATTAATGCTTTGCATAGTGCCTGCTGTGTCAGGACGGGGATTATGGACCTCAAAGACAAATGAGAAGCTTGTGTGTCTCATTATTTACATACCATAACAGAATGGAAAAAAGAAATAAAGGGCTGAGATGGGTGCTATATGCAGCTATTAAGCCTTCATATAGCACCAGCTCTGTCAGACTGCACGCTAGCATTTAGAAAAAACTGCACCAGAAGATTGGTGCTCAGTCAGTAAATGAAACATGGTGCAGCAATGAAATTAGCTACTGATCTGCAAATCTGACATGCCCCATGATATAAAGTCACATAATGTGACATTAGCATTATTCTGCACAGTGTGACTGATGTTTCCTTTACAAGTGTCTTGAAAAGCTTCAAAGACAGCACAGAATCAGTGATCCAGAGTTTCTAGTCAGGACTCCCATTGGTTGTTTGTATCTTGGAAAAATCTTTCTTAGTTTAGTATGGTTAAAGTTGTGAGAGTCTCGATATACATGTTCCACCTTAGTATTTTGTTTTATGTTTATCACCAGATGAAAAAGATCTACAATTAATGATACAAATCTACCACACCAGTGAAACATATTTTAAATGGACCTTAGTACCTGAGCATCATCACTAATTCACATACAGTGCATCCGGAAAGTATTCACAGCGCATCACTTTTTCCACATTTTGTTATGTTACAGCCTTATTCCAAAATGGATTAAATTCATTTTTTTCCTCAGAATTCTACACACAACACCCCATAATGACAACGGGAAAAAAGTTTACTTGAGGTTTTTGTAAATTCATTAAAAATAAAAAAACTGAGAAATCACATGTACATAAGTATTCACAGCCTTTGCTCAATACTTTGTCGATGCATCTTTGGCAGCAATTACAGCCTCAAGTCTTTTTGAATATGATGCCACAAGCTTTGCACACCTATCCTTGGCCAGTTTCACCCATTCCTATTTGCAGCACCTGTCAAGCTCCATCAGGTTGGATGGGAAGCGTCGGTGCACAGCCATTTTAAGATCTCTCCAGAGATGTTCAATCGGATTCAAGTCTGGACTCTGGCTGGGCCACTCAAGGACATTCACAGAGTTGTCCTGAAGCCACTCCTTTAATATCTTGGCTGTGTGCTTAGGGTCGTTGTCCTGCTGAAAGATGAACTGTCGCCCCAGTCTGAGGTCAAGAGCGCTCTGGAGCAGGTTTTCATCCAGGATGTCTCTGTACATTGCTGCAGTCATCTTTCCCTTTATCCTGACTAGTCTCCCAGTCCCTGTCGCTGAAAAACATCTCCACAGCATGATGCTGCCACCACCATGCTTCACTGTAGGGATGGTATTGGCCTGGTGATGAGCGGTGCCTGGTTTCCTCCAAACGTGACGCCTGGCATTCACACCAAAGAGTTCAATCTGTGTCTCATCAGACCAGAGAATTTTCTTTCTCATGGTCTGAGAGTCCTTCAGGTGCCTTTTGGCAAACTCCAGGCAGGCTACCATGTGGCTTTTACTAAGGAGTGGCTTACGTCTGGCCACTCTACCATACAAGCCTGATTGGTGGATTGCTGCAGAGATGGTTGTCCTTCTGGAAGGTTCTCCTCTCTCCACAGAGGACCTCTTGAGCTCTGACAGAGTGACCATCGGGTTCTTGGTCACCTCCATGACTAAGGCCCTTCTCTCCCGATCGCTCAGTTTAGATAGCCGGCCAGCTCTAGGAAGAGTCCTGATGGTTTCAAACTTCTTCCACTTATGGATGATGGAGGCCACTGTGCTCATTGGGACCTTCAAAGCAGCAGGAGTTTTTCTGCAACCTTCCCCAGATTTGTGCCTCTAGACAATCCTGTCTCGGAGGTCTACAGACAATTCCTTTGACTTCATGCTTGGTTTGTGCTCTGACATGAACTATCAACTGTGGGACCTTGAATAGACAGGTGTGTGCCTTTCCAAATCATGTCCTATCAACTGAATTTACCACAGGTGGACTCCAATTAAGCTGCAGAAACATCTCAAGGATGATCAGGGGAAACAGGATGCACCTGAGCTCAATTTTGAGCTTCATGGCAAAGGCTGTGAATACTTATGTACATGTGCTTTCTCAATTTTTTTATTTTCAATAAATTTGCAAAAATCTCAAGTAAACTTTTTTCACGTTGTCATTATGGGGTGTTGGGTGTAGAATTCTGAGGAAAAAAAATGAATTTAATCCATTTTGGAATAAGGCTCTAACATAAGAAAATGTGGAAAAAGTGTTGCGCTGTGAATACTTTCCGGATGCACTATAAGAGCAGATACTTCCATCCCCCATTGTAAATGAATTTTCAGTATGCTTAAGTTTGAGGGTCAACAACTGCCTTTAGGTAGGGATTCCTGTTTTTGCTTAGAAAAAGAGGACGAATCAGTCCTACTCCTAACATTATACAAAGTTTCTTCAAAGATGTAAATTGTGGATGTCAAATAAATTAAAAATTATTTAAATAAGGGTAGGTTCCTCTGACAACCCAAGGATATTGGTTTAAATGCTTTAGGGTGGGAGAGAATGAACAAGAAAAAATAAGTAAAGAATGGGAGTCAAGTGAAGATAGTCAAAAAAGGAGGAAGAGGAAATATCACATCTAGGCATTAAGTTGAACATGAATATTCAACTCTGCGTCTTTGAATCCTATCTAGGTTAGGTATAAGCCAAGGTGTTTGTCAGGAATTTGCCCTAGGGTTTAAAGTAGTAAATGGAACATTTGTAAGTGAGAGATCTGGGCATTACCATGTTGGTATTTTGGCAAACCAGGATGGAGGCTTAATAGGAAGATGTAATATCCAACTGCAGAATTTACTGTGTTTTATAGACCTCAACCAAGGCTTAACATTTTGACTTAGATCCCTTTAAGATTCTGAGTAAAGACTTTTCTATCTTTTAAACTGACACTTCCTATCAGAATCATTTTTTGGCCTGCTATTTTAATGGGGAAAATCTCACTAAGGTAGCAATAGTGTCTTATAATAATATTGATGGATAATAATGGATTTCTAATGATTTAAAAAATTTCAGTTTGTATTTTTTTTACTGTACATAAATGTAATTCAGATTAGTTTAACTAAATATCTTTTGTTTGAGGATTACCAACCAAAGAATCAAAAAATTTGTAAGGGTGTATAGAGCACAGACACTATATTGTATTTAGAGCATTTGGATTAACTTTTAATACATTTTGATGGTCATTGAAAATTAATTCCACAACGGTATTGTGTGGTATTTTTCCAGATTTAATGGCCACAGAGATTGTTGATGAGGATTGTTACATGTATCTGTGTAGTGGTAACACATTTTCTATTAAATATTATTTACATCCCATACCTCCTTTCCCTCAAAATTTAAATCAATGCAACATACAGAAAAATATCATTTTTGACTTATCATAGGCACTTTTAAAAATACAATGTAATTATAAAAAAAATACTTTTCCTATTTTAAAATGGTTTGAGTGTACTGTTTTGCTTCTTGTGCTGCATAGAAAACACAATCACTTTTTATATTTATATCCCAAACCTGTGCAGTTCTGTGTATTGGGTTGCATGTTACTTTCAAAATTGGATAAAATATGTCTGCTCAAACAGATTTTCTTTATCTTCAGAATATTGTAAGTAGTCTATGTTAAAACTCTGTTTTGCTTTGTACAGTATAGTTCAGTTTATATGAAAAATAAAACTGCTGAAGAGGCATACCTTGAACTTTTAAAGCCTGCAGAATCAGTCGTCATGAAGGTTCAATACCGAATCGATGATTTCACTAAAATCAAGGATTTACCTGGTGATGGCTTCTATATAAGGTATTTTATATGCAATAATTTTGATTTATTTGTTTTTATTGTTAAAATATGTATTTCTTAAGTCAACTCTTAACAATGCATTGTTTTTGCTTTCTAGCCATTTTAACATTTTTTTTATATTTTATGTAATAACACTGTTATATGCCTTTATCTTTCCTTTTCATTCATGGAACTCTTCAACAAATTCATTATATTCATAAACATAACAAGAACGTTAGCATTAGTAGTTATATAAGATACTGAATGCCTACTTGCTGGTTTGAAATAAAGCTGCAGATGCACTATAAATGTGCCCAACACACTTAACTAGTAATAATACTTGACAGACTTTAAAGGAATGGAACAGCAGTGCAGTATTTTTCAAATTTTGGTTTGACCGTATCATAATCAAAATTTGCATTAACAATGAATTTTACAATTTTATTTTTAAATGTTTAAATTCTTTATCTGTCCTAACTCCCTGAGATTTAAACTACTGAAGCCATCCTGACCTGCACTATTTTATAATGCAACAATGAATGGATAGCACTATCAGGGGCACTCCCATCTATTTTCTGATTCCCCTCCAAACACTCCATTTTCAAGATATTTTAATATAGGGACAAGTAAGTGCATACTAATAATATATCAAGCGTTTAGCTTGCATAAACAAAATGTAACATTTTCATGTGTCTTATTTTTTTTGCTAAAGCAAACCCCCATTCAGCATCCAAAACAAACTGAAGTCAAAAGTCAAGATTATGTAACTCTTGACAATCATAGCATATGGCATGAGTATTATAGTGTCTTTTTCTCCAGATCCAAAGTGTGGCATGAAATTCCTTTTTCTTTCCTATTTAGAGCACTTTATGACAGAGTAGCAGAAGTAGAACAAGATTTGAGTTTCAAGAAGGACGACATACTCTATGTTGATGATACTTTGCCTAATGGGAATTTTGGATTTTGGATGGCTTGGCAACTTGATGAAAATGCTCAAAAACTTGAACGTGGACAAATCCCCAGCAAATACATGTGAGATTCATGTTAACTATGTATTTATATGTTGGTAATGTTCACATTTATTGTTATGTATACTTTTGTGAATGTTGTACTCAGTACAGTGAAATTTTGACTTGCTTGTTAACTCAGAACAGTTGACAGTATTTTACCAAAATAAAGATGCACACTTACAAGCAAATGTGCACACAAAAATATAAATAGCATGCAATATAAAAATGAGTGTGTGTGTTTGTGTGTTTATATATATATATATATATATATATATATATATATATATATATATATATATATATATATATATATATATATATATATATAGGTGTGTGTGTGTGTGTACAGGCAGTCCCCAGGTTACGTACGAGATAGGGACTGTAGGTTTATATATATGTTGAATTTGTATGTAAGTCGGAACAGGTACATAAATTTAATAAATGCTATTGTTGACCAACTGTAACCAAGTGCTCTGGCAATGAATGATGGAGTTTCACCTCTCTCTGACCTTTTCATTATTTCTACTTTATTTTCCATGGTGATGGTTTTTCTCTTCTTTATTGTATCACCAGCACTTGCATCAGATTTGTGTTTCATTGTTGAAGGGTGAAGACAAAAGGTTAAGATGAGCTCTTCTGCACAGCACTTGCTGCCTGCAGCGTCAGCCAACCGAGAGCAAACAAGGTGTGGCCAAAGGCGGGTAGTGAATCGGCCACCACGGCCCCCATTCAACAGGTAGCCACCCAAGGCACACATTCACCCTCAATGGCCTCCGTTCAGTCACAACCGGGTCACCACTTGCAGCATCACCAGCCGCCCACCGAGAATGAATGGGGCAGCCGTTTGAGGGACACTGCAAGGCTGTGTGGTGGGTGGGCAGTGAAACGCCCCCCTCTGCCCCATCCAGCCTCCATCCAGTCAGGAGCAGTAGCTGCAGCTGCGTGGTGGGCGGGCAGCGAACCGCCCCTCTCAGCCCCATCAAGCCTCCGTCCTGCACATGAGCGCTTGCTGTGCACCCAGCCGCCACTGAGAATGAATGGGGTGCGGCCCCCATCACCCCACTCATCAAGCAGAGCCACCCAAGGGACACTACACTGCGCAAGCAGTGAAACTGCCCCCCTCCAGCCACCTCTTGCAGCGTCCCCAGTCTGGAGATGACGGAGCGGCAGTTACTGAGTGAGGAGCCTGCGTCGCGTCCCCCAGACAGATGAAGGAGCAGCTGCGACCCCGTTCGTATGTCGGATGTCCATAACGTGTCCATATACATATATATATATATATATACATACTAGACAAAGAGCCCGTTTCGACAACGTAAGATGCGACTGCGCATTTGGCTTCGGATGGACGTGAGTGAGGAGGCAGGCGAATTATGTATTAAGATTATATATATATATATATATATATATATATATATATAAAAACACACACCTGGACCAGTTGTAAGTAGATGTGAACGTAAGACAGACCAACAATACAGTATGTATTCAAACATGACTGTATGTATATTATTGTATAATAAGTCCCTTAAGTCATATTGTTTGATTTATCTTTTTTTTATTATCATTCTTAGCACATTGTGTTATTTTGTGTACATTATTTTTTTATTTTATTGTTTTGTTTCATTATTACTGCTGCTCACATGGGTGTCAAACCTTTAGCAGCGCCACAAATCCTTTGTCTGTGTTATATTACATTATCACCGTTATGGGAGGTATTTTCTGCAAAAAAAGGAAATTAAAATTATAAAAATGCAGTCTCTCTTTTGCAATATCATTTTCAAAGTCTATGCACAAAAATGCTGCAAAATTTAAAAATGAAATTGCAAATGTTATTTCATTTTATTTTCAAAATCTATATGCAAGAAGACTGCAAAAATTAAAAAATTAAATGAAATAACACCATTTGCAATTTTATTTTCAGCCTGAGCAGCAGTGAAGTTGCAAAAATGAAAAGTAAAGTGCAGATAAGCACTGGTGCCACCTGCTGCTCATTGAATTTTAATTTTCCATTTTGCATTTTCAAGTTCTCAGCATGCAGATAGCACAGGTCAGTGGGTGGGGCTTTGCACGTCAATTTCCCACAATTTTTTGTCCTTTGTAGCTGTAGCCACTTTGATTACATGATTTTGATCTTTTCACTTCCATAGTGAAAAAAACTGTCTCGCAAAATCTGAACACCGCACATAATTGTAGTTCTGAAGTAATTAATTTGCTATTTAATTACAATATTTAACATGACAAAATTAGCCTTTATTACGTGATAATTTACATTTATGTACATTGAAGTGGAAACAGGACACTTTTGTATTTTTGTCTTTTGTAGTATTATATAATTTACCCCTCTACAGTTTCCACCATCTTCTCTTCCTTCCCATTTCCCTGTAGTTGATCGACAACTCAATCAGACTAATAATTGTTACAACCTTTTAAAAATAAGGTGATCTGTTTTAATAAGGTTTTATTTTTTAACATTTTAGCCTGTTAATAATTAACATTAACAGATAAAGGAGCACACAAAATGTGCTGTTATTATATTTTGAATATGTTATTATAAAGATTACTGTGTTATTTTGGTTTGACGACACTACAGTTGTTGTTAACTATATTGTTTATATGAGTGCTAGGTGTCTGCTTTATTACACCCCATGTGTTCAGCCTTACCTGCACGTTAACAGCTGTAGATTCTGTCAGTGGTCCATGTTGTACATACTTGACATTATTTTTTTTCAATGCTCTTTTCTATATAATGCTTTGACATTCAATTAATTGAATCCACCATGTAAATGTGCAACCTGTAAACATTGTTACTGTTTGTAACAAGTTAAAGAAAAACATGACTGTTAGAAATTTAAACATGACATGAAACATGACTTTGCCTGGCTATAGCTTTCACGGTAAAGCCATATTAGTGAAATAAAACAAAAAATATTGTAGTACAGTAATCCCTCGCTATATCACGCTTCGACTTTCGTGACTTCACTCTATCGCGGATTTTATATGTAAGCATATTTAAATATACAGTATATTGCGAATTTTTCGCCGGTGTTTCATGGGTTTCAGTGGACAATGGGTCTTTTAACTTCTGGTACATGCTTCCTCAGTTGGTTTGCCCAGTTGATTTCATTCAAGGAACGCTATTGGCAGATGGCTGAGAAGCTACCCAATCTGAGCACGTACTACATATTAAATAAAACTCCTCAAATATATTGTGAGCAGGGGGGGCTGTTCGTACCCCTAGAGGATACGGACGATCCTCAAAAAACGCTGAAAGACTACCTTCACATTGCTCCCTTCCTTGCTGGGCTTACTTGTTACTTTGTTGCGTGATATGCTTCCCGCACGGTGCTTCACATACTTAAAAGCCCAAACAGCACCTATTGAGTTTTGATTGTTTGCTTCTCTCTCTCTCTCTCGCTCTGACATTCTCTGCTCCTGACGGAGAGGGTGTGAGCAGGGGGGCTGTTCGCACTCCTAGAGTATACGGACGCTCGTCTAAAAAATGCTGAAAGACTACCTTTTGCTCCCTTCCTTGCTGGGCTTACTTGCGGCTGCATGTCAAGCAATATGCTTCCCGCACGGTGCTTCGCATACTTAAAAAGCTCGAACAGCACCTATCGGTTTTTGATTGTTTGCTTTTCTCTCTCTCTCTCTCTCTCTCTCTCTCTCTCTCTCTGACATTCATACTTAAAAGCCCAAACAGCACCTATTGATTTTTGATTGTTTTCTTTTTTCTCTCTCTCTCTCTCTGACATTCTCTGCTCCTGATGCGCACTCCTTTGAAGAGGAAGATATGTTTGCGTTCTTTTAATTGTGAGACGGAACTGTCATCTCTGTCTTGTCATGGAGCACGTTTAAACTTTTGAAAAAGAGACAAATGTTTGTTTGCAGTGTTTGAGTAAAGTTCTTGTCTCTCTACAACCTCGTGTGTTTCTGTGTAAATCTGTGACCCAAGTGTGACAATATAAAAATAACCATATAAACATATGGTTTTTACTTCGCGGATTTTCACCTTTCGCGGGGGGTTCTGGAACGCAACCCATGCGATGGAGGAGGGATCACTGTACTACATTCTTCTTACCCTATGAACATGTGACTGGTGGTAAACTAAAAATAAAATTCTTGAGAGAACAAACTAAAAACCTATACCTGAAGCCAACTTTCACTTTGCTAACTTCCATTGTATAATACATACAGTGCCCTCCATAATGTTGGGGACAGACACATTTTTCCTTGATTAACCCCATTGCTGCACAGTTTAAAATTACAAATTAAACAATTCAGACCAGACTAAAGTGTGCATTGAACACTTTAATTTAAGGATATTTGCATACATTTTTGGTCACACCATGTACACATTACAACACTTCTTATAATGATCCCCTTATTTCAGTACACCATAATGTTTGGAACAGTTTCCATCACAGGTGTGTGTGTGACTCCTCAAGTGAGTTTCATTGCTTCATTGGTGATTGCACTGAAGCCCATTGTCTTTTCCTGGGTGAAGCAAGGTAACACAGCTAGTGATAATAAAAATAATTATAAGTACATTATTCTATTGCAAAAGACTGCTGAGCCATACTTTTTGTGGCATGTTTATTTTACAGGGTTTCTCCTTAAGTCGGAACACACCTTTGTCCTGAAATTGCTTCATTTTGTTTAGGTGGATTTATATTATTTGAACCACCAGTTGCCCTCTGGTGGTTTTTATATAATATGTTCTTAAACAAATACAATAAAACAATCGTGTTTATCCATGTACAGCTTTGGAAAGACGACAAGATTTAATTTAGTGAACTTCTATTACAGTACTTTTACTTTTTTGTTGCATATTTATATGTAATATGTGTTTCTTTTCTCTGAAAGGATGGATCAGGAGTTTTACAGGAGACATAGCATGTCAGAAGTTAAAGATGAAAATGGCACAAGTAAAACTTTATCAGCAGCTGCACGGAGATCATTTTTTAGAAGAAAACATAAACATAAGCGCAGCGGTTCCAAAGATGGAAAAGACCTGTTGGCTCTTGATACCACAAGCACCGATTCAATACCACTATTGGAAGGTGAGGTTGGCAGTGTTTAGCACAGCCTCTTAGTATTTATATGCTTTATATAAAGCCAGAAAAATATTTTGGAAAATATTATTCAACAAAAATGAAAAACTCTTTAAACTGTTGGCAGTGGTTTATAATGAATTAACGGGTTTCATAATTATCGTAACATGGCTTTGATATAGTGTCAGATTACACAGAGTAGAAATTGACAAATTACACAATTCTGTGATCCATTCCAGTGCAGTTTCAGATTTTCACAGTATTGTGAGCTCGCTGAATGCTGACAGCCAATTAACGTTCTATCTGAGAGCAGCAGTGTCTTTGAATGTTTCCCAAGTATGACAAGTTCAGTTTTAGTCGTCTTCTTTTTTTTCTGCCTTTTCTATTCTTATATGGTAAAGCAAACACAATACATCAGACAGACGAATCTCTTTTGTTTTTGCATGTTCCAAAACCCCAGCATTTATTTCTTGTGGCATTGTTGTTAGCTCTCGCACACACACACAGGCTGACCCCCAAGACTCAAGACAAAAATCAAACATGGTTCATTTAGTTTGGGAGAGCCACAGACCAGTCTGACTGAGTCATCAGGGAAGACAAACTCTATGACAGATGGTCATAAGAGCAGACAGACAACTGCTGCTGACTCACTAAGTTTATTTAAAATTGCTGGAAAGATAATGTTTTGTGACAGGTCCTTTATAAGGTGGTTAAGTTTGCTGATGTCACTAAAGTAGTTGGATTACCAGATACCCTCGTTTCAGCACAACAATTACAGATTGTCCTTGATATGATTCTTTCTTTGGCAGATATGTAGTGGGTAAAGTTTAATGTAAATAAATGTGAGGATTTATCAATAGTAAGTGATAAAGTACATGGAGGTGTGACACAGCAGTGATTGCCAGGATGAGAGGTGCATGGAAGAGATGCTGGGAGCTGTCGTCATTTCTGACTGCTAAAGGATTATCTCTGGCGTTGCTGGGTAAAGTTTATCAAAGTTATGAGGGGGCGCAGTGATAGCACTGCTGTCTTGCAGTATGGAGATTATGGGTTCACATCCTGGATCCTTCCAGTGTGGAAAGCGCTTTGAGTGTTGAGAAAAGCAGGAAATAAATGCAAAGAATTATTATTATTATTATTGTTGTTGTTATTATGTAAGGAGTAATATCATCTATGGGAGTGAGACATAAAAGATCACTAAGCAAAGTCTGAAAGGACACAGATGTATATGTGGAGTGAGTGAGAAGAAGATAAATACCAAGTGAAGAGAAAGACTGGGTGTGCAGATGATACTGTGTTGTGCTGAAGAGAAACAGACTAAGGTAATTTAGGCATGTGCAGCAAAAAGCAGAGGATAATTGTGTGAAGAGGTCTTCCAAGGTGGAGGTGGAGAGGATGTGGTGAAGATAGAGGCCAAAGAAGATATGACTGAAAGTTGTTTCAGATGATATGAAAAGATTGGGTCTAACCCAAAGGATACCCAGAACTGTGGAGAGTGAAGGAGAAGATTTGGTAGACAACTAAATAACCTGAGTAAACCCACAAAATGTCCATTAAATTGATGATGATGATTGTGCTGACGGGTGGAATTCTGAGAAACACTTGCAACTACTGATGGAATTGTTATGATCCACATGCTAGACCTCTAATCATCTAGAGATCAGGGGTGCCCTACCGAGGTTCGATTCCCGAGAGGGAGTGCAGTGGAGTGTGTACACCTGATGAGCCCAGAATGAGGGTGAAACACGTGTCGTGTACTCTTTGCATTTATTTGACAGTAAACTATTTCAACCATTCTATGATCTGCTCCTCACAAACTGAGGGCACCGTGGCGGATGTTAGCAGATTGCTGACCAACCACAAGCGTTACCTGGTAGGTAACCACCCATACAATCAGATTGTGACACAGACTACGAATGCCGTGATATATATATATATATATATATATATATATATATATATATATATATATATATATATATATATATATATATATATATATATATATACTGAGTATACTTTATACATAAAATATATGTTGTCGTACCTTGCATAACTGAATAACCTTTATGGTACAATAGCAATTCAATACATTTATGGTCACTACAGTATTTGGATTTAATAATCTTCATGTGGAAAAAGGCTGACTTGAATAAATAAGTAGAGCCGAATAATGCAGTCAAGGAGGTAGCACATTTCCTCATGTTTGGGTACTTTTCCTCTGTGAGTAAGTTCCAAAACTGTCCATGAGCCCAGTACTTCAGCTGAATGTCATCCTGTAGTGTCAAAATCTCATCCTCCACTGTAGAGGAGTTTTAGGTGAAACAGTGTTGCAGTTTTTGATGCGGGTGAATCACCCTCAACATCTTCCTTAAATGGATAGCACTTAAATGTAGCGATTGGCTCAAGTAAAGCTGAGTCTTGAAACCATCTGTCAAAGTCTGACAGACAATTTTCAATCTGCTCTGTGTAGCGTATGCTGTCAAGTTGCGCACACGCCTTCCATTGTGTCTCCAGCTGTGACACAAGGTTTTGGATGTTTCCCAAATCAAGGCGCTGCTGCTTTGAGGACAGATGTTGCATTTTTCGTTTGAAAGCATTAACTGAGCTAATCATATTGACCATGGAGTTCTCTTTTCCTTGCAGCAGTATATTAAGCTCATTCAACATGTTGGTCAGATCGGAAAAAAAAATGCCAAGTCTAGCGGTCATTGATCGTTATTAAGTTGCTTGTATTCTGTATGTTTAATGACAAGGAGAAACTCCTTTTTCTCCAGCCAGGGGTCTTGAAATCTCAGCAGGAATTTCTCCCTAGCCATCTGTCTCAACGAAGGCCTTTTTTATCATCTCTCCATCTTGGAAGGATTTCTTATGCTTAATGATCAAGTGACTCACCCAGAATGATGCTTCGGTGTGTGTGCCTTTGCTTTTGAACTCAGCCGAGTGAAAAATGACGGCTGTCCGATTAACTGCGATTTTAGTTCCTTCTCCTTTCTCTTTCTCAGATCGCTTTTCGGAAGGAAGTCAGTGTCATAGTTTTTATAATCAGTTCGAAAGTAGCTTCCCATGTTTTCCTTCTTTGAAATAGCAATGATAGATTGACAGATCAGACAAATGAACTTCGATTGTGACATTGTGAGAAAAAAAATCCTCTTCCAATTCCACATCCAGCCCATACCCTACCCAAACAATTTTTTTTTTTTTTAAATTCCTTCTTTAGTCGATATAAAGTGGAAGGCTAACTAGATCACAGCCGGAGTTTTGCAGTAGGGGATGACCAGTGTGTTAGAAGAAAAGAGATCTTAGACTGTCCGCCCTGTATGTCAATCAAGTGGCAAATGCCATAGGGAGGATATATAGACTAACATTGCATAGTTTTACTGCCAAATAATGCACAGAGTACACGACACGTGTTTCGCCCTAATTCTTGGCTCATCAGGCGTACACACTCTCTGTGCACCCCCTCTCGGGGATCGAACCTCAGACGTCAGCGTCAGAGGCGAAGCCTCTTTATGTTGCGCCATGACGTGTGGTTAGTTTATTTGACAGCATGTAGATCGGGGTAATTACATTCATGGCATTCATAGTCTGAACCACAATCTGATTGTATGGGTGGTTACCTACCAGGTAACGCTTGTGGTTGGTTTGCCGCCACGGTGCCCTCTTCAGTTGCGAGAAGCAGATCATAGAATGCATAGTTTTACTGCCAAATAATGCAAAGAGTACGCGACACGTGTTTCGCCCTAATTCTGGGCTCATCAGGCTTACATACTCACTGCACCCCCTCTCGGGGATCAAACCTCTTTACGTTGCGCCACGGTGTGTGGTTCGTTTATTTGACAGCATGTAGATCGGGGTAATTACATTCATGGCATTCGTAGTCTGAATCACAATCTGTTTGTATGGTAGGTAACTAGGCAACATTCTATGATCTGCTTCTCGCAACTGAAGAGGGCACCGTGGCAGATGTTTGCCGACTTGCAGACCAACCACAAGCGTTACCTGGTAGGTAACCACCCATACAATCAGATTGTGATTCAGATAATGAATGCCATATACCAGTGTTTTTCAACCAGGGTTCCTCGAGTGCTAGCCAAGGGTTCCGCCGAAAAAGTCCTAAATCTCCGGAAAATGCTGGGACAAAATCCAGCATCGTGGTTTTATGTGGTTATTAATCGTTCTTTAGTCCTTTAGTCAGTTGCTGTTTCTCTGTTAGTCTATGTCACTGCCTCATTCTCATCTGCCTGACAGGCCGGTTAACTGCCTGCTCCTCCGTTCTTATCTCCACCCCTCTCTCGCTCCCAAAGTTAAATGATGGCCATTGTACAAGGACGGAGTGCTTTCACTAACTATGTAGCAGTTGTCCGGGGACGGCACTTTGCGTGGTGTAATAGCAATTAGGCTTGTCGTTTGCATTAATTTATTTATAAATTATTGTTTTGATTTCGAACATGGACCGATTTGTTAAGAAGCGTAAATTAGAAGACGCCGCAGCACACGACAATACAGTTGATTGAAGCTGCAGCTGCTACCATTAGCACTGCAACCACTCAGCTGCAGTTGCCGAAAAATGGCGCCAGCAATCCGCAACTCAAAGTTCGCCAGTACAGTGACAACTACTTAGCTCTGGGATTCACTTGGACGGGAGACCCTGACTGCCCTTCACCACTGTGCATTGTTTGTGGCGAAAAACTTGCCAATAGTGCCATGGCACCAGCTAAACAAAAGCGGCATTTAACAACTATACAACCAGAGGTATCAGACGAAAATGCACAGTACTTTCAGAGGACATTGGCCTTGAATAAGACGCAAACGGCTGCGTTTGAGAAAAAGTTCAAGATAAGTAAGAAAGCTCAAGAAGCAAGTTATGCTGTGGTGGAGATTGTTGCTAAGAAAATGAAATCGCATAACGTCACTGAAACGGTAATTTTACCTGCATGCCAAGAAATAGTGAGGATTATGTTTGGGGAGGATGCTGTATCAGAAATTAACAAGAATCACGCTTTCAGACAATACGATAAGTAGGCATATTGCTGACATGTCCAGCGATATTGAGCGTAATGTTCTCTCAAAAATTAAAAGTCGTGGGTTCTTTGCAATTCAGGTCGACGAGAGCACAGACGTCAGCGGTAAAGCACAGCTGCTTGCGTTTGTTCACTTTATTGACAATGAAGCTATTATGGAAGACTTTTTTTGCTGCAAAGAGTTGCCAGAAACAACAAAAGGACAAGATGTTTATGACGTTTTAAATTCACATTTGCAGTCTTGCGAGTTGACTTGGGAAAACTGTGTTGGCATTTTTACGGACAGTGCGCCTGCAATGACAGGAAATGTCAAAGGCTTTGTCTCGCTGGCACAACAACAGAATCCCAATATTATCATCACTCATTGTTTTGTTCATAGAGAAGCATTGGTTGCTAAAACAATTGGACCTGAACTGAAGTCTGTACTGGACATGGTGGTGAAAATAGTTAATTACATGAAGATGAGACCACTAAAATGTCGTCAGTTTGCAAAAGTTTGCGAAAGTGTGGAAGCAGACCACGTCACTCTCATCCAGCATACAGACGTACGATGGTTGTCTCGGGAAAAAGTTTTGTGTCGTTTCTATGAACTAAGAGAAGAGATGCTAGTCTTCTGTTCGCAAGGAAACCTGAAGGACTTTGCAGAAGTTCTGGGCGATGAATCTTGGTGTTATAAGCTAGCATATTTGGCTGACATATTTCACGAATTGAACTTCTTGAACAGTGGCATGCAATGCAGGAACGAAAACATCTTGACGTCAACGGACAAAATTAGTGCTTTTCAGAAAAAACTGACAATTTGGAAGAAACGCACAAGTGCAGGGAACGTGGAAATGTTTCCTAGTGTTGTTGACAGAAACTATCAGGACATTTTGCCATTGATTTTGAATCACTTGGAAACACTGTTGGCAGGTCTCAGCAAATATTTTCCGTCAATATCCATGGACAGTACGACTGGGTTTGAAGCCCATTCGTAGAATTTGAACCTTGTCAGAAGAGGAACAGCTTGCTGTGTTGCAAGTGACAGAACACTGAGGCTAAAGCACTCAGAGTTAAACCTGGATGCATTCTGGATGCTGGTTGAAAAGGAGTACCTATCAATTGCTCAGAAAGTTCTGCGACTGTTGGTGCAATTTTGAACTTCTTACTTGTGCGAGTTTGGATTTTCAGCCTTAACCACAATTAAAGACAAGAAGCGAGAGCGACTGTTGTCAGTCGACGACCCAGAATTCAACTTATCAGCAAAAATCATCAAGCACAAATTTCTCATTGAACTTTTGACTACTGCAGTGTAATGGTAACTTTAATAAAAGCATCATCTTAAATTTCTACTATAGATAATTGTGGATTTTAACTTTTATGTAACTTTTTAAAAAAGTTGTTGTTAGTAACGCTTGGTGAACTGTGAATAGGCCGAACATAAATTTTGAAAATAGTATGATTAAACATAAAAGCTACGTTTCCGCTCATCTGGTTTATTACATGATATAGGACATACTGGTGGATAATTGCATAGGGTTCCATGAGCAAGTTAACCATTCGCGCAGGGTTCCACTCCAGTGAAAAGGTTGAAAAACACTGCCATAGGCTAACGTTTAAAAAATTTTTTTAGAATGCAACGCAATCTACCTGCACTACCTTTCCAATCTATCGGTCGGACGTGTTAGGCACTCCTGATCTAGATTGAATAGCCTGCTGTGTGACGTACAAATCAAGAAAACGTAGGTTATTGATGAAGTGCATCTGAGAAATACCACAAGAAATACAAAAAACATGTACATCTTGCAAGCAGGGGATGAGAAATGTTTGTTGCTTCACAGAGACCAAATTTAGTAAGTTAAATCAGCCTAAACTAGCAACATATGCCTGTAATGTTTTGTTGTTTTGTTTGTTTAAAAATATGCTGGTTAATGAGAGGGTTCTCTTGCCCTTCTTCCCTGAGGTTGTTATGTTAAAGTGATTTTTTTTTATGCTAAAATAATTTACAAATCAAATCTCTGTTAGGCAAATGTTAAAGCAAATTCTATACCGTATGTGATGCTCACAGATAGATATGGCTAAAAACACACTCTGCATAAAAGATATATCAGAATATAAGTCTATTAAACTGAAGGAATGTATGGGAAGGCAGGTAACACTTGTGTATGTTTGGAGGCACCAAATGTGGAAACTGCCAATAACCCACACAAGCTCATCCACTTTTATAACATTTAAAATAGTCTGGTCATATGTGTTTTTCTGAAGTCATCAGAAAAAAAATGAAGCAGTTCACTATGGCTCTGTCTAGGAAGCTATGTCTTATGTTTTATGCTTGTGTGGTTAAAAGTAAGCATTTATGAATTATATGCGCTTTCCTGAAATATTTGTTTCCTTGTTTTTACTAATTACTTCCACCAGACGTAGTATCAAATATTTATTTTCCTTTTTACTAGACTCTGTAAGTCTAGCTTACCAGAGAGTTCAGAAGATTGAATGTACATCTCCAAGACCAGTGCTCATTTTGGGACCTTTGGTTGATGCTGTTAAGGATATGTTGGTGAAAGAGTCTCCAGGGAAATTTTGTAGATGCCCACCTGGTAAATATGTTTTAATATTTGTATCATAATAAAAAACTAGCTGGCATATAAAATGCACCTTGTTAAATCTGTATCTTACATTTTTAATTTTACAGTTATCTGTGTTAGATATTTACAAATTAAAAGGATTTTATTTATTATTTTAAATATCCTATTTCATATGATAATTTATATGTAACAAGATTATTTCCCTATATAATTAACGATGACAAAATTAATTTGCTGCTTTTCTCACCATGCAGAAGTGATGAAAGCCTCACTGCAAGCAATAGAGCGTGGAGTTAAAGATTGCCTGTTCATTGATTACAAAAGGCGAAGTGGACATTTTGATGTGACAACTGTGGCTTCTATAAAAGAAATGACAGAAAAAGTAAGAAATACAAGTGTTTTGTGTGAATGTCTGAATTTTTGACAGTACTTGCATTTTGACTATTTTATTAACATCTATTATATGTCATACTACCTTAAGACTTTATTTCTGAGTTTTTTAGTAAACGTGAAGCCTGGAAATTCTTATTCACGGTGAGCTCTTTATCAGATATTCATGAATTGAATCATTAGTTTTTTAAGAGTGCTTTATTATTGTAAGGATGTGCTAATGAAAATGCAAGTGATTGCTTGCTAATTCTAGTCTACTGCAATTCTAGACAGAAATACACAGCATACAGTAGATATACAGTGGAACCTCGGTTCACAACCGTAATTCGTTCCAAAACTCTGGTCGTAAACCGATTTGGTCGTCAACCGAAGCATTTTCCCCCATAAGATTGTATGTAAATACAATTAATCCGTTCCAGACCATACGAACTGTATGTAAATATATATTTTTTTTAAGTTTTTAACCACAAATATAGTTAATTAAACCATAGAATGCACAGCGTAATAGTAACCTAATGTAAAAACATTGAATAACACTGAGAAAACCTTGAACAACAGAGAAAACTAACACTGCAATAGTTCGCACTATAGCGCTACCAACTGCTGGCTAAAAACACTTTTTTTTTTAATGAGTTTTAAGCACAGGGAAAAAAATGAACATTTTAAAAAATCCGTAATTTAATAAACCACCAAGAAGAGTAACATTGCAACAGAAGTGAAAACAAAATCAAGCCCAGTGCATTCTTTAACTGCCTTCTCTACCTTATGAGTCCAGCCCTCTCTCTCGCTGCCTGTGTGTGTGCTCGGCTCTCTCTCTCGCGCTGCCTGTGTATGTGTGTGCTCGTCTCTGCCTGTGTGTGGGCGCGGCTCTCTCTCGTGCTGCCTGTGTGTGTGTGTGTCGCGCGCTCTCTCTCTCTCTCTCTCTCTCTGTAACTCATTGCACAGGAAATGCACATGGAGAGACTGAACATGTGCAAACCGAAAGGGAAACTGGCTTGTTCGTATACCGAGTGTGTGGTCGTGAACAGAGGCAAAAGTTTGGCAAACTTTTTGGTCATAAACCGATTTGTACGTGTACCGAGACGTTTGTGAACCGAGGTTCCACTGTATTTTGCATTGCCTTTATTTACTTGATTTTATATGCAACTATTTCTGGGTTGAAATTGTTTGAAAGCACACAAATTGCTTTTGTTTTAATGTTTGGCAAACTAGATAAGCACCTGTGACCACTTATTTTGTTATCTGACTATGTAGAGATAATACTGTAGGAAGCATTTTAGTGTCATTGTAACAAGTACAATTTATGCTAAAATAATAAATTCTGAAATAACTGAGTGGCAATATTTCAATTGAAGAAAATACATTTACAATGAATTTTGAAAGTATTCAGACCCCTTCACTTTCTGTACACTGTATTGTGTTATAGATTTAATTTTAAATGATTACATTTTGACATTTTTGGCCATCAGTCTACACTCAGTAACCCATAAATACAAAGTGAAACAATTTTTGAGGAAAACTGTACAGATTTACTAAAAAAAATAAAAATTTAAATCTCTCATTCATATACAGTAAGTATTCAGACCATTTGATGTGGCACTACACATTTTGGACAGGTGTGTTCTATTTGCTTTAGTTATACTTAATGGGTCTAGAACTTGATTGGAGTCCACTGTGGCAAATTTAATTCATTTGACATCATTTACAAAGGCACACACCTGTGTGTATATAGTCCCACATTTCACAGTGCATGTCAGGATAAAATCCAAGCCATAAAGTCCAAGGAAATCTCTGGAGACCTCTGTGATAAAATTGTGGTGAGACATAGATCAGGACAAGGGTGTAAAACTAATTTTTAAGCCTTTGAGTGTTCTCAGGAGCACAGTGACCTTAATAATTATGAAATGAAATAATTTTGGAAATGAAAGAACTCTTCGTAGAGTTACCTTCAGGCCAAACAGAGTAAGTGGGCAAGAAGGGCCTTGGTCGGGGAGGCTACCATGAACCTAATGGTCTAAAAAAAAAAAAAAAAAAAAAAAGGTTCAGAAGTCCTCTGCAGAGATGGAAGAACCTGTCAGAAGGGTGACCATCTAAGCACTAGTCAGGCATAGGGAATCCATTCCCGGACGAGTTTATCCATTCCCGGGAATTTGGGGGATGACACAGTGCACGGGCATCTCACATGTGAACGGTTTTAGAACGACCAACACTTACATTTAATAAAACTACCGCAATATGTTGACACAAATAAAAGACTAACCTTATCTACAAGCAGTTCATGCTCTCATACCCTGTATAAGTACCTGTATCTTTAGTTGCGGTAATAAGAGCGTAGAAAGCACAACATCCTCACAGGTGGCGCAGTGGTAGTGCTGGTGCTTTGTAGTAAGGAGACTGTGGAAGATTGTGGGTTCACTTCCCGATTCCTCCCTGTGCGGATAGCGCTTTGAGTACTGAGAAAAGCGCTATATAAATGTAATGAATTATTATTATTATTATTATTATTAACATGTCCAGCGTGCGGTCATCCAGGCAAGAGTGCACCTTTGTGTAGAAGTTCGCCAGCCGCTGAGAAAGCATGCTCTGCCTCCACTGAAGTAGGCGGCACAATCGTCAGATACTGATACACTTGTTCTAAACAACGCCCACGCTTGCCGTTGCTCTAAAACACCGGCATTTCAACTTTTACTGATGCATCCAGTTTCTTGTCATCATTCTGTGATGGCACGTTTCTTGGCACAGATAATGCGGATGCAACAGACTGACGCATTGCTGTAGAAGAAGAATGTTCTCCTCAGCACCATGTATCTTGTGTGTTTAGTAAATTAGAATTTTATAACAACTGTTTTGTAACTTGCCAGTGAGAGAAGCTTGGCTTATGAACTAACAAAAAAATGTTATTCCAGGTTTCCGGAGAAATAGTGTCCACATGAATACAATCTAAGCTGTTTCTTGTTTTTTCCTTTCTCAAAGTGAATGTCTCAGGGACAAGGTCACAAGGCTGCAGGAAGTACATGTAGTTCGTGCAAGGCGTCTCTCCTGTGCTCAGTTTTGAGAATCTCTACTTACTGTGACTCCGAGTGTGAAATAAAGAGAACTAAAGAAATATTATCTGCCTGCTGTCAGTGTGCCTTTTTCGTCCACCTTGCAATTTCAAGTTGCTGTTCAAAGCTGTTGTCTGATGAAGTGCAAGCTGCAGCAATGGTGCCACCTTAATTATTTTCAACTATAACTCTGTTATTTTTCTTGATAGATTTTTACACTTTTACACGCTATATATGCGAGCTTGGCCATTCCCGTTTTCCCGGGAATTACAGCAGTTTCATTCCCGGGAATGAAAAATGTCCGGGAATGGATTCCCTAGTCATTCATTTATAATGGAGTTGCTAAATAGCAGTCACTATTGAATAAAAGGTATATGAGAGTTTAAAGGGCTTTAAGAGCATGAGGAAAAAGATTCTCCGGTCTGATGAGACAAAGATTGGCATCTATGGGCAGAACTACAAGTATTATTTCTGGCTTATGACCAGGCATTGCTTATTACTTGAATATCATCCCTAAGATGAAAAATGGTGGTGGCACCATCATGCTATTGAGAGTGCTTTTCAATGGGAGGGACAGGGAGACTGGTAAAGGATGAATGTAGCCAAATACAGAGAGAGCCTTAAAGAAAACCTGCTCTAGAGTGCACACAACCTCAGACTGGTTATCATTTAGCATGATAATGACCTAAAGCATAAAGATAAGACAATGCTGGAGTGGGTTTGGGACAAGTCTCCAACTGTCCTTAAGTGGCCCAGTACAAGCCCATACTGTACTTGCACCCCATTGGGTATATGTGTAGAGACCTGGAGATGGCAGTTGACAGACACTTGTCACTCAATCTAATGAAGCTGCCAAGAAGAATGGGATAAACTGCCCAAATCCAGGTATGTAATGTTTGTAGTGACTTACTCAGGAAGACACAAAGCTGTAATTGTTGCCAAAGGGGCTTCTACAAAGTACTGAATTAAGGGTCTGAATACTTGTGCTGTATGAGTAAGGGATTTCAATTTTTGATTTTTAATAAAATTGTGCAAACCTTTCTGAAAACATGTCTTCCCTTTGTTATCAAGGGTAAGTGGCAAAAATGGCAAATTTTTACATTTAGAATTAAATTGTACAGCAGAAAGTGAGGGATCTGAATACTTTATGAATTCACTGTATAAACAAGTATGTGCTATCTTCTATTTACAGTTTTTTCATGCTTTTAAAAATTTTCAGTTTATGAATTTCACTTTTCCATTCCTATGTGTTCTATAATTATTCCCATTTTACAGAACATTCTCCATATATCAGTTTAAAATTTAAAGTGCAATTTATAGGTCATTTTACATTTTATTGTGTCCAAAATTCAACTGCACAAGACTTCACTTCTGCCAGTTTGGTTAGTCTGGCATTGTCCTCAGTTCACCTGTGCCTCTTGAAAAACACCTGTGTCTAAAAGCATTATGTTTGCAACATGATAGTAAATGTTTTTGAAATGTTGGCTGATATAAAATTGTTTTTGCCAAGTTGTTTTCAAGAGTTTTATGCATTTCAGTGTGTGTGTATGTCTTGGATCATTGTATCTTTTTTTCTTATGTTCACTTTTCACATAAGGTCCAGTATCCCTTAATATTCTACAAATGTAGATCCAAATCATCTGACATATATTTACAGATTGCAGTGTAAATAATCTGTACAGTCTTCTCCTTATGCTGCAGCATTAGATGCTTATATTGCAATAGCTTTATTTTGTGTTGTCTTGTACGGTTTGTGTTCTGAATTAGTTATCCTGCATCATTGACATGTTATTTTCACAACATGTTAATAATTTGTGTTTTTGCAATATGTTTCTAAATGCAAAATGGTGCACAGGATTCCCCAGTAAGGGTGTAATTGTGCTAATACTCTCCCTAGCAGTAATTAATTAATACTTGAGGTGTCAACACTTTAGAGTGTAAATTGAAATGCTGAGGATATTTTCTGTTTTTTTCTGGTTCGGAGGTCATTTATCTTAGGTTGCTAAACTCTTCTTGTTCCAAGTATCATAGGCCTTTAGAGTCCCATTTTTACTACTGTGATCAAAACCCCTTGTTTTTATTTATTGTGTCTTACATAAACATTTTAGACCCTGAAAGCAGAGCTTATTTTCTGAAAATGGCTTTTTATAAGAATTGTGAGAGTGGTGTTTTATATAAATATAATTATGTTGAAGTGAAATTTGTAATCAGATATAATTATTGAAATGTTGGCAATTAATTGTGCAGATGAATGTAATTGTGTGCCTTTAGCATAAAATGTAGTGGCTTTGTACCCTATCCAGGCCTGATTTATGGACAGGCTCTTGCATCCCATCAACCAGAAATTGAGTTAACTAGGTATAGACAGTGAATGCATGGATTAATTTTTTTTTTTTGTCCATTTGTTTAACATTTTGCGAAAAGAATAGTCTTCCCTTTCATATCTAACAGCTTGTATTTAAATTGAGTGGTGCCATTTTTAACATGAGCAGTTTTACTATTGGTCAGTTTGCTTTTGAATATTTAAATATTGTAAATCTTTTTCAATCTAAAATGGTGTTGTTTTGTCTAGTGCTATTAACCTGAGAAATTGTCTGTTTTACTGTATATACTCGCATATAAGTCAGGTCTTGAAACCCGAAAAATCGATTATAAAATCAGACTCCGACTTATACACCCGTTGAAAAATGTGACACTTAATTTTTTTTTTTTTTAACATCTTCTTGCCTCCTCCAATCTCGCACCAGTTTCACAGACACATCGAATTTTGTTGCAGCAGCACAGTTACCAATTTCTTTCGCCACTTCAGTGACTTTTAATTTAAAACCAGCTTCATATTTTCTTCTGATGGTACGCTCCTCATAGATAAGGGATGCTCTTGCAATAAAGGTGTATGAGGGTGTGAGATATAAAAAACACCAAACAGTGCCAGTGTCGCTTCAGAATAGTTTGGGTATTACTGTGTGGTCACGTAGGCACAATACATAGAAACAAAAGGCAGTGTGCTCTGTGGTTACTCTCTGAGGTGGGCGTTAGCATATCATAATCTCTTGGACCAATAGCGTGTTTTCCACATTCAGCTTATACGACCGACATTATAAAATACCAGAAATTATACTGTAAAATCAAACCCCAACTTATCAGCGGGAGAACTTTAATTAAATGTGAGTATATCTGGTAGGTTTGTGTGCATATGTATTCATTCTGTATAACAACGGTTTTTCTGAGTCCAGTTTTCTTTTTCCTTACAGGATTGTCATTGTTTGCTTGACATCGCACCTCACGCCATTGAAAGACTTCACAATGTTCATATTTACCCAATTGTCATTTTCATTCGCTACAAAAATGCAAAGCAAATAAAGTAAGTAGCTGAGTGTCTTACTGCTATTGTTATTTAAAGTGAACTGGGTCACATCTACATTCTTTAATGTAAACTAATGTTTATTTTCCTGTCTCTCAATTGAAACTCAAACTAGTTGATGTTAATTTTATTGTATGCTTCTCACACTCAATCCTGTATGCTATTTGTTTGTGTTTCTTTCTGTATTATTTTTTATTTATTTCTAAAATTACATAGTTTTATGTTTTCCTGTAATATATCAGTAGTGCAGAATCTGTACCCTTTTCTTAGGTGCATTCTTTAATGCTTTTATCTGCTGAGTTTTTTCATTGGGAGTTCTTTTTTCCTTTTTGTGTAAATTTCATATGCATTTGAGAACAGCTAGAAGATGAATCTTTTTCATAAAAGAAATAAGAAGTAGATCCATTCTGAAGCAAGATTTACTTTATTGTACCATTCAGAACTATTATCAGAAGGTATTTCGTTGAGACCACTAAGTGAATGTCTTGATTTTATGTAACCTATTATTACTCTGAAATGAGTGCTTTACAGAAAGATTAGATTGTTTAGATTTCTTATAATACAATACTGTGTTTAGCCTAAATCGTTAAAAAAAATAATAATCATGATTCCATCAGTTTATATGAGTTGACATAATTCGTCAGTCTAGGATATTAATAATCTAGGATAAATTTTCTTTTTTCAAATCAGTTGAGTAAAAGGAATGTGGGTGAAAATTTCATTTTTTGTCATTCTCAGAGAACAGAAGGATCCAATTTTCCTTAGGGACAAAGTGTCTCAAAAACATTCCAAGGAGCAGTTTGAAGTTGCACAGAAGACTGAACAAGAATACAGCAAGTTCTTTACAGGTGAGCAGTTGGTCTTTCTGATTTAGTATATCACTCAGAAATATTAAGCACTATCGCTTTAATTACACTATCAGCACAGAGCATATGACAGGATGCAAGAATTGAATACATAAATGTATTAAGTAACTATATTCATGATATAGAATACTATATATTTCGTATTTTTGGTAGGATTTCTCAATGCTGCCTGTATATATTATGGATGAATAGTTAAGTTCTGGCCACTGACAATTTCTCATTTTAAGATTTAAACAATCAAATATAAAACAAGTGAACTTGGCACACCTGTAACAGTAGTCTCTCTAAATGCCAGGTTGCAGTTTATTACTGGAGTTCTGTTCATCAAGTGTACCCACTCCTTTCAATCCTGTTATGGAAATACAGAAAGAATTAGCATATTGTTTGTTCCAATAAAGAGAAAAAAAGCTAAACTTCTGTATTAAACATTATATTGAGTTAACCTGAACAATGCAATGCATATAGTTACTTTAAGAGGGAATAAAAAAAATCTAGAGAGCAAAGATTTTGGAGATAGTGAAATATGATGAAGGAAGGGCTGTCCCCTCGGTCATCATGTCATGCTTCAAAGAGTTCAGGTAAGTTAGATTATTACATTTTATAATTTATCACCAAATATGCATAGGGTTCAATTAATCACATTCTTTAAATATGTCTTTGATTTCAACAGAAAGTCAAAATGCATTACTAGTGGTTCTCCATCACCATGGCATTTGCTTATCAGTTAAAGTTTAAAGTACTGAAACATACTTAATAAAATTGTTTTGCAGTGCATTACAGTCACTTAAAATGTAGTCATGCTTAACCTGGTCTAAATACAGCACAAAATTGTAAAGTGTGGCACTGCTAGCTTTATACTGATTCATAAAAAGACAAATGCTTCATATATTTTTATTTATTTATGTATTCCAGATATACTCTGTAACACAGAGTAGCCTGTTTTACTGAAGACTAACCTCCTTGATTTAATCTGACATTAACCAGAACCACTAATCTTTGCTGGGGAAGCTTCTGGAAAATGTTATGTCAAAGAGTCCAGATTTTATCATTAATTACACAAACAGATAATAACCCACCCTTTTCCATTTTAAGGCACACATCCTTATCAGCAATTAAGAAAAAGGCTAAACAAGTAGAGTGATACATAATAATGGATGGATGTAGTCTTGTTTGCCTTAAAATTTTCTTGTGTTTCTGCCTTAACATAACTTTTATATAAATTACTTCAGGCATTGAAATTGAATATTTTTTTTATATTGTTTCTCCGCAGGTATCGTTCAAGGAGGTAGCTTATCTTACATATGCACTCAGATTATGACAATAGTTGACCAAGAGCAAAACAAAGTCCTGTGGATTCCAGCTGGATCACTATAAATGCTTGAAGCCCAGCTAACCAAGCCTGCAACGTCACTTCTCTATGTAGGATATACAATCAAATAAATGTAACTCATATTCAAGAACACTAAGTGAAGGGGTACATTACACTGAACAGTATAAATTAATGTTTTTACTGCGTGCGTCATCATCATCTTGGATGTGATTATATGCTAAACCTCAAGTGAATTAATTCTCAGTGATAAACAAATTGGTACAGCACTGATTTAAGTATTTTTGTTAATTCATTTCCATGAACAGATCAGTGATGCTGCAGTTAATAGGTTTACAAAAATATTTTCTGACTATTCAGATTTTTATGTTTACTTGAATGTTTGTGTTACCCATGCATCCCTCTTCCCTTTTAAAACATTGTTTTCTTATATCTGCTGTTCCCTTGTTTTTGAGACAACCCTCCTGTTAGAGGAGAATATGCATGTGAATGAACAGTTTACTGGCCATATTGAAGTGCCTTGTAATTTTAGAAATATTTTGGGGAAAAAGAAAAGGTTTATTATAAGCATGACAGGGTGATCATGTGGCTAGATTAATTTTAATGTAAAGCTGACTGCACTCCTGTACAGGGCAGACCACTGTGTGTTTTGTAAACTTTAATCTGTCATATTCTTTCCTTTAAAGATATAATATTTAAACAGCAAAATATATCTGAAAATAAAGCTGCATAATTAATAACTAATCACTAGGTTTTGGAACCTAGTATAGTGTAGCAGTGGGTAATGAGCTCTAACATGGGTATGGCATGCTTACCCCCTATAACCCCAACACATCTTTTTTTGTTTTTTAATGTCACTTTTAAAGTAGTGTATTTGTTTAAAAATGTCATTATGGTACAGTTCTGCAGGGTTAATTGCATATTTTGTTTGTTACTTATATATTGATGTCATGGTTGTTTTGTTTTTTTTTCGTATTTAATGTCAGTTGCATACACATTTACATAGTAAAACACACTAATAGAAATGTATGACCACTATTAGAGAACTGGTCATAATAGCTGCATACAGAAAATCCCAGTGCAATGCTTTCATAAAACATTGTGCCAAAGTGTAATACATTAGTTCATTTGGTTTTGTGTTGCACTCATAGTTGATGAAAGTCTATCTACTTTTTAACACAGAATTGTATTTTGTTCGTTTTTAAAGTATATGTCATATTTTAGGTACTGTTATTCTGTATGAACTGTTGTTTCACAGTGATTGTTCTTAACATTTCAGTCATTGCTTGGCATGAATTTGCCTTTAATTCTTACCTTTATTGAAGAAAGTAGATGTCTGTTTATTTGCATTCTTCAAAAAGGGATGTTGTCTTGCACATATTTTGATTTTTTCTTATAGGGTATATATATATATATATATATATATATATATATATATATATATATATATATATATATATAATTTTTTTTTTTTTAATTTGTTCAAAGTAAGTGTACACTATTTAGGTTGGTAGCCTAAGATTTTTCCATGTAAAGGATTGCATTATTTTGGATGAAGCAGTTCAAACAGACAGGTACTGTTCTGATAGGGATTTGCATTATGAAAATATTTGTATCAAATGTTAAACTGATTAATATGAGAATAAAACTCAATGTTTTTCTGTAACACACATGATTCATTAGTCCCTTGTTGGCCTTTTTGTAATGTTTTATATTTATTATTACTGATTATAAAGCAGCAAAGATTATATATTCAGTGCAGTGAGCTCAGGAGTTATTGGCACGGTTGATAAAGATGAATAAAAATACACATTAATAAAAGGTATAGTATGCTCAAAAATGGGAAATATGCAGGTGTTTGTTTTAATATACAGTGTAATGTTTGGAACAAAGACATAATTTTTCCTTGATCTACCCTTCTGATCCACAGTTTAAAATTACAAATCAAACAGTTCAAAGGTTTTTAAAGTGCACTTTGCAGATTTTCATTTAAAGGTATTTGCATACATTTCGGTCACACGATAGAAATGACATCCATTTTTCAAAAGTTTTAGGGCACCATAATGTTTGTCACATAGTAATGCCAGGAATATTAAAGCAGGCATATTTAATTCTTAGTTGCACATCTCTTGCATGCATTGACTCCTTGAAATCTGCGATTCTTAGACATTACCAGGTACTGGGTATCTTCTCTGACAAAGCCTCTAATGCAGCCATCTTCAGCATCTGCTTGTTTTGTGGGCTGCAGGAGATGGAAGACATGCTGATTTGGATTTAAATCTGTTTACTGCCTTGGCCATTCAAGTATATTCCATTTTTTAGCTTTGAAAAGTGTCTTTATTGTCTTAGTAGTATGTTTGGGATAATTATCGAGTTGTAGGATGAAGCACCATCCAATGATTTTAGAGGCATTCACTGAAACTTATGCAGATGAAATGTTTCTTTACACCTCAGGAATCATTATGCAACTGCCAGCTGTTCCATCATCAATGAAGATAAGTGTGGCAGTACCTCTGGTAGCCATAAATGCCCAAGCCATAAAACCCCCACCGCCATTTTTAGCAGATGAGGAGGAATGCTTTGGATCTTTGACAGTTCCTTTCATCTCTACAATTTGCTCTTGCCATTATTCTGATATTTGTTCATCTTTGTCTCATCTGTCCACAAGACCCTTTTCCAGAGTTCTGCATGCTCTTTTTTTTTTAGTGCTTTTTTGCAAACTTCAAGTAGGCCATTTCTGTTTTTGTGGCTAACTAGTGGTTTGCACCTTGCAATGCGGCCACTGTATTTCTCTATTCATGAAGTCTTCTGTGGATAGTAGTCCCAGACACATCCACATCTGCCACCTGAACACTGCTACTGATATGTGGAACAAGCACTTGGGGCTTTTTTTTAACATAATGAGAATTCTTCTGTCATCAGCCGTGGAGGTCTTCCTTATCCTACCAGTCCCAGTCCCTTCCAGTACTTCTTTGACCTTCATTGGCACAGCTCTTGCCCTTAAGTTGAGCAATGACAACTACAGACTCCAAAGACAGTCTGTAGGTAGAAGCAAGCCTAGGTATCTTATGCCTGCACTAATGAAGCACTTTAACACTCCTGAATAATTACAACATTGTGTGACACCAATTGTCCCAAACATTGCGGTGCCCTGAAATGGGGAACCACGTATAAAAAATTCGTATGCAAATTCTTTTAAATTAAAGTCTGCAATGTGTACTTTCTTCACATCTGATTTGTCATTTTAAACTGTGGAGCAGTAAAACAAAGAAAGATGTCTTTATCACAAATACTATGGAATGCACTGTAGTTATGCAGGTGTTTGTTATAATGTAGTTATTTAAAACTTTTTTAAATGTGTAATACTGACTTATGTGTCTGTTTATGTCTTGAAAATTATCTTACAAAATTATTGTATCTATCCTGGCTTCTTGTGGCAACCTTCGCTCATAAGGAAAGTGGAACAATGTCTTTCCCAGTAATGATTAAAAATTGGGGGAGCACGAAGTCGGATTGCTTCTTAAGATATTTTCAAAATCCTTGTTTCTACAGGTCTATGCTTATGGAATGCCTTCTTCGGTTTAAAACACAAGTATCATTCAGGTTTAAGTTGAACAGCTGAGATAGCTGTTGCAAACCCTTATCTGTGTCAAACAGTTTTATTGTTGCATTAGGGTCTTTATCTTGGATGATGCTTATGAAGCCAAGCTTTCTGACAAAGACAACCAGGATTTTGACCAAAATATATTTATATTTCATAGTAAAAATGATGTAATTGATTTTAAAACTAAAATGATGTAGCAGCAAAAAGAGACGCATTATCAATGTGCACCATATTTCATAGTAAAATCAGTTTTTTGTTTTTTTTTTAATGCTTAACTAATAAATTAATTTTCGTTTGTAGTTAATCAGGTCTTCTTCTAGAAATCCTTTTTGTTTGTTTGTTTGTTTTGCTAGGCATGGTGAGAATATTTTTCCTGGTAAACTTTCAAATTCATTTTTAATTATCCTATATCAGGTTTTTTTTGCAAAATGTCCTAGAAATTTCTTTGTAACTGACTGATCCGCATTTAAATGAAGGAAAATGGAAAATCAATTTCGATTTCCCTTTTTTTTTTTTTTTTTAAATTATGTTGGAAGTTCAGCGATTTTTGACATCATTAAAGGGGGAAAAAATGTGTTTTACAAGGATTTGTTGATAAATAATTCTAATATAAATACATATCTAGTTTTCCTGTTTTTTGGGTGTAAATAATAATTTTTTTTTTAATTTTATATGGCTGCTTTGACCTTTATTAATGTGCCAATAAGTATTGTTCCCATTATGCACACTGTACATATGTGTGTGTTTATATACATATTCAGAAAGTATTCAGACTATACTCTGTTGTAGATTTAATTTTAAATAGATGAATTTGCCCATCAACCTATATTCAATAATCCATAGCAACAAAATGAAAGGGGACTGAATGCTTTCTGAATACACTGTATGTACATGGGTATGTGTGTGTGTGTGTATATATATATATATATATATATATGTATATATAAATATATATATATATATATATATATATATATATATATATATATATACACACACTTTAATTATCCTCTCATATGTCCATCTCAGAATAGTCTGAAGTTTTTTAGAATTCCGTAACTGTTAAGCGCATGTCACTCTGTTCCTGTATCTAATGCTGAAACCAAACAAAGCTGCAGTTGCCAGTGTCTTTTTGAAATTCATGTGAAGCTTTGCCTGCTCAGTACTATTTTTATGTATCACTACTAAAACTGTGACTTTTAAACTTGTTTTGAATTTAAAATAATTTCATTTTTTGTTATTTTAATGGCTAAGTATTGTTATTAATACATATTTTTGTGATTAGGTCAATTAATTGTTTAAACCACAGCCACCTCTTATCTGTCATGAAGTTTAAAGTTTCAGATATTTTATAACATCTGGTTTGTAATTTCTTTGCTGTTACAAATTAAATCTTAAGTTGTCCTATACTTTAGTGTGCATGAATTTTTAATATTAAGGAATTTTCTTATACTGTAATTGATAAAAGTCTTTTAAATCATTAAGGCAATTTTATATTTTTAACCAGGAGGTTGTCCTAAATTGTTTAACAAACTAATAATTATTTTCATGTTTTGTGTTTACAGTAACAACATAACATACTGTATCTGCAGAGATTCAGTAAAATGAGAGTGGAGTCCCACCATGATGAATACACTGCTAAATGTTACTAGAAGAATATAGCCTGCCATTATTCATCCAATTGTGTATTTTATGTTTTCTGGACACAGTTTGACAGAATAGCACACAGTTGGCAGTTTTATTGATAAAGAGTGATCAAGCAATCATGTGGTTTGTGATGAAAAACAAAGTAATGTATTAATACTGATGATGCCGGTGTTTACTTGGGCACTGACTGCTGCACCGTATTCTTTTGTGTTTACTGTAGTCTCTGGTATTAATTCAGTCAAGCCCAACCTTGATAAAGGTGTAACTGTGTGCTTGGTGTTGTGATGGCACAATCACTAGAAGGTCATTTGATAAACCTCAATATTATATCATTGTGTAATCCTAGTTACAAAAACCTATTGTCCTGTAAGTGCGCGTTTTCTAACCAGATACTGTACAGTTACTGTTGGATTAAATTGAAAATTAATTCTATAAACTGTATAGTGAAGCATTATGACTTTGAGGAGAAAACATTAATTTGAGTCAGTAGTACAGAATTCCACCTTTTGTTTCTGATGCAGTACCAATAATTTAGCAATGCAATTTTTATCAACAGAGGAAACAGTAGCACACATGCCTACCTCTTTGAAGGTCCAAAAAAGTATTTTTTTTGTGACACAAACATTACTTAAGACATAAAACTTGAAATTCACCCCTCAATGTCAATACTTTGTACAGCCAATTTTTGCTGCAATTCCAGCAACAAGTCTCTTGGGGAATGTATCTATTAGCTTAGCACATTTAGCCACTGGGAGGATTTTCATCTATTCCTGAAGGCAAAACTGCTTCAAGTTAGTTTGGTTGTGTTGGTGTGTAGTAATCTTCAAGTCATTCTACAGATTCTTAGTTGGATTGAAGTCTGGGCTTTGAATAGGTCACTCCAAGACATTTAATTGTTTGCCTTTAAACCACTCCAGTGTACCTTTAGCAGTATGTTTAGGGTCATTGTCCTGCTGGAAGGTGAATCTCCATCCCAGTCTCAAATCTCTGGCAGACTGAAACAAATTTTCCTCGAAGAATTGCCCTATATTTAGTGCCTTCTGTGTGTCCTTCAGACCTGACAAGTTTTCCTTTCCCAACCAATGAAAAACCTGCCCATTGCATGATGCTGCTACCACCATGCTTCACTGTGGAAATTGTGTTCTTGGGGTGACGGGACATACTGGATTTAAACTACAAATGGCATTTCTCTTGATGGCCAAAAACTTCAATTTTAGTCTCATCTGACTAGAGAAGAGAACCTTCTTCCATGGGTTGGGGGAGTCTGCCACATGCAAACTCCAAACATGTTTTCTAGTTTTTATGTTTATTTTTTTCTAGGTACTCATCCATGTGTGGCTTAAAGTGGCTTTTTGAATAGATTTTCCCATTACTTCTGTGGATCTTTCCAGCTCATACAGAGTTATCCTTGGTGTCTTTGTTGCATCTCTGATTAATGCCCTCCTTGCCCGGTCTGTGAGTTTTGGTAGACAGCATTCTTTCCTGTTTGGAATTCTCCTTGATCTTCCTTGTAACTTGCTTAGTCATGTTGCAGAGTCAGGGGCCTTTCAGAACAAATCTTTTTATAGAGACATTGTGGACATTTTTCTGCACACTGCTGGGCCCTAATCGTAATTATATGAAGTTCTTTTTAGGGGTTTCATAGCAAAGAGGGCAAATACTGTACATATGCACTCACAACATTTTAGTTTTTAGTTGTTTTTTTTATTTATATACAAAGTATGTTATTTTTACTCCCCTTCAACAATTTGAACTATAGTGCATCCTGAAAGTATTCACAGCGCATCACTTTTTCCACATTTTATGATGTTACAGCTTTATTCCAAAATGGATTAAATTCATTTTTTTCCTCAGAATTCTACACACAACACCCCATAATGACAACGTGAAAAAGGTTTACTTGAGGTTTTTTGCAAATTTATTAAAAATAAAAAAACTGAGAAATCAGTTTCTCAGCACAGTATCAGTGATCCAGAGTTTCTAGTCAGGACTCCCATTGGTTGTTTGTATCTTGGAAAAACCTTTCTTAGTTTAGTATGGTTAAAGTGTGAGAGTCTCAATATACTGTACATGTTCCACCTTAGAATTTTGTTTTATGTTTATCACCAGATGAAAAAGATCTACAATTAATGATACAAATCTACCACACCAGTGAAACATACTTTAAATGGACCTTAGTACCTGAGCATCATCACTAATTCACATACAGTGCATCCGGAAAGTATTCACAGCGCATCACTTTTTCCACATTTTGTTATGTTACAGCCTTATTCCAAAATGGATTAAATTCATTTTTTTCCTCAGAATTCTACACACAACACCCCATAATGACAACGGGAAAAAAGTTTACTTGAGGTTTTTATAAATTCATTAAAAATAAAAAAACTGAGAAATCACATGTACATAAGTATTCACAGCCTTTGCTCAATACTTTGTCGATGCATCTTTGGCAGCAATTACAGCCTCAAGTCTTTTTGAATATGATGCCACAAGCTTGGCACACCTATCCTTGGCCAGTTTCGCCCATTCCTCTTTGCAGCACCTCTCAAGCTCCATCAGGTTGAGTGGGAAGCGTCGGTGCACAGCCATTTTAAGATCTCTCCAGAGATGTTCAATCGGATTCAAGTCTGGGCTCTGGCTGGGCCACTCGAGGACATTCACAGAGTTGTCCTGAAGCCACTCCTTTGATATCTTGGCTGTGTGCTTAGGGTCGTTGTCCTGCTGAAAGATGAACCATCGCCCCAGTCTGAGGTCAACAGTGCCCTGGAGCAGGTTTTCATCCAGGATGTCTCTGTACATTACTGCAGTCATTTTTCCCTTTATCCTGACTAGTCTCCCAGTCCCTGCCGCTGAAAAACATCCCCACAGCATGATGCTGCCACCACCATGCTTCACTGTTGGGATGGTATTGGCCTGGTGATGAGCGGTGCCTGGTTTCCTCCAAACGTGACGCCTGGCATTCACACCAAAGAGTTCAATCTTTGTCTCATCAGACCAGAGACCAGAGAATTTTCCTTTTGGCAAACTCCAGGGGGGCTGCCATGTGCCTTTTACTAAGGAGTGGCTTCCATCTGGCCACTCTACCATACAGGCCTGAATGGTGGATTGCTGCAGAGATGGTTGTCCTTCTGGAAGGTTCTCCTCTCTCCACAGAGGACCTCTGGAGCTCTGACAGAGTGACCATCGGGTTCTTGGTCACCTCCCTGACTAAGGCCCTTCTCCCCCGATCACTCAGTTTAGATGGCCGGCCAGCTCTAGGAAGAGTCCTGGTGGTTTTGAACTTCTTCCACTTATGGATGATGGAGGCCACTGTGCTCATTGGGACCTTCAAAGCAGCAGAAATATTTCTGTAACCTTCTCCAGATTTGTGCCTCGAGACAATCCTGTCTCGGAGGTCTACAGACAATTCCTTTGACTTCATGCTTGGTTTGTGCTCTGACATGAACTATGGGGCCTTATATAGACAGGTGTGTACCTTTCCAAATCATGTCCAATCAACTGAATTTACCACAGGTGGACTCCAATTAAGCTGCAGAAACATCTCAAGGATGATCAGGGGAAACGATGCACCTGAGCTCAATTTTGAGCTTCTTGGCAAAGGCTGTGAATACTTATTATACATGTGCTTTCTCAATTTTTTTATTTTTAATAAATTTGCAAAAATCTCAAACTTTTTTCCCGTTGTCATTATGGGGTGTTGTGTGTAGAATTCCGAGGAAAAAAATGAATTTAATCCATTTTGGAATAAGGCTGTAACATAACAAAATGTGGAAAAACTGATACGCTGTGAATACTTTCCGGATGCACTGTATATTGTAAAGTTCATTACATAAAATCCAAGTGAAAATCCATTTTAATTCCAGACTAATGCAGCAAAGCAAGACAAATACCAAGAGGGATGATACTTTCGCAATGCATATATTGCCTATTTCGTTGTGTTATTTCAGAATGTGTAAACATTTTCTTAGTGCTGCCGTTACTGTGTTTACCAGACTGTTCATTTTGTTCCCAGTAGCATGATTAATACTGAGCTTCTTTTGTTCATGAAATATGGCTTACAATTATTATAATTCTTTTAAGACTTTTTCATATGACTGTATATAAATTCTTTGGATTTTTGTTTACCATTGCTGAGCTTTCAAAGTAGCAACTTTTAATATATGACATGCCTTATAGAAACAGTAGTACTTCAGCAGTAACATTGTTTATTGGATTAACAGAAAATATGCATCATAAAATTAGACAGGTGCATAAATTTGGGCACCCCAACAGAGATATTACATCAATACTTAGCTGAGCCTCCTTTTGCAAGCCTCTAGACGCCTTCTATAGCCTTTGATGAGTGTCTGGATTCTGGATGGAGGTATTGTTGACCATTCTTCCATACAAAATCTCTCCAGTTAAATTTGATGGCTGCCAAGCGTGGACACCCTACTTCAAATCATCCCATAGATTTTCGATGATATTCAAGTCAGGGGACTGTGATGGCCATTCCAGAACATTGTACTTCTCCCACTGCATGAATGCCTTTGTAGATTTCGAACTGTGTTTTGGGTCATTGTCTTGTTGGAATTTCCAACCCCTGCGTAACTTCCACTTTGTGACTGATGCTTGAACATTATCCTGAAGAATCTGTTGATATTGGGTTGAATTCATCCGACCCTCGACTTTAACAAGGGCCCCAGTCCCTGAACTAATAATACAGCCCCACAGCATGATGGAACCTCCACCAAATTTGACAGTAGGTAGCAGATGTTTTTCTTGGAATGCGGTGTTGTTCTTCCGCCATGCAAAGCGCTTTTTGTTATGACCGAATAACTCAATTTTTGTCTCATCAATCCAAAGCACTTTGTTCCAAAATGAATCTGGCTTGTAAACTGAACAAAAGAGTTAAGCATCATCGCAGGACACCGTGAATCAGAAAATATGACGCCTGGGATAATTTTCTTGTGTTTAATAAATATTTTTAGTCAAATTGACACTTTTTTTTGAGGATTTATGTTATTGGATTGCTTGCAGAAAATTCTTTTCTGTTTGGCTTTGCAGTGTTCCCTTACAAAGGTCATTGTGCATCTTGCCTTACGCCCTGTGGTGCAGGAATAATAATAGCATAGGTATATTAATAGCGCAGGCCAGAAACAAACGTAGCAGTATGGACGGACTATGGTTGGGTCAGGAGACTGATGGGAAGACACTGCATGTGCATTGCATTAGGTTACTCATTACTTTAAAAAGTAACAAGACTCCGTAACACACATTACTTTTAAAGTGTTACCCCTACTGCTTTTAAGATTGTGGTGCTGAGTTTAGCACAATATGTTCAGTTCGTAAACACATATTCAGCGGTTTCTGAAATATTGAGACAGATTATTTCAGCCAGGAGAAAGAATAATTTACTTGCCTTTACATTTGCCTCTAGAAATATGTTTTGTGGATGCTTCAGTCCATGGCTGCTTTAAGCACGTGTAAAGCAAATACGTGTGCAGGCAGACAGAGTGCAACAGACGTGCGTAGACTACAAAGTCCTTAATTAAATCGGTTACGGGTTTACATGACCACAAAATGGAATTATTTGCAGAGAAATCTACTTCTGCCAATAACCCGATTTCTCTAATCAGAACAAGAACATGGCATTTTAGAAATCCTTTTTCTGTAAATAATTCTGCTATTGAAGTGTATGTAGACATGCTAAATGTTAGCTGTTGTACACACCTAGTGACCATTGAGTTCTGCTATGGGAAACTTTTTCTGCCCATTCTGCATGAAAACATGAGGTTAAATTTTTTCTTTGCCATCACTACAAAGTACATGGGGTAAGTTGCATGTTAAAAAAAAAAAATTGGGTGGAGTATTCCTTTAAATTGGACATATCTTAAGTTCTTCGAAACAAAGAGTCCATCATTACAAGGCACAAAATATAAAGCTAATTAACATTTTACCATGCATTAAAAACATTTTAGTCATTTTACTTACATGCAAATAGAAATTTGGCAGGGTGATCAAAAATATGCTGAAGTTCACATTTTTATTCTATGATTAAAACCATGAGAAAAGTTGATTTTAATATGGTGTCTGTATGTCTCTATGGAAAGCTTAAACTGATTTTCATGTCTTAAAATTGCTGGGTTTTTTTTGCTGAATTTTGTTTGGGGGGAATTTTGTAGAGCTCCTGGATGACCAGATCTCAATAAGGAGAGAACCTTTTAGATCAAGCTGTTTCTTAGATATTGGCTGTGAACACCAAGACCTATGTACAGTGATATCGTCCGACAAAATTGACCTCTTCTTTTTTTTTTTTGGAAGATTTTCAGATAAACCCAGGTAAGACTGTAGATACTTCATAACACCCCAACAGGCAAGCAGTATGTGTTTACCTAATTAGAAGTCACAGGAAGCTGGATCCTGTGCAAGTAGGGAATGGCACAACTAGGAAGCAGATGCCAGTGAAACGCTGTTCCATCAATGAGCACGGCTACAGGAAGTCTGTGTTAGTTTGGTAGTGGAATTGAGAACAGGCCAGAAACAAGTGTAGCAGGGGGATTCTGGAGGGACTGATGGGAGGACACCGCATACAAAGGCTGTCATAGCCATGAAGGTTCTCAAGAAGATGAAACTGCAGTTGTTTTGTCTTGATTCATTGACAGGCGATCAAAGAGAAGCGGGTAATTGGGGGATGGGGGGGGTGATTTCCTCCCAAGGCCCAGTAAACAACAACATTCAATGAAAAAGTGAGGGTTCCTGTGGAGATTTAAAGAAGGTGATGCCACACACAGGTATGCTAAGGTGCAGATATTGTGTACCATTGAGTACTGGCACATTTCAGACTCTGGAGTTGGGAATACAAATAAGAAGGAAGACCTAGTTTTGTGTTGTGACTGGTGGCACTGAAAGAAGATCTGTTGACAATAATGTGAAAGTTAAATTCTCAGAGTGAGATTAGAACACTCTAGACGAGAACAGGCCATTCAGCCCAACAAAGCTCGCCAGTCCTATCCACGTATTTCTTCCAAAAAAAACATCGTCGACTTTTGAAAGTCCCCAATGTCTTACTGTCTACCACATTACTTGGTAGCTTATTCCAAGTGTCTTATCGTTCTTTGAGTAAAGAAAAACTTACTAATGCTTGTGTGAAATTTTACCCTTAAGAAGTTTCCAGCTGTGTCCCTGTGTTCTTGATGAACTCATTTTAAAATAACAGTCTCGATCCACTGTACTAATCACCTTCATAATTTTAAACACTTCAATCATGTCACCTCTTAATCTTTTTTTACTTAAACTGTAAAGGCTCAGCTTTTTTAATCTTTCCTCATAATTTAACCCCTGTAGCCCTGGAATCAGCCTAGTTGCTCTTCTCTGGACCTTTTCTAGTGCAGCTATGTCCTTTTTATAGCCTGGAGACCAAAACTGCACACAGTACTCCAGATAAGGCCTCACCAATGTGTTATAAAGGTTGTGCAGAATCTCCTTGGATTTGTACTCCACACATCGTGCTATAAGTTAGTTTAGAGCCAAAAAGAAGTACAGAACCACATTTCAAACATTTATTCTACAAAAACACTACAATATAAAATACATTTTATTATGCCACAAGAAAGAGTATACAAATAGATTTTTTTTTTACTGTGTTTTAAAAATGATGTCTTCAAGGTGGTGGCCATCATTAGCGATACATTTTTCTATATGATTTCTGAACGCTCGCATGACTTGTTTGGCCATTTCAAGGGCAATAGCATCCTTGACGGCTTCAAGGTTTTGAGGTTGGTGTGTGTATACCTTTTGACTTGAAATAACCCCACCAGAAGAAATGACACAGAGCGAGATCAGGCAAATGTTTCCGGGGAAGCTGATCTCCCTATGCAGTGCTGTCACATCTCCCACAACACTTGCATGGATCTCTATGCCATATGAGCTGTTTCTCCATCCTGTTGAAACCAGGCAACCTCCATATCCATTTCTTCCAGTTGAGGCCACAAAAAGTTCTCTAGCGTTTCCATGTAATGTTCTGAAGTGATGGTGACCATTACTCCTGCCTCCTCAAAAAAGTAAGGGCCTACAATGCCAAATTCTGCAACAGCCCACCAAACTGTAACATGCTCACTGTGCAGGGGTCCCTGACGTTCATGAGGGTTGGTTTCGGCTCAATAGTGAAAGTTTTGCTTAGTTACGCATCCATTCAAATGGAAAAATGCCTAATCGCTGCACATGATGATGGCATCTGGATGAACGGCTTGCAGAAAGTTCATGCACAACTCTCTACGGCTCTCCCAGTCTGTCTCTCAGTGAGTTCCTGCACTGCCATCACTTTGTATGGATAGAAATTATGGTCCTCATGCAAAATCCTCCTCAAAGACATGTTGGAAATGCCTAAGGCAGAAGCATGTTTGCGTGCTGAATGTCTAGGAGACTGCAAAACTGATGCCCTTAGAGCTTGGATGATTTCAGGCATTTGTATAGTCCAAGGACGGCCTAGAGACTTTCTGTTCAATATTGTACCCATCTGTCTAAATTTATACACCCACTGAAGAATTGTTTTCCGATTTGGGACGTCGCTTTTAGAAGGAATGCTGAAGTGCGTTCGGGAGGCAATTTGAGTAGTGATGATGGATTCGTTGTTTTTGAAGAATGCTTCAACAGCAAAACCATGGTGCGCATTGGACTAAGGCATGTTGCTGACTGAAAACTACATGGATTGCCTATCGAAGGACATCCACCCCAAATCACTCAGCTGCCTCTACCTTGGAAAATAACCTTGAGAAATGTGGTACTTCATTTTGAAACACCCTGTATTTTATACGTGTATATACAATATTTAAATATAGATATTTTCTGGTAATCCTGTAATCCGTTTTTTAAGATAAAGAAAAAGGGGATGGTATAATAATTGAGGCTCTTAATAGCTTATGATTCCAAGAAGCACCGCTGTGGACTGGATGTGTGGGTATTTCTTATTGTTCACACAATGCTAGGGAGCATGGAAAATATACAGTATATATTTTTTGAATATTTTTAAAGTAGCGACACTATTGTCACCACATTCTATGACACACATATAATTTAATTTATTTTTCACTGAAGAGAGTGCATTTTAAAATTACTTTTTAAAATTTTAAAGGACTGTCTGTTGTATATATTACTTAAACTATGTACAGTAAAATTAGTTTTATTTTACATCAACCATATCTCTGTGGGTGGCACGGTGGGTAGCGCTGCTGCCTCGCAGTTGGGAGACCTGGGGATCTGGGTTCGCTTCCCGGGTCCTCCCTGTGTGGAGTTTGCATGTTCTCCCCGTGTCTGCATGGGTTTCCTCCGGGCGCTCCGGTTTCCTCCCACAGTCCAAAGACATGCAGGTTAGGTGGATTGGCGATTCTAAATTGGCCCTAGTGTGTGTTTGGTGTTTGTGTGTGTCCTGCGGTGGGTTGGCACCCTGCCCAGGATTGGTTCCTGCCCTGTGTTGGCTGGGATTGGCTCCAGCAGACCCCCGTGACCCTGTGTTTGGATTCAGCGGGTTGGAACATGGATGGATGGATGGATATCTCTGTGTCCACCTCCTTCATTGTTACACTGGCCCCTGGCCTTATTTACTACATAACCCTGGTGTTTTGCTGAGATATTTTTAAGGCGGAGGACACTGGGTATTGACAAGACCATGAGAATAAAAGTGAACTGTTCGTTGTATATGGAGGAATATTTTGAACAGAATTAAATATGAAAATAAATATAACTACCGTAAAATGTTACAAAGAAAAAGCATGAAATGTCAGCATAAAAATAAATGTGTAATAATGTTTTTTCTTGCTTATTTATTCATTTAATTTTGTCCATAATATTCTTCCAAGCTCAACATGAAATGCAGCTTGAGTTTCAAACTGACACTTGTCAAAGCTGAGGGGTTAGACCAATGATTCACCAGTTAAGACACAGCATGTTCTAGAGCCTGCCCTCTCACAAGTGAAAGTGAGTTATAAACTCAAGCTGTATTTTATGTTGTATGTGATGTCACTGAAATACACAAATAAAGAAATAAATGTTAAAAGAAAAAGCTCCAAAAATGGTCATTTAATAATTTTTAATCGTATTTCAAGTTATTGTTTCATTTCACAGCACTTTTATTTAATAATAATTCATTTCATTTGCCATATACAATTTCTTACATTTGAAGTTTGTCGTTCTTCACATCCCCCAACTTACCTACGCTCCAGCGATGCACAGAGAGATGTTTGGGGCCTCAGCACAGGGTCAGCTATTTGTACAACACCCATGAAGTGATTGCTGGTTAAGGACATTGCTCAAGGGCCCAACCCAAATAGCACTGCTTCTGGCACTGCCAGGATTCAAACCGGCAACCTTCCAGTTACCAGCACAAATACTTTAGTGAGAAAGCCAGCATTCTACCTTATTTGCCCTATAAATTTGCAAGATTTTATGGGAGATCTTAGAATGAAGTCTGAGTTGTGCTTTCCACCTCCATCTAGAACGGTCTTTTTGAGGAGTGATGCTGAATTCCTCCTTCTAAATTGCAGATCCTAATAGATGCTACTCATTGGCACATAAGCTATTTCTTGTAAACTGAGGCCCAGTGACATCATAAGTGACTTCAGATTACTGTTTGGAGATTCAAACCATGGCATTTAGTCTGTTAGTGAACGTGATCATCAAGAAATAGTTAATTCTGCTCAAATGGACATTTGGACTTTCAATGCTCAGTTCGTTTAATCATGAAGTTGATATAAGGGTGTGTTTTATTATGTTATCAGATCCCCATGACCTCCACCTAACATGAAACAGTACTGACTGACCTCTTAAGACAGTGGTTCTCAATCTGTGGGGTGGGCCCCCCTAGGGGGGGTGCAAAGATGTGAAAAAAAGAAAACGAATTGAAAATGCGAAAAATACATCTATTGAAACCAGAACAAATGAACTTACACTATATTTATTTTTCTAGTATCAGAATGTAGTTTTAGATAAATGTAGATAAAAGTAGGTATAATAAAATATGCATCTATGATATATCATTAATTAAAAATGAACAAATTGGTATTAGTGGGCTCCTTTCGAAAAAACATTAGGGAGGCGCGATTAAAACTGTTATGAAAACTCTGGTCGCAAATACTTAAAGGTTGAGAAACGCTGTCTTAAGAAATGTCAAAATCAGCTACAGAACACTTACCTGTAATCTCTGCTATGTGTCTCACCGACTGTGCTGTACCTCATGTGTTTCACCCATGATGCCTCTATACCAGGCTGTGCACTGACTGGGGTTGTCTTTATTTTCAAACCAGTTTACAAACAACTGAGAACTTGACAAGGGGGTCTTCTTATGCCATTAAGAGACCATAGTTAAACTAGGAATGATCAATCTAACCTTCCAGCAACGATAGTAGCAGTCGGACAGAGACAAAGGCTTTAAGCTTTCACTTAAAAATGATATTTGCATCAAAACGAATAGTAGCAAATATAAAGAGATACAGTACATTAAATTATGTAACCTAGGTGAGACAAGTCCTCTTTGCAAAAGAAATACACAGGTGGCACTCCAGGTAGTCCATTTCCTTAGTTAGAGATTATATATCATCAATTGAAAAATGAAAATAATTCCTGTCTAAGAGAGAGAGCTATTTACAAAAGTGTCGATTTTTTTCACTAAGCAGCAACTGAAGCCACATATCCACAAAACATCTGCCTTATTTGTTTTCATCTCCAAAAGCTGGGCACCATGACATTTTAAGTTTTTCTTAAAAAAACCCATATTGATTGTACATACAGAAAGTGTTACAGAATCATCAACATGCATGTTCAAGTTTATTTTTTATTGGGAAAAAAACACACATACACACTACACAGTCTTAACTGTGCAAAACACTTGAATCCTGCCTTGCCTTCCTGCTTTCTCTGACTATAATGCACTCTTAGCCAGAGTTTGGTCAGGCTGAACAAGGCCTATCATCTGATATCCAGCAGTAAAAAATAAATGTTGAAGTATCCTGAATACAGGGTGCAAGTGAGGTGGGCTCCATCAGTCTTTACATTTCATGAAGCACCTTTCCCTGCTGTAACTAAAAACTTGAGGGGCTTGATGTCTTCACATAATTTGCCTTGAGCTCTAACATGAGAGCGATGGTGGTTGGCGCTGACAAATCACCAGTGAGTGCAACTCTTATGACAAGTGATTTATATTATTAAAATGTACCATTAGTGAGGATGTGTAATAGCCTTTTTATGGTTTATATAAAAAAAATTTTAAAAAAGAGCTTTTGGCTCGTTTTCATGGAGGTAAACAACACTAAGGAGGCTATGGGTTTGTTCTGAGTTCATTTGTCTGTGTGTGTGTCATACAGTACAAGTTTTGGTTAAAAAAAAAAAAAATTACATAAATAAAAATGGCAGTCAGTATTTAATATCACCACAACTATTAGGCATGGTTGCCTGGTAAATGGTTAAAAAAAAAAAAAAAAAAAAGACGAGACTTTGTGTCAAGAGATGAATTGAAAACCTAACAGGTCCAAGCGGGGCTGGAAATAAAAGAAACAGAAGAAGACAAAGTAGAATGTCATAAACAGGTTCAAAAATCTTGGAGCAATATACATGCAAAGCAGGTTTGAGATTATGAAAGTACTAAAATTTGAAAGTCTCAAAAAAATGATAGTAAAGACAGCATTAGTCCTAACAAACGGAAATTATTACTCGGTGAAATAACGTAAGAGCGAAAAGAGATCAAATATATGTGCATAGCTGATATGACAGAAGTATGTAAATATTGTTCGGCTTTAAAATTTAAGTTGGAGACTTGTAGATTGTCTAATTCGTGTTGCCATCAGGAAAAAGTAGTGTTTCTTCCCAATGAAAAGGCGTACCTGCAAGAAATTAAAGATTTGTTTTTTGGTGAAAGAGAAATCCACAAACACTACAGGCAAAATAAGCAAATCTACAATAATCTGTTCGCGTTCGCATCATTCAATGCTCAAAACGTAGATTTACATGATTCAAGACCATACGCTATGAGAATCTGTGGTCCTGCAACAATTAAAGCTACTACAAGTTTAAATTAAAAAAAAAAAAAACACAATTCGGTCAGGTTTATATTTATGGTCACGAAGAAGCGATGCAACATAGAATCAAAAGAGTTAAACGATCGGATGTATTAGAAATTCTACAGCCAATAATCGATACAAATCCATACATCCAAAAGTATCGCCCTTTACACGAAATTTATCTGCAAAACACGGACAAAGAAGTTTTCTTGTATTTCTATATGAATCTGAAAGATCACGCATGCCTATATAATATGACGACGAATTGTCAGCGATAATAGTTTTGAAAGATAGAGATATCAAAGACAGAGTAGATATTCGTGTTTATCCAAAAGCACAGCACGATTCGTCGCAAGCAGCCGATCTGGGAAATGACTAGCGTGTAGCGTCCACACGGGGGTTGGCGAGCGAAGCGAGCAGGGGGCAGAGCCCCCTAGTATATATAAATAAATACTTTGTTAGACAAATATTGAAAACTACTTTAAATTAAGCTTTGTTTTAGTGAAGTATGTTACAGAGTTAATTAAACATTGACATCTTGTAACTATGCACAGCATTTTATTTTATGCCATATGTACTTACAGATTAATTTTCTATACATTTTATTAGTGAAAAACTATTTTAAAGTAATTTTAATTTTAGTATTTTTATGTTCAATGAAAATAAGCCTATAGAATTTAATTTTGTCAAAAAAATTAATAGTGAACTCCTCTGGTCTATAGTTTAATTGTAAAAAGACCAAAGTTAACAATTTAAGGGTTGTACATTTGTGGTTCTGCAGAAGTTTTTTTTTTTTTTATTAAAGAGATGCAAAAATAAATCTGAATCAGTATCAGTATTGGCCGTTTCACTGACATGAAATCAGTAATCTGAATTGGCACTAAAAATACATGATCGGAGCATCGGTACTGGACAGATTAAATTTACCCCTCCATCACAAGCAGCATTAAATGTTTATGAATACACAATGTATTTTCAGTTCTTTTGAGATGATTACTGCTGTGCACAACAGCCCCTCACTAGCTGTTGTTAGATGATCAGATCATGTGTTCGCATGATGTTACACCAACCACGACAGATTTGAGATTTGTCCTCTCAGCTACCTTTCTTGAAGAAAAGGGTGAACCCAATATGTGCACTCACAACTCTGACACCAGTTCTTCAGTACTGTTATCACCAGGGTTTAAAGATATTCTGAAAACACATCAATCTCTTCACAACATTACACCTCAGAACCTTCAAAATGGAAATGAGTCAATCATATTTTCCCCTAAGGAACACTGGAAATGTACAATGCTGAAGTGTAATGATTTGTGAATTACAGTTTTGTTGTTCTTTGCAACATTAGTAAAAAAATGAAGAAAATGTGCATAAGTTTACTTTTGTTAATATTTTCTTTACCTTTTGCTTTAAAAATAATCCTTCAACTTCCTTTTGTCAAAAAAATGGAAACAAATAAAATAAGACCTAAGCCAAATCCCTTGTAATTATATATACTAAAGCAGGGTAATGTGAACAAAATGCACAATAAGAAATAGGACCATTAAGTAGAAAGACCTAGACTTACTCCAGTTTTTTTTTTCCTCTGAATTCACTGTCATAATCTTCATTATATATTTATCTGGTTTGTACCATGCTATATACTGTATACCCTGCCGTTCTTTCTTATATTCTGTAAGTGCCTTGAACATGGGAAAGGTGCTATATAAATAAAATGTATTATTATTATTAGTTTTCAAATCTTATAGTCCAAAACATAGCAAATAAACAAAAAGGCACAACACAAATACACACAATGCCTTATAAACATCTGTGATATGGCGTGTAAGAAAGGTCCATGGCGATGTACAGTTTTTAAATAAATAAAAACTTGCTCTGGCTTTGGAGGTGTGGATGTGCATAGTAGCATAGCACAGTGCCTCCAGCGGTTGATGGGGTGATTGGTTGCCAACATAATCACACGTAGACACGTGCAATTCGGTCCATTGCCTTGTTAATGCTCGGGGCTATAATCGGAACCAGTGCACCTGCATCCCTAGAAGGTGTGTAACAAAGGAGTCAGAGCAGAGGAGAAAAAGAAAACAATAAGAAGAACGATGTGAGGTTAAAACAAAAGCCAGCAAGAAAGAAAGGAGGAAAAGGGAGCCAGTGTTATTGTGGAATGCAGACATGTGGTTGGGCTTTGGCCCTAAAAGGAGCAGGTAGCTAGCGTTTGAAAGGCACGGTTACTCTTGCTGAGCAACTCCTAGGAGCAGGAGCGACCAAATGCTCAGACTGTTTCTGTGCAACTCTGAGGAGTGGCAGTGGGGACCTGAGCCTAAATAAAGGGTTGACTGCATCTGTTGGTTAATGTCTCTTCTCTTGCCGAGTGATAATTACTGAGTGCCATTATAAACAATGCTGCACATTCTCGCTCTATAACATACTAACACTGAGGACTTTCAACCAATGAATCATTCAGCGGAAATGTGTCAAGAAACACTACTGGAGCTCCTTTATACCAACAGCAATACGTGTGCATAATGCCTCACTGTGACCGTGTCAGCCAAGTCAGAAGTTTTTTCTTTTTAATTTCCTTGCTTTATAGTCATCTGGTGTGCATTCAGACCAAAGTATATGTGTAGATTTATTTTCTTACCCACCTATTTATGTATTTATTTATTTAAAGAGCTTCTGTAAAAAGACAAAATATTCCCCAGGGGACAAATAAAGTTCTATCTGAGAAGACCAAAAGGTACAGGCAGAGGAGACATCGGGTTTTGAATGGAAGCACCGAGGCTCTTGGTTTTAAGACGTGGGTTCCAAGTGTGCCATTTTAACCTCGTTTTCATGGTTTATTGTTAACTTATTATTGGATTTCATCCTTTGCACATTACCTGTTTTGTTTGGATTATTTATTTTGTAGAGAATACTGCACTGATTTGCACTTTGGGATTGTGAACCCATGACTGTTTTAAAATAAAATTACGTTTACACCTACCTCTTGCTTGTATGTGTCCTCATTTGCCCAGCTCATCTTGGTCATGACTATCAACAATTCTGGCTTCAAATATCTTGTGGCTGCTGAAACCAGCCTGGACCATCACATTTTTATTGAAGTTCCTTTTATAAAAAAAACAAAAATTAAAAGACTTAGGCCAAATCCCTTGTAATTTATAAGTACTAAAGCAGAGTAGTAAAATGTGAACACAATGCACAAAAGGAAATAGGGACATTTAATAGAAAAACAGCTAGAATTTATACAGTTTTCAGAGCTTATAGTTCTAACATAGCACATTAACAGAATAAGGCAAATCAAAAATACATACAATGCCTTTAGCCATCTGCACAAAAGCAGAATTATTTATGAATGTGAACAGAGTGCAGAGCAACAAATTGAAAATTACACAAAGGACAAAATGGCTCCTTTCTAAAATTAAGACCCTTGACACATAGCCACTTCCCTCATAGGCTCTGTACCTGGTCCCCATTATGCTGACTCCACTGGAATGCTGCAAGGTTTCTGCCAGCAATCATCAGGCAGTGGCTAGTCTTCATCATCATCATCATTAGAAATGTTAGCCTCTTGCTTCTGTATAGTTCTGTTAATCCCACTCCAGTGCTCATATTTATCAAGCATCTCAGGGTTGAAAATGGTCCAAACTGGCTGAAAAATCTCAGAGTGATACAAATTTGGTCCTACTTAGGAGTGGGACTAAAAGCATTTTATTAATTTTCCTAATTTCACCAGGATGTAGGACAGCTCATGAGCTATGCGTCCTTGATAAGAGGTGCCAGAAGGTTGCGTTCAGACAGAGATTGGCACGCACATCCTGGAAAAAACTAACTGTTTTGGAAACATTGGGCATCAATTCACTTGTAAAAATATATTGATTCTTGTATGCTACATTGTTGATTTATCTACAGAAAAGGTAGCTTTGCCGTAGCGATGATTTGTGTATGTCACAACCAAGTATTTCTTGAATTTTGCACTGAGGTTTGAACGTCCTTACAATGCATGAGGTAATACGCAGATTTACACATTTGCCAATAGGTAATGTTAAAGTAATGCTGCAGTCATGCAAATCAAACATAAAAATCATTGCCCCAAGTGTTGATGAGCATGCATATGTGAATAGCAAGCAATATCACAGCATCAGCATACAGGTGGTCATGGATTGAAGTTGTGTTATAGAAACCAGCTTATTATTTTGAAGATAAGCGGAGCTGGATGGTTGATTGATGGCAAAATGTCAAACTGGTACACTGAGCTCTGTATTTCGTGAACTCCTGTAAGCTTTGCATTACACCTTAAAAGCAGGAAAGTCCAGGAAGGCAGGGTACTGGATCAATAGACCTTTGAGAAGCCAAGAGTGGGAACCATGGAGAAAGGCATGGCACACAACTCGGGGAGACAATTGGGAACATTGGAAGAGTGAAAACAACTCCAGTAACAGCGCAGCAATAAACATGACTAATTTCAGTATAAAATGTTATTTTATGAGGCATTTTCCATAGCCGTAACAGCGAGAAGTTGGTTCTTCTGGTAGTATGTCTGTGGATTATTCATTCTTAAATAAACATGCCAGTAACCAGGCCAAACTCATACTTGGTATGTGTCTTGGAATTTCCATCTTGATGCTTGTTACAATATTATTCGTGATATTGTAAAGTGGCAACAATTACGTGATTATGCAATATTCTACCTTTTCATGTTTTCCTTTTTCTTTTGTTATTATTTGTAGTGGAGCCACTGTGTTAGTATTAGAAAATGCAAAGTATCACCATGAGTGTTAATTTGTAGTAAGGGATGCCATAAAAGTGTGACTTCATTCATTCCCAGACATGGCCTCTTACCCCTCGCTGGGACTGGGAGTGGGATAATTCAAAACATCTCATCTTCTGCTCTAAGGCAGGACTAATTCTTATCCTAGTCAGGCTGCTAGTGCAGTTCCTAGGACGAATTTTGAGACACTTGATAAGTACAGGCACAGATTGCCATAATGCTTGCCTCCCCCTCAGATTTGGTCAAGCTAATATTAGCTTCATCTCTTGTAATGCTGAATTCTGATGGATGTGGTTCTTCATTATTTATAAGAAAAATCTAGAGCTCTCAGGCCCAACTAGCAAGGTCTGTCAACCTTCAAAATAAGAAATCAACATTCCTTAAAGAAAGGATACCTAACAGGTAGGCTTTGTGGTAGAAATGTAACATCTTATTAAAGAAAGAAACATCCCCTAACAGGACAAATCAGTAGTTTGACAGGAGAAAAGCTGCTCATTGTATCTTAATTACTCCTTAGCAAAATCTTTAGACAGGAGCATTCTTTAAAAGTAGTCTGTTACAACATGGTCAGAATGATCAGAGAAATAAAGAATAGAGGTTCATTTTATAAACTATTGAATTTACATACACTGTAAATCAATGCCTACATTTTACTCTGGTTGGTTCGTTGGTTTACACTCAAACAACTTATACAAAAGTCTATTATATTTTATTCTGGGTTTTCTTTATACCCTTGAGTTGAGCCACCACCCTTGAAATTTCCCTACATATAACAACTGTCCATTCTGATTGTTTAAAGGGCATCTGCTGACTTCTTAGTCATCTGTCAGTACATTTTGTGGTTCACTTGATCTTCATAGGATTTCCGACATTTGTTAACCCGTTATGCTATTTCTTTAAGACGAGTGCTGTTACCCTAAAATTATTCTTCCACAGCTTACACATCAAATATTTCCCTGGTGACAACATCAATAAATTTATATTTTTAAGCCAAATCTTTATATATACACTGTATACTAAAGTATCTATCTATCTATCTATCTATCTATCTATCTATCTATCTATCTATCTATACTATATACTGTACAAATATTCTTTTTCCAAGAATTAAATATATTTTGTGGCTGACCTTTCTTTGGGGTTACATTTTGGGTCTGCAGGTGTTGTGGGTGCGTCCGCTACGCCATTGTTCAGCCGTGAGTTCATCCCAGTCTCTCTTCAGCAGGCCACCAGTAATGCACCGTACACAAGTCGTTGTTTCTCTTTCGGATGGCGTTTATAAGTGAGCAGATTAGCGTAGCTAGCCGCCCAGTAATCGTCATCTACACAGGTGCACGCCCCGCCCTCTAATGACACTCAGCCCGCCAAAAAAAAAAAAAAAAAGATCCCAATAGCAGTCCGAATTCCGTCAGTATAAAGAGGATGCCAACTGCCAAAAAAGACAGAAGAAGAAAGCATAAAGAATACGGGTCAGGAACAAATCTCCGTTCGCGAAAACTGAGACGCCACCCATACATATATACCTTCACTAAAGGTACCTAGGAGGAAAATACAAAATAAAAGCCGGTAAGTGCAAAAGGGGGAAAATAAACCTGGAAAATGTGCCATTATTTTAGTTTTTATAATGAACGATTACTATGGGAAAAAGGAAACATACTGTAGTTAGTGAAGCGCTACTTTCACAACCGTAAGGTGAAAATACTTGCCGTGGTCTGGAGGGGCTGGGAGGGTGAAGTGTGCTTTTGGACTCCCCGGGGTATTGATGCCACATTTATCTCTATAACATACTCTTGGCAGGTGGAAGCAATGGCGTAGCTAGAGTTCGTGTCGCTCGGAGCGGGGCGGTGCTTCAGTTTGCCGCCATCCAACATATCTGAATATGTTAACCTATTTAAATAGAAAATTAAAATGACGTATAGAGAAAAAATAAGATACCCTTTGCATAGATGTATTCATATATAGAGAAACACCAATAATTTTTCACATATACTGTAATTACTTTTAAGCATCAGCTAGACAAGAATATAGTATAGACGCACTGATTAAGCCGTGTTCTATTAGTTTAATATAATTACCCTGCGAAAACCAGAACCAGTGTAGTGTACAAGTGATAGGTGGGTATGTTTTCTGTGCAGAGTAGGAACGCATTCGGATTGATAACGAAACGAAATTATAAATTGTAAATTAGTTGTTTATTTTACTAGAAATTATCGGTGTAATGTTTGTTTAGGGTGGCGCAGTGGTAGCGCTGCTGCCTCGCATTTAGGAGACCCGGGTTCGCTTCCTGGGTTCTCCCTGCGTGGAGTTTGCATGTTCTTCCCGTGTCTGCGTGGGTTTCCTCCGGGCGCTCCGGTTTCCTCCCACAGTCCAAAGACATGCAGGTTAGGTGGATTGGCGATTCTAAATTGGCCCTAGTTTGTGTGTGGCCTGCAGTGGGTTGGCACCCTGCCTGGGATTGGTTCCTGCCTTGTGCCCTGTGTTGGCTGGGATTGGCTCCAGCAGACCCCCGTGACCCTGTGTTCGGATTCAGCGGGTTGGACGATGGATGGATGTTTGTTTATTTTTGTTATTGCCTCATAAATTTCAACTGCTGTGTCTGGAAAATTTACTTTTGAAGCATTTGAGGATATAAATAAAAGAATTTTACTTTTTTCATTCATGAGTGATATTTTTCCGAACCCTGCTGCTTACCAAGGTTATTATAGTTTTGCCTTTTTATATTAGTTTTTATTTCTATATTTTTTCTGACCTTACTTGGAAATTCAGTTTAGTTTTAGTTTAGTTTAGTTTTAGTTTTTCTTCATAATATATTTTTAGATTTAATTTAGTTTTTATTTTATAAAGATATTTCTATTTTATTTTTATATATATATATTAGTTTTAGTAATTATTGTATGATTAAAGTGCTACTATGAAGTTTAGTTTTTGTGTCACAGTGAGACAGAACTGTACACTTAATGGGTTTGGATATGAGTTTAATGTTAGTGGAAGCTTAATACGCTACATGACACAGTTTACTATTTGGTTATTTTTTGTCTGATAAAAATAAGCATAATCAAAACCAATTTTATTTTATAAACAATTTTATATTTTTTAAAATATTTTCTATGTCATTTGTGCTGAAAAAAATCTGCAATACCTGTTGGTACTTTTTTTTCTTTTCCTTTTATTGCCCAGACTGGGCCAATTTGTAATGAAATTTAGGTGAATTTTAAAGTGTGAGAGTTTTTTTATTCTAAATGTCTACAGCACACAACATATCCTGCTCCAACGACAATGTGCTTATAATGAATGCCTTCAATATTGCATTCAAAAATCTCAAATACTGGGTTTTGTTATTTTCTATCAGCCATATTAATCTCTGATTCCATCTCAGGCACAAACAATTTATAGACAGGATTTTGCCACCTGCAGGAAAGATGACAAAAATTAGAAAACAGAATCTACTGTGTTCTGACAGGTGTGAACATGAAAATCATGGGGGCTTAGCAAGAACAGGAGTCTTAGGCTTGAACCAGTGTGCAGACACCACCTAGCTGTATTGAGGGCAACAAAGAAAAACAAGCATGTAGTGTCAAGGTTAGGGGCAGTGAGACTTGAATAGCCCACCATAAGAACAGTAAACCCATAATGAGCAGAGCAAGAGCAGGTAATGAGTATGGACAGGCACAAAACAACAGAGACAGGATCTGAGATTAAGAACAATATATACATTATTTAAACCTGTTTATCTAGAGCAGGATCACAGGAAACTTGGAGCCTACCCAAGCAGGTTTGGATGCAAGGCAGGAAAAATCCCTGGTATGAAATATGTATGATATGGAGGATGTTAAGAACAAAAAGAATATGATGATTTCAATTATCTATTGTGTGAGAGAGAAACATTGAAAAAATGGGGACAGATATTTTAAAGCATAATTCTGATACTGGATTACTTTCACAATATAAGGTATTTTGAGCTGTGAATATTAACTAAAAAGATAAATTAATAAATATAGCATAAATACAAAAACACACTAGTATGTTTAGCTTTTCATCACTTGGCAGACTCTCTTCGCCTACCTACCTGTAACTCAGTAGAGATGTTGCCAACTCAGGAATTTTACAAGATTTGTATTGCTTTGTTTTTAAAGCAAAAGTGATTGGTCAGCAAAAATATGCTGATCTTGATGATGACCTTGTCAGTCTCTCGATCAGTGCCGTTTTATTTTCAAAAATCGGGAGTGGTCTCCCCTAGAATTTCTCGTGTACTCAGATATGGGGATGGATAATTAAGGAGTAAACCGCAAGACAATGATTATATTATGTACATTAAAGAACTATCAACATCAAATCAAATTAGTAATATATTGGACAATTATTATAAAAGTTGAATAAATCGGACAGTGCAGCTGCATGAATAAAAAAAAATTGAGTGTGACAATGTTCAGATAAAGTACCACTTCCAGTTAATGGATTTGGCCCAAAAGTTAATACAGATCTACAATTTTGGTATAACAACCACATGCCAAATTTGATCCATCTATCTACAGTAGTTGCATTTTTGAATTATCATATTTATATACACACACATACATAATTCCAAAAAACAGTATTTTCGCATTTGGGGGGGGGGGGGTTCTAAAACATCAAGATTTATCAAAATGTCGAGACTGAATTTTTTTCATGATTACTATACTTTCTCTATACTTCGTGTGCGAAGTGGCAGGTGAATTACAGTCAACAAAAAACAGGCACCTGAGAAATAAACTAAAATGTGATTTTTTTTGTCCATACAGTAAAGTTTTTGTTGAGCAGCACATTCCAATTTCAGGCGTTTGAATTACATCTTGATATACAACAAGTGCAAAGAAAGGCAGCACTTGTCGTACTTATTCAGCATGCTCTGTCACCGCAAATGCTGTGTGAACAGCCGTCCTCTGTCACCCGCCACTGTTCACTGGATGAATATGTGCAGGCGGCTCGTGGTGGATGACTTTTAGTTTTAGAGTTAAAAGTTATAAGGGTTAAAAAATAACAGCAAGCATATTCATTCAAAAATGAAAACTAAAATTATTTTTAGTAAATTATTATTTTATTTCTTCTTTGAGTAGCCAATGATTTGCTTATGGCAGCAGACTCTGGACAAACCAGCATATTAATTCTGTTAGACCTCAGTGCAGCATTTGACACTGTCAGACATGACATTCTACTGTCAAGAATGGAGAACATGCTGGGTATCTCTGGCACTGCCCTCCAGTGGTTCAAGTCCTATCTGACTGATAGGCAAGAGGTTGTTGGTCTTGGCAACAGCAGATCCAGCTCAGCGCCAGTCACACAAGGAGTTCCATAGGGCTCTGTCCTCGGTTCTCTGCTTTTCTGTATTTATATGCTTCCCCTCGGCCATATTATTCGTAGCTTTGGACTGGGTTATCATTTTTATGCAGATGACACTCAACTCTATTTGAATCAAAAGTGCAACTTCATCAGAGTTTTCTCAGCTCACAACTTGCCTCAGTGAAATTAACCAGGATGGAGCAGAACTCGTTAAAATGAAATTGCAGCAAAACTGAACTCTTGCAAATTGACAATAAAGCGCTACTTAAGAAAATGAGCTCCTTTTCAGTCACTCTTGATGGTGATCTCATCAGACCTTCTTCTGATGCAAGGAATCTTGGTGTCATTTTTGATTCTTCCCTTTCTTATTCCGCCCACATAAACCACAGACTGCTGTCACTGTCCTGCTCCACAGACAGATTGAGGAGATCGTTCCTCCCCCAAACTATGCGACTCTTTAATTCCACCAGGGGGGGTAAACGTTAATATTTAACATTATACATAGTTATTGTCTGTTTTTTTCACCTGTATTATTATCATTCTTTAATTTAATATTATTTATTGTATCAGTATGCTGCTGCTGAAGAATGTGAATTTCCCATCGGGATTAATAAAGTATCTATCTATCTATCTATCTATCTATCTATCTATCTATCTATCTATCTATCTATCTATCTATCTATCTATCTATCTATCTATCTATCTATCTATCTTAAGAAGCTTTCTTAGTTTCACCTCCGTAACATATCCCGTGTTCGCTCATTCCTCTCCTTTTCTAATGCTGAGAAACTTGTCCATGCTTTTATCACATCCTGCATCGATTATTGTAACTCGCTGCTGGCAGGTGCCCCTTCTAATCGTATATCACAGCTCCAGTTGATTCAAAACTCTGCTGCAAGAATCCTTACACGAACCAGCAACAGTGAGCACATCACACCCATCCTGCTTCACCTTCAGTGTCTCCCTGTGTCTTACAGGATTGAATATAAAATTCTGTTAATAACCTACAAAGCTTTAAATGGCCTTGCACTGGACCACATCAGAGACCTTCTCCATCACTATGCTGCTATTTGCCCACTAACCCTATCCTGCACTCCATGGGTGACAGGGCCATCAGCTGTATAGCGCCCAGACTTCGGAATGACATTCCAAAATTAATTAGATCAGCTGACTCCATTCATTCTTTTAAAAAACACATCTATTTAGGAAGGCTTTTAACTTAACTTAACATTCTGCCCTTTCTTTCAGTTTACCTCTCTGTCCAGGTGCTCAGGATAATTTGTGTGTCCGTTATATCACAAATTAGGTTATTTGTTAGGTTTTTCTTTAAGTATTGAATTTAGTATTTTACTCTCGTTTATTGTTCTTTATTCTATTTAATGCTTTGTTATCTGTTTCATTGTTCTATTCAGAAAAACATTTGTATCCAATGTTACATATACCCTGCTGTCTTTTTTCCAAAATTCTGTGAAGCGCCTTGAGCATGGGAAAGGTGCTATATAAATAAAATTTATTATTATTATTATTATTTATTTCAGTTAGTCTTTCCAGCTACTTTAATAGTTTTTTGTTTAGTTTTAGTTTTTCATTTTGGTTTTGTTAATTATTTTATTTCATGTTTTTTTTAATAATAGTTTCAGTTTTGATTTTAGTTTTTGTTAACTATAATAACCTCGGCTTACATACAAATAGTACTGAGCCTTTTGGCCAATAATACCGCCCCCCCAAAAATGTGCCGCTCGTGGCGGACCGCACCTTCCACCTGCCCCTAGCTATGCCACTGGGCGGAAGCCATGAAAAACAGACTCCTTGATACCAGCAAAATTCTGGGCCAGCCCACTGACACTTTGCCGCTGAGAAAGTACAAAATCATTAGAATCAGTGATGTCCACAGAACTTTTGGTGGGATGTGGCTCAGAAGGGGCAATTTGCACAACAGGATTTATTACATTTTAGTCCTTGACATAAATTTGTGGCCAATTTTATTATTAACATTTGGAGGTAATTACAGGGGCAGTATAATGTTCAAAACTTCGCAACGATGTTTCTCTATGGTTGCTTGTTATTTGAGATAATCAAATAAAAACACCCTCAAATGTGCATGCACTTTATTTCCCAAACAACACATGCTAAGATAAAAAGGTAAAATAACTGAATTTCCACCTACTTTCACCACTAGAAATGACTCCGTTGGGCCCTTGAGCAAGGCCCTTAACCAGTAATTGCTCCGTCCATGGTATGACGTTAATCTGCACCCAGCCCTACAACCATGTCCTCCAACTTACAGGTAAAACTTGGCGGTTGGTGGTAGAATTGGCACTCCAGCCACGGTAAAAAACCTCACACCGTTCCAGTGTGCTGCTGAGGTGTCATCCGCTGCACTCAGGTCTCAATTCAGGTGGTTTGGTGGGTACCTCTATGCTCCCAACCTTCATGAAATAATAATTAGATCTTAAAATCAATTAGCACATCAAATTAAAGTTTTGTTTTTCTTCTCTATAAAGTGCTGATTGCAGGTCAGATATTCAGAAAGCGAGTAGATCTGATGATCTGGTACCAACATTGTATGCTGGACTTTTAGCAGGGAAAAGTAAACATATTTTTTTCTAGAAACATGTAGTACAATGTAGAAATGATTTTATACATACTACATGTATTAAGATCTCTTAGTAAAAAAAAAAAAAGTCTTTTTTGCTGTCTGATTTTGAATTTTATAGCAAAAACTGTGAATATCAAGAAAACAGTAGAAGTTTATACATAATGACAGCATGTTCACTTTCACAATGAGGACTGTGGTTGAAATTTAACATCTTATTAAAGAAAGAAACATCCTCTAACAGGACAATTTAGTAATCAGGCCGTAGAAAAGCTGTTCATTGTATCTTTTAATTACTCCTCGGCAAAATGCCTTGGAGGGAGCATTCTTCGAAAGCAGTCTGTTACAGCATGGTCAGAGAAACAAAGAATAGAGGTTCATTTTGTAAACTGTTGAATTTACATACAGTGTCAATCAATGCATACATTTTACTCTGGTTGGTTCGTGGTTTACACCCAAATGATTTATATAAAATTAAAAGCCTGTTATATTGTATTCTGGTGGTTCTTATACCTTTTGAGCTGCGCCACCTCCCTTGAAATTTCTGAGCATATAACAACAGTCCACACCCATTTATAGGACATCTGCTGATTTCTTAGTAATCCTTCAGTACATTTTGTATATTACATCAACCTTTCTTCTGGTACATTCTTTATTTACTGGACCATCTCAGTATTTTTCCTAAACCAGTTTTTATATTTCAGTGTACATTTTGTTGTTCACTTGATCTTTATCTCATTTCCGACATTTATTAACCCTTTGTGCTATTTCTTAAAGATGAATGCTGTGTTATCCTAAAATTATTGTTCCACAGGACCCTTAATTACAAAGGAGATTAAACTGTTCAGAAATGCATCCTTCAGAAGTTCGCCCCTTCCAAATTCATCATGTAAGTGTGCTGGTATCATCTGGTAAAGTTAGCTAGAGTTTGGTGTCAATCTGCAGTCTCTTAAACACGGACACATGGTTTGTTTGTTACACTGCATGAAAGGTCTTTGTTAGATTATGGTAGTATTTACATTTACTGTTAATTCAATAAGATTGATGTACTAAAGATGCTTTTCTACTTCTTGGTAAGGCTTCCTTTTGTCAAAGTTACTGAAAAAAATCAACCTACCTCCTGCATGTTGACTCTTTACTAAATCCTATGCCAGCAACAACCTATGTAGCAGAAAGTTCTATCCCATGCTAGATGCCTTGTCCATCAGTGGGCACTATCACACACGCACATGCTATAGCATTTCGTCTGCAAAGAACAGTATATGGGGTTTTGAACTGTGGGACGAAATTGGAGTCGAAATGAAAACACTCAAATACAAGGGGAAAAGGCAATCAAGGATCTGAATTTACTGTGAAGAAATATAAAAATCACTACCTCTTTGACATCTTTTGGTTTATTCTTGCAACATAACTAGTGTTTACCCTTTAGCTTTTTCCTTAAAAGCAAATTCCACGTCTAAAGGCATTCAGGTGTCCCACTTTGGTCCAAAGTGTGCCTCTCGAGTACAAGAGTGATTTAGATGATAAAAGGCATCATTTGTTGTTCAGGCTGGTTTGATTTACTGTAAAGGCTTCATTTTTTTCTTCCTTACATGCAGGAGCACAGCAGTCAGGATTATCAGAAGTCCGATCCTCAAAGATGATGCTTCTTGTGGTGGTTAAGCAACAGTCCTGTTAAAAATAAGAAAAACGTTTACAATGTAAAAGACAGGGTTTTCATAACAAATATAGTGACCTACTGTACTTCATGAGGTATAAGTACATAGCAAACAAAAACAGTTGTATCAAATATTTGAAATACTAAACTGTGCGCTTCAAATATCCTCCATTATAACAGAAATGTGCCATTGTTCACCCTTTAGTTATTGGTCCATAGAGGGCTAGATCCATAGTAAAGGATCAAAAGCAACATTATATTCCTAATCAATGATCTTATAGTCTAAAACAACATGCTTCTGTTTAGAGTTTGTCATTTTCAACCTTCTGGGAGTGGCTCATGGAGGGTTAAGACCACCGGTAAAGAACCAAATATCATATTTGTGATCAGAAGCCTCAAAATAGCATGAAACAACACTCCACGTGTCTATTACTGATCCCCATTTATTTATTTATTTTGGAAGTTTGTGAAAAGGAGTAACTTTGACTGACTGGGCATGGGATGTGAATGGAGATCACTGGATTTGTGAACATCAGTGTTGACCACAGCTCTACTGCGCCACCCTTACTTAGGTTTTGATTTATGTACTTGCATTTTAAACTTTCTGTAAAGAAACAAAATGCAGTTTCATTATCTTAACAACAAAAGAACTGAAATTTTGAAAACAAAATCTGCTCTTCAGTTGCGTTCCAGTTTCATCACATTTGACACACTGTGTATTTTTCGATTTTTAATTCTAAAGTTTTCTGATTTGAAAACATGTCCTGTTGAATGTATTCATTTTGAAAACCCTAAGGCACAAAACTGGTGTTCCTATTACTGAAAACTAATTTATGATGATCTTCATCATGCTGTTTTCTTGGCTGCCTTTATTACATGTCAGTTGTGAATGATGTATCTCTAGAACCTGCACTGTGACCTGTTCACCATGACAGTAACTGCCAAGTCATCTAGAGAGACGACCAGAAATATGTCTTTAATTGATATGAGTTTGGGCAACAGAAAGGTGGGTGATGAAAGTCACAACTGTAAATATTTAGGTCTCTTGAACACTAGAATGATGAAGGAAGCACCCTAATTTTGGCCACGTTTTTATTCAGAAATGATACATATACAATATTACTAAATAAGAAAAAAAACCCCACAAAAGTCATTAATTTAAGCATGAAGGAAAAATGTAGCAATGCAGAAAATCTGACAAAAAGGGAAAGTTATTTCACAACATTAAACTTATGGACTTAATGACTTTGCAATGTATTTTCAATCATAAATATCTTGTCCTTTTAGCCTCCACTGCCTTTTTTTAATTATAGGGTTTGTTTATTACATTCTCTTTCAGCCATTTATGTACATTAAATATTCCAAAAGTCCAATAGGTTGCAAAATTCAAACAAAATACTCCAGTAAACTCTTTAAAATTAATGTTAAGTGCTATCAGAAAATTATGTGGGGTGCTCGGACTTTGCTGATATTTCTGTATAAAATATTAAAACATTTTGAGCTCAGAATTTCCTGATCATAGTTTTGAGAAGATTCCAGAATTGAAATATCTATCAACCCCTGAATTTTTGGAAGGCATACATCTTTTGAATCTGCTTAATCCATTACAGGATCATTGGAAATCAGTGGATATCCTGACAGCAATGGGCACAAGGCATGCAGCAGTCCTGGAGAGATGCCAGTTTGAGAGTAACTACAATGTCTCCTCCTCATCTTTTTCTGTGTTTATGCCACATACTGTATTTCAGGTTTCCAGCTTGCAACAATTTCATAGACCGCTCCAACAGAAGCTTGATATCCATGTCTTGTGAAGATGGAAGGTCACTCTGGGAGAACAGCCAGAGGTAAATCTTAAGCCCTGACTTTTGGTTGAATATTTGTTTCATTACATGTTTTTCATGTGACCTTTGGACTTTCTATTTAATTGAAAAGAAGAGCACCAAACGTTGCTTAGCCTGTTCTTTCCTGTTCTTGCCACTTTGCCGGTTTTATAGCTGACAAATTTATATATCTTATTGTTACTTAACTTGAGGCTTTAGATCTCTGCTACTCAATTTGCAAATCAAACTGAAATTATAGAGGATATTTAAGGGGGAAAGAACATGCATAGGTCTACCCGTGGGATCAGTTTAAAGCAGTCATTTTTATTTTTTTAATAGATCATACTAACATTTTATATTATTGCTTATTAATTTCAGAGATTCTGAAAAATGAATTAATTCAATGTGTTTCTTTTAAAGTGGTCTGGTCTCTTTCCCTAGTCTGTTTCCTGCCTAGTGCCCAATGCCAACAAAACAAGCTGGATAAATCAAGTGTTCATAGATGAATATTCTGGAATGTAAAACTGTTGGTGTCTACATTTCTCATTGGTGAGGGGTGTTAGTTTACTTATACCACAAATGCAATCTCTTTTTTGTTTTTGTCTTGGTTAAAAAGAGTAAAGTGTAGGGATGTTAAAAGAACTGGTACCAGTTGGTACCAGTATCCCAAAAACATAAAAGTTGTAGCTTTTTTGTACAATATTTGTAGAATGGAATGACAGTCAGTACTGGACTCATACATGATTGCAAGTAGACAAATTACTCTAAATGGCAAAGTAATATGTGAGAAAAAAAATGGTACAACACCGCATCTCCATATGTCAAAAAGAAAAACAGAAGTTATGTCTAGAAATAACTTTGTCTCCAAGACAGGTGAATTTCTTTGGGTGACTGCAGGAATCATGCTTATCTACTCTCTATATAATATATATATAAAATCCTAAGCCTAAAAGTGCAACGGTGACGTTTTTATGTCATGTTTTATGTCACGCTTTAAATTGTGCTTATTTTTAAACCTGCATATATATGTTTGGTATCATTCTTTGCAGAATTTATCAAACTTTAATGTGATGTGGTTAGATATTCAGATTCTTAATCCGTTTTAAAATTATAAACTGAAAAATATAGAGAACTCGCGTCTCGCGAGATGGGACTTTGTGCCAAAAGATTTAAACCACGCCTGGGGATGGAAATAAAACACAAAGGTTAGGATAGCTGCTGTACAGGATTTTGAATGTTCAAAGCGCTGCATGAGATGCAGATCACACAGCAAGCCAGCAGCTGATCGAGCAAAGAGGAGGTATAAAAAACTATTTTTTTCCCATTGTATCACTGACGAAGGGTTTTCAGAGGAGCGACCGCATCTCCTTGGGGTGCATTCAGCCCCCCTCTTCACAACACAAACGGCAGAGACGCGAAGTGGCTGGCGGGCGGTGCGAGCAGGGGGGAACCCTCTAGTTATTATTTTTTTAAGCCAACATGCACACACAGGCTTTTGTTATTACCACCTTTATCCCATTAGAAAGTTATTTAATAAATAGCTTCAAGTACTGTATGCTTTGTGAGTACAATAATGTGACTGTGCAGATGTGAGTTTTAATCATTCAACTTGTAGTGTCACGATGTTGTACTAAGAGGAAACAAAATGATGTTGTGATGAATCACTTTTTAGTAATGATTGGAGGCTTTGCATTCGTTGTTTGATTACATTGAACATATCCAGATGTATGGTTTTAAGCATCCATCCATTTTTAACCAGTTTTATATACTTCATGGTCACAAAGGAAATGTCACATGCACCATGCATGTAGGACTCTGCACACTGGTAGTTCTAACAGAAAAAGGCACAATATTGATCACTTTAGTAGTGGAGGTACCTTTAATAAAAAGTGGTTGAAATGGATTTCTGATTTTGCTGTGGTATCAAAAGGTATCGAGTATTGTGAAATTGCACTGATATTGGTGTTGAATACTAAAATTCTGCTATCATGACATCCCTAGTAAAGAAGGATTACAAGCTGGAATGCTGGATCTGTAAAGCAGCAGTGCTAAGCTCTTCTCCCTTAATCCATCCTTTATTATAGAAGGTAGGTTAGGATTCTTCCAGATGAGCAAGGTAAGTCAACATACAAGCAACACACAAATCACAGTAAATTTATGCTTACATTATCTTGCGTTGTCTGGTGTTGTACTCCAAATAGTGTCATTAAAGAGTCAAATATTTTTCACCAAGGTGTTCTTAAGCCTAGGACAATCCCAAAATCTGTAACCTAGTGAGGTCTTTGTTTGATGACATTGTTCACAGTTTGGTTCCAGTCTCTTAAATATTTTGGATTATTTCTGTCTTGAAAGATGTGTGCGATGTTCAGTTCTAGGCTGAATTACATATTGCTTTGCACAGATTGATGAAGAGGGCATGGCGTGAATGATTGAATTCCATTCCTTGTCTGAGATATTAATGGGGAGTTTGCTTTCCTATCATTTTCTAAGATCACGTAAAGTTATTCCTGAAATTACCTCATCTAGAAATGCTACAGATATTCTCCTCGTTACTAATGGAAATAAATGGAGGCAAGGATAATGAAGGAAGATTTGCAAAGTTGTGAGATTTGTTTTTGAAAAAAAAATGCATCTTGTACATAAAGTGTGTTGTGAGAATGTTATATTTCAGATGTAGCTGAACAAGTATGCAAACACATTTTCTTTTTAGGGGTCTTTAAAGGTCTCAATACCTGATGACTTCTACAAGTTTTACTATATAAGAGGGCTGGAATACAGGATGATCATTTTTCTAATCATTTAGCTGTTGTGACTTTAACATTAGGTAACATTTTTCCAGCACTAGATCTGGACAGTATTATTCATTTGTCTTCCATAATTTATTTTCTAGCAAGAAATATACCTCTGTAGAACTCCCTAGTAAAAAATATATTTCTATATACCTCTATAGAAATAATCATCATTATGTACCCATAGTCTATAAATAATCAAAGTACTTCAAATGATTAAATTTAATTATAATTTTCCTTGAATCAAGCCCTCTTTTAATTAAAGAATTGCAAAAGTAAGTAAATTATCAAAAAGGAAAAAGCCATGTTACAAACAGGAAGTATGCAGGAAGCTACTGACAGACTGTGAATGAACAAAAGAAAAGCAAGATAGTCACAGGAAACAAGACATGGAAAAAAGTGAAGGCCGAGAACAAACACTGGGGACACGGCAAACCCACCGAAATAAGCACCATTTCAGGAACATAACTAAAGCTGAAACCAGCATGATGGAGTTTTGAAGACAGGTGTGACTTTGATCTGAGAATTTATTTTCCAACCAAAAGATATTATTTGATGTTGCCATTCTGAAAAAGTAAATGGAGAAGTAAAATGTATAATAAGAGCGCTAAGAAGTTTGAATATTCACCATAAAGGAAAACAAAGTAATATGCAATTAGCAGTGTTAGCTTAAATCTGAATTTGAACTCATACTTAATAAAATTAGCTTTTTTTTTTTTTATTCAATAACCGATTTGAGCACCTACAAAAGGCCACGTGGTATGAGCCGGAGACTGGCATAATATATGTATTACCATCTTCTCAGTCTCCTAATTGCAATTTTTTTTTAAATTGTAAAAGTCTATACAAGCAGAAAGTGAAAATTAAGACTGTCTGTGCAAGTCCCGTTGGGTAAAACTCTGATTTTTTTAAGAAGCAATTGGACTTCTGTCTGCATCTACTGTAATAGGAAACTAACAGAAATGCTAGCTGGGGTGTTAAATCTCAGGGTGAAGACAGAAGACGCAGACTTAAACAATTTGTGCCGGAAGCTGTAAGCCTTATGTCTGCCAGCCAGTTGCAAAACATTCCCTTGAGGAGACTGTTTTCTGTTATAGTAATGGTCTGGTCCAAGTGAATCTCAATTTCCTCTATCTTTTCAAGGCGATTAAGTTCCCCATCACCAAATCTGATTGATCAAGACTTTTTAAATGACAACCTACCTGAAGCAGCTGCTAATGCTTCAATCTAACCCTCTGGCAAGATGTCACTGTCCACAGCTGGTCACTCTTAATAACTGCAATCTCTCAGTCTGCACATTTTCAATTGTTTCCACTAAAATCTGTAATTCTGCACAGATTCACCGCCTAGTCATAAATGTAGCAAACCCTGCCTGCTTCCTTTCCAACTTTCAGCAAGATATAATAAACTGTGCGAGGGAGGCCATCACCAGCTAGTGCTGTCTGTACATATGGAGTTCAGAACCATACTATTTACTAAGAAATGTTATTGTTCACATTTTATTTAATCAATGCGATCTAACAATACCTCTCAATATCTAAATTTAAAATGTAAAAAGAAGTCATGTGAGAGATGAGAAGAGTTGAGACTCCAGATTAGAAAATGCTGTTTCTTGTGAAATTAAGTGTGGAAAGGAGAAGCTGTGTAAACACACCACCGGTGCGGAGTTTGCACATTTGATAAGTACAATGATGGGCATTGCAAGACCTATTGGATGTTTAAGAGAGTATATCTTATTGGATGTTTAAAAGAGTATATCTTATTGGATGTGTAAGAGAGTATATCTTATTGGATGTTTAAGAGTGTATATTTTTCTTTGCTTCTTGAGGGGTCACTTAAAATTTTGAGTCAAATAAAAAATCCTAACATTTTACCTCCTTAGGCAAACTGCCAATGTTTGTTGCCTTCCATCTGTTCAAACAATAAAAGTTAAATGAGTTGAAGGTATGGCAGAGGAGGTGGAGATGTGGGTTGACCCAGAATGTGGTCTATGTTCTCCTTCCATGTTGGTAACAGAAATACACAGACATGTGATTTTCCCAGCCTACTGTTCCTATTAGTCCCAAGAGAATCAACCAATGTTCACATTCTTGACTCCTCAGAAAATTTATGAAAATAAAGAATTCAACCTCGGGCTCTTTAAAAATGAAACATAATCAGCCTGCTGTGCACAATTAATCAAAGCTATACAAAGCAAAAATATTTAAAAAAGGTAATCAATGTTTTGACTTGAGGAACACATTGAGCCCACATCAGCTTGTCAGAATATTGTAATGACCAGCCTTAAAATGTTTGTGTAATCCTAAACTAATGGAGTTTCAATGGTGTACTTTGAAATTTAGTTCATGTTACTTAAGTAGATGAAAAAGTACAGACAGATGCTGGTTAAGATGAAACAGTCAAATATTTTGTGTGTTTATCGATTACCCAGGTAGAGAAAGTTTTACTCTTTTATCTTTAAATTCCATTGTACATGTTCATTTTGGAAAATTTGTTCCACTTCTTTTAAACGTATGAGACTTGTGGTTGTTCTGCCAGACATATTTTACATGTACAGTGATCCCTCGCTATATCGCGCTTCGCCTTTCGCGGCTTCACTCCATCGCGGATTTTATATGTAAGCATATTTAAATATATATCGCGGATTTTTCGCTGCTTCGCGGGTTTCTGCGGACAATGGGTCTTTTAATTTCTGGTACATGCTTCCTCAGTTGGTTTGCCCAGTTGATTTCATACAAGGGACGCTATTGGCAGATGGCTGAGAAACTACCCAACTTACTTTCTCTCTCTCTCTCTCTCTTGCGCTGACGTAGGGGGGTGTGAGCAGGGGGGCTGTGTGCAGCTGCTTCCTGAAGGACATGCTGCACAGTGCTTCGCATACTTAAAAGCTCAAAGGGCACGTATTGATTTTTGACTTTGTTTTTCTGTGGCTCTCTCTCTGTCTCTTCCTGCTCCTGACAGAGGGGGTGTGAGCTGCCGCCTTCAACAGCTTTGTACCGGCGGTGCTTCGCATACTTAAAAGCCAAAAAGCCCTATTGATTTTTTTTTTGACTGCTTGCTTTGCACTCCTTTGAAAAGGAAGATATGTTTGCATTCTTTTAATTGTGAGACAGAACTGTCATCTCTGTCTTGTCATGGAGCACAGTTTAAACTTTTGAAAAAGAGACAAATGTTTGTTTGCAGTGTTTGAATAACGTTCCTGTCTCTCTACAACCTCCTGTGTTTCTGCGCAAATCTGTGACCCAAGCATGACATTCTAAAAATAACCATATAAACATATGGTTTCTACTTCGCGGATTTTCTTATTTCGCGGGTGGCTCTGGAACGCAACCCCCGCGATGGAGGAGGGATTACTGTATTATATTATGATGGTTAGGTTTAAACCCAGATATTTGACTGTTTAACTGTTTTTTTATTTTGTTTTGTTAACAGTAGATGGATTTAAAGCTTAAATGGCAATATCTGATTTAAACACACTGTTTTGCCAATTAACATTCTTTTAAATTATCTTAAAAACCTTCACAGGGTATAATTTTAATAAGGAATTTGAGGCGATAACAAAAAGGCTTGATAGAGCTAAAACTTAAAATCATTTCAATGCTAATAGTGTGTGGTGTACATGCATAGTCCCCAGAAATGCACTTGAATCTGAAACCTATGTAATTATTGTATCATTTTGTAAAGTCAGTTTTTCTCATTCATGGATATTGAATTCAAAAATGCTAATAAAGTACAAAAGCTGTATAATGACATGAACTAGCAAATCTTTACTTTTGTATGCAGCAGAGGGATTGACATTGAAGGTTTTCCATTTTTTGGAAATGGCTTAATTTATCCATTTTTCTAACCCGCTTTCCTGGCAGGGTCATGGGAAAAGAAAAGGCCTATCCTAACAAACATCAAACACAAGGACTCTAATGGGATCTTGACAAACCAAATGATGAAATAGGAAAGAAACTTCCAGAAAAGAACTCATTGTCTCTCTACTTGTCCTGACATTGGCTTTCTTACCAATGCTTTATCAAATACTCTTCCTTAAGTGCTTAGTTGTTCTATTTCAGTCTCTAAAGACATTATTACTATTACTACTAAATATTTATACTGGCTATAATGTGGCTTTTGTAAAAGGTTGATCCAAATTAAGAGATCTTGTATCGCCTTGCTAAGTTGCATAGGATTTGACCATAATACAGTTTTTCATGAAAGCAGAGAGTTCTGAAAGTGCAAACATGTACATTTTCTAGTAATTTACCAGCTGACATTTAATTCCACAAATAAATAGGCTTTTAAATGACTGTTGCCTCTTATTATGAGTTTGACATTATGGTGAAGCTTGTGAAAGTTGATGCACTCTAGTGCTACTGTATATTATCTAAAGAGTTGTGGTCCTGTCAGGGTTTAGAAGGAGGCTTCAAAACAATGGTATTTCAACACCCAAGTTCTCAACAGCATTCCAACCTTGACAGCATATCATGTAAGGGAAAGAAGTACTTTGCTTTAAAATTGGTGATGGGGAAAGGAGGGTGGACTAAGACAGTTACCTAAAGTCATAGTGGCCCTTCAATACACCAGATCAATACCAATAACCAATTAGGATTATGTTGATTCTGTTTGTGTTCCAACTTCCTTAAGTTAACAGATTTCATGCACACGTTACTCACAAGTTGAACAATCATCAGTGAGCCAACATTCTGAATGCATAAGTGCCAGCCTTGCTTGTTGTTGAGAACATTACGGAACAATTTCACTTTGATCTCAATGTGACGCTGGCTGCTATCCCCAAGGATGACAAGCTAATCCTGCTGGGAGACTGTAACCCAGGCAGAATGTAACTCTAGTATTTAGTAGTGTGCCAATAGCAAGGAACGTTTGGGAAAGATGACCTCTAGTAGAATGCCCCTTTGGAACAAATATGTGGAACGTAACCTCATCATCCTCAACACTCTGCTCACCTAGAAGAACAAATGCAAGACCCACACTATATACAACCCTAATCCAAAGGCTGGCATCTCCATGACAATTTAAGCATTCTGCCAGCAACCTGAAGGACATCTACAGCTTCTATCTCCACAGAATAATATTTCCTTATACATGTAATCGTGTTCAGAATGTCTGCAAACACTGAAGGAACTCTAAAGATACGCAGTATGAACTTTAGAATACTGTAGACCCATCCTACAGCCTACAAAAAAAAAGAAGTTCATAGTCCAGGGATGTCTCTTTGCTTTACTCTAAAGCTTGTTCTCCATTGGCCCTAATATTGAGGAGCAATGGGGAGCTCTCTCATCCACCCTTCATAAGAAATGAATCAATGATTCACACAACATATGCTCAAATGGCAAAATGTCTCTTTAGTGCCAAACAGAAACCTTCTGACAGGAGGAGTACTTTGAACAACTGCTGAAGTGTCAGTCTATATTGACAGAAGATGCCAATCAAGTGGATACTAGAAGAGACTCTCTGAGTTATCAAACAAATGAATGACAGAAAGGGCTAAAACCTAAATCAGGGGTGGGCAAAGTCAGTCCTGGAGGGCCGCAGTGGCTGCAGGTTTTTATTCCAACCCAGTTGCTTAATTAAAAAACAATTCTTGTCAATAAATTTAATTTCGATAGATAGATAGATACTTTATTAATCCCAAGGGGAAATTCACAATCCATGGCTTGTTGTTAGCATAGCAGCGTACTGTTCTTACTGGAACTACAATGTCCATACAGAAGTTTATGTAGTCAGTAGTGCAGTCAACAACCTCCTCAATGTTCTCACTCTGTGACCCCTTTCATAGCTTGTTAATGCTTTAACTCTGCCATGTCAAGTCATTCTCGTATCCTAGATTTGTTTTCCTTTCTAAGGATATCATCCAAATAATTTGAAGGCTAAAATGGATAAGTAATTCTCAGATGCTTCACTTTTTTCTCTTCACTTTCCTTCCAAGTATTTAATAAAACCCAATAGTGCATGATAAATACACACAGGTGTAAATGGTAACAAGCTAAATGGAGAAATCCTGGTCTCCTTTGTCATTTGCATCTTACTGCTAATAAGGAGCAATTAAAAACCCACAACTACAGTTGTTTAAGACTAAAATAAGCAATAAGGGTTCAAAATCTTAATGAGCGAGACAACTAAAATGAAGCGGAAGGGTTACTTGAGCAGTAAGCACTTTTTATTAAGAAATTGGGTTGGAACAAAAACCTGCAAGCACAGCAGCCCTCCAGGAATGACTTTCCCCCACCCCTGGCCTAAATGGTAGGAATGCTCTGATCAGGTGTTTTTAGGGCTAATACCGATCACCGATATCCTGGATTTACATATTCTGATTTTTTTTTTCTCTTTAAAAACTTTTATCACTATGCTCCTGTATAATCTGATGTAGAAGAGTCTTATGTTCTATATTAAAGTATTAATTTTGGTATTTTTAGAATTAAACTATAGACCACAGGTGTTACCTGTTCATTTTTTTATTAACAAACTAAAATTCTGTACACTTACTGTTCAGTGACCATAAAAATACCAAAACAAATGAAATTCCCTTAAAATACATACTTTTATAACTAATAAAATGCGTAAGAAAAATATTTATTCTTAATACATATGCCATTAGGGGCAACATGGTGGGTTCGCTTCCCGGGTTCTCCCTGCGTGGGGTTTGCATGTTCTCCCTGTATCTGCGTGGTTTTCCTCCGGGTGCTCCGGTTTCCTCCCACAGTCCAAAGACATGCAAGTTAGGTGCATTGGCGATTCTAAATTGTCCCTAGTGTGTGCTTGGGGTGTGTGTGTGTGTGTGCCCTGTGGTGGGCTGACTCCTGCCCGGGGTTTGTTCCTGCCTTGCACCCTGTGTTGGCTGGGATTGGCTCCAGCAGACCCCTGTGACCCTGTGTTAGGATATAGTGGGTTGGAAAATGACTGACTGACATATGCCATTAAAGAAAATAAAATGCTTTTCATAATTATAAGCTGTCATATTGTTAAATTTCTTCTGTAATATACTTAAAATCTAAAACAAAGATTCATTTAAAAAAAAGTAGTTTTCACCATTCGTCTAACTATATATATCTTCTTATATAATACGCTACCGTGACTGTTCATTTGTCTGTCCAGGATTTTAAATCACCTGTAGCTCGCAAACCGTTTCACCTATTGACTTGAAATTTGGTACAAATATACTACGGGATGTTTACTATCTGGGGCGGCACGGTGGCGTAGTGGGTAGCGCTGCTGCCTCGCAGTTGGGAGATCTGGGGACCTGGGTTCGATTCCCGGGTCCTCCCTGCGTGGAGTTTGCATGTTCTCCCCGTGTCTGCGTGGGTTTCCTCCGGGTGCTCCGGTTTCCTCCCACAGTCCAAAGACATGCAGGTTAGGTGGATTGGCGATTCTAAATTGGCCCTAGTGTGTGCTTGGTGTGTGGGTGTGTTTGTGTGTGTCCTGCGGTGTGTTGGCACCCTGCCCAGGATTGTTTCCTGCCTTGTGCCCTGTGTTGGCTGGGATTGGCTCCAGCAGACCCCCGTGACCCTGTGTTCGGATTCAGCGGGTTGGAAAATGGATGGATGGATGGATGTTTACTATCCGCTTTCGGGGTGATGATTTTTATTACTCTTTTCATTTTTATTTTATTTTATCGGCAGCGCGCAGCAGGGCGGCCATGCAGCACATGCGTATGGGCGCCGTTCTCATTCCCTACCACCTTCGCTAATCATTCTTGAGGCAGATTGAAGACTTATGTCCCAGCTTAAGTGAAAAATTAAAGAAAATGCACTAAGTAATTGCAACACAAAACTAACTTAATCAGTTTTAACACGAAAAAATGCAGACAAAAGAAGAGAAGCAGCGGGCTGCTAGGTCGGAGAAGAGAAGAGCTGTTCAGAAAGCAGCAAGCGCATCAACCTCTGAGCAAACGAGTGCTAAACGTACAGAGAAAGAGGATGGAAACGATAAGTCAAGTGTATTCACTGCATGTTATCGTGCAGTATGCCATTACTGGTATATATATATTCTTACGTAATTATTCAGTTAACTGATATAGACAGTTAAAATAGCTTAAATGTAAATATACATTCACTTACAGCTTTTCATAATTTTCATTTATTACGAACACTACTTTATTTGCTGTTAAAATATACATTTACTATACTTATACAGGTACCCCCCCTCTACTCCATTGTACCAGATAGACATTCCTAATTCTTCAGGTTGTAATAATGTACTTGTTTCTTACCAAAACTTATACTGTCTGACACACAAACAAATAAGAAACACAGTACAAACCTTTAGAAAAGCCACAAATCCTGCAGATGTTCATAAGATGATTATCATGAAGATACAAGGCTATTATGCTTTACAAGTATACAAGCAAAATAGACAAATTTGATTTTGAGCTAACATGCCTATTGTTTATGAAGCAGCAATTTCAAATTATTCTTTATCTTTTTTTTTCTAATTGAAAATGTAAGCTGCTTTATTTACCACCCTCACTCACCATCCAAACTCTGAGAAGCAGTGTTTGTTTTAATTAAAGGACAAACTAAAAAGGGTAAAATAAAATAGTCTAAATTAATTAATGTAGCTTTTCTTGCCATTTGTTTCAACTGCACAGGATTACTCCTGTGATTCCTTCTTCTCAGTTTATTATTCCACTTCCTTTAATATAAACACTATTATTCTAATCTTCTTTCTTTGGTAAAGTCTGTCTTACTGCTCTTTGTTTAGAGGAAGTGCAGTACACGTAAATTACCGTAAACTTTAGAAAAGCAGATGGTAAATAAAATCATTTCTTGAGATCAGCTAATTTACTGATCACAAATCGAATCTTTTGTAGTGAAAATTAACCAATTTAGATTGGGAGACAATTGATCGGGGGATCACTAATAAATTGTCTCCCTGCAGAGATATTCAACACTGAGAATATTTTTTTGAATTCTAGTGTGACTTCAGACAGCCCTGAGTCACTATTAAAATGACATTTGGAGCCTGAGATATTCCAAAAGCAGAAACAAAATCTATTCATTGATTTGACTCTTATCAATTGGGAAGCCCTCCAGAAGATCCTGTCTAATGCTCATGTCCTACGAAATTTATTGGTAGTATCCTAGGTCTGTTGCATGACCAGATGACTTCATATGACATTTGTAATGGGGCAAAATAAAATTCCTGCACTATCCAAATAGGGGTCAGATAAAGTTTGGTCATTGTAACTTTATTATTCTTCTGATCTCTGAGAGCTATCCAGTTTGCTGGAAACTCTCTTACCTACACCTGAACTTTAGTCTTAAGGCTCAGACAAACTGACTAGGACAATAATGCAAAATATTTTTGCAAAGGCCTACAAGGTCTAGGACTGCACCTAAACTTAAGATAAATGAAGATCCTTTACCATGATGTTCCTGAATAGTTAATGTAGCCCCCTTGAAATTATCATCTGGGAAGAAACTAGAAACTGCAGACCACTTTACACACCTTTACAGCCAACTGGCCGGAAAAGCAATCATCAAAAAAAAAATTCAGCACTGGATCTGTTTTCTAGGCAACTCAAAAAGCCAAGCTAATGGTCTATAAGACTGTTTATGTCACTTCTCTTCTGTATAATAATGAGATCTGATTTACCTAACATTGTCTTCTAAAAACTCTTGAGAGTATCCATTACCACTGTCTACATATCAACAGTAAGGATCACTGCACCAATTGCTTCATCCTCAATGAGTCAAAAATGACCAGCATTGATGCCATCATCCAGCAAAAAAATAACTCAACTGGATGAGCCAACATATTTGAAAGTTTATCTTCCATCTCCTCAGTCAATTCCTTTTCTTCCAACTAAGCCATGGGTAGAGAACCTCAAGTAGCTAGAGAAAGTGGTTTAAATACACCCTCAAGGCATACATTATAAAACACCATTATTTGCTGGGAGACCCTAGCTGCAGAGCATTCCCTATAGTGCTGCATTATTGTTTTGAGACCAACTGATTAAGGACAAAAGACACTGATGGACTAAGAGAGAGGACAGCCAAGTTTTTGTTGATGATGTTTCCAAAAGGAACCTCCTTTTATCTCGATATTATCCATGGCTTATAGATTTAACTACTCAGACATCTAATGTCATCCATATAACCTTGAACCCCATCATTTTTATTTCAAGCGTCAATGAAGAGAATGGTTGCATTTATCTGAGTTTAATATGCTTTAATTATGTGGTGATGACAGTCTTATGGAGAGTGTAATCCAGATCAATTATTATTCTAACTCTGGCAAATACAAGACGATTAAGAGCAAAGTTGCTATGGGCTGGCTGGTTAATTTGTTAATTGGTTAATTAGTTAATTTGATCTACCAGTATAATTGAAATAAAAACTAACAGTTTTATTGTGCTTTTCTTAATGCTTTTTTTCAGTCAATGTGATATATGCAGTAAGCGGCACCTTAGTATTTTTAGTTTTAAAAGAAACTTTAAAGGCAAAAGATTTGCAGTACTTTGCATTATTTAGGAATGTGTAAGGGATCTATTTTCCACTTAACTAAAAGTCAGCACGGGCTCTTCTGGGAGAGGACTGCCAAGCGTTACAGTTCATCAGTTCCCTCACCCTCTGACTTGCAGGGCATCATGGAAAAATAACCCTAATTCCAGACTTTAAGTAATACTTTTCATCAGGGTTAAACAAAAGGAAATGCCTTCACTCAGAGCTGGTGAAGAGGCTTATAATAAGCAGCTGTCCCTCAATTCATATTGCATGTGTCATTCTTTTTTATACGCATGTCCCAAAGCTACCTCCATGTTCTTTAGCCTGTGTTACACTAGGTTAATGCTTATTAAAGCATTCCTTTATGTAAGGCTGCTGACAAGCCATCTTAAAAACAGAACAGTTGCAAGTGTTATAGGATAAGAAGCAAAGTTACAGAATGAGACAAGGTGTGAACATGTGGTGTCCTGATTCATGATGCTTTCGCAAATAACTGTCAAAATTTAAAGGATAGGCGGCCAGTTCTTCCATTGAGATGTTGAGGAATCCTTTAGTATCTTTGCATTCAAAACAAAGATATATAGCATTCAATAAGCAAAATAACCATTCCCTTTCTGTTGTGGACAATGTATTACTCCATATGCTTTCATTCATAATTACAATTAGTAAGTGATGGCCTATGCTGGCAATGCAAGAATAACCTGCTAGGACCGAGTGCAATCCTGAATTCTGGTCTGTACTAATCCCACAGTAATCCTTTCACACACTGCCATTGATCCTTTATACTGACAGTTAGTTTCCCTGACAGCTGTTGCAGGTTTTCCAAGAAGATTGTCACTTATGCTGCACCTTTCACTAAATATCAACTGCCAAGTTGAGGACCCTCTGTAAGCAACACATTTAAAGCTCCTACTATTACATTCACAGAAACATTCTAGACATTAAGCTTCTCATTTCCAAGTAAACTTTGGTTACTGTTATTTTACTTACTGTTTAGAAAAGACATTAGGGAGACATCATATCTTTGTTCAGTCCTTCTGTACTAAAGATAAAAACATTGAGAAAAGGCATCCATCCATATATAATATCGTACATGCATCAGCTCACCTTGTTCAATTCAGAACCATGATAGCGTGAGGCTCTCCTGGCAGCATTAGGCACAAGGCTGTGCATGTTGCAGCGGTCCATTGCAGGGTTCACTCTCTCACACAACTATACTTGCTTACTTACACAGACACACAGAAAATGTAATCTCCATGCAGATAGTAACCATGTTAGGGTTCAAGCACAGCACACTAGGCCATCTGGGTGAAAGGTGTCAAAACTTTTGCAAAGCTGCCTACATGGAGTACAGGATTATTCATTAGGGACTAGACAACTGGATCAGTGGGGATGTAGGACAATTTTGAGTGAGTAGAAGAAAGGAGGACAAGAAAGGTACATAAAAAATTATTATTAAATTATGAGAGAATATCCATCCATCCATTATCCAACCCGCTATATCCTAACTGCAGGGTCACAGGGGTCTGCTGGAGCCAGTCCCAGCCAACACTGGGCACAAGGCAGGAAACAAACCCCAGGCAGGGCGCCAGCCCACCACAGGGCACACACACACACACTAGGGACAATTTAGAATCGTCAATGCACCTAACCTGCATGTCTTTGGACTGTGGGAGGAAACCCACACAGACATGGGAAGAACATGCAAACTCCACGCAGGGAGGACCTGGGAAGCGAACCTGGGTCTCCTAACTGCAAGGTAGCAGCGCTACCCACTGCACCACCGTACCGCCCATTAGAGAATATTGAAAGTCTTTATTCCTTTGTTTAATTTTTTGATTCATAAATGCTCCTAATAATAAAAATCCTGTCCGATGTTTTCAATCTTTTATAATACTCCATATTAAAATAACTAGAAGAGCATAAAAAACGTAAAAAAGAAAAATGATTAAATATTCTGATTCATTGAGTTGATGAGAGCTATACAGAGAGGCAGACATGACTTTGGTTGAAATCCATCACTGCAAAGCACAATGGGGTACTAGTTGTGGGAACATTATTACATGTAGAAATATGGCAAAATTGACAAGAAAGTAACAGGAACTTTGGGTACTGTGTAAAGAGTGATACTCGGTACAGCACATATTGCTGTAAGCATATGTACATGAGGAAGCATTCGTGGGGGGATATCAGTGGACAAGTGTCAGTCAATTCTAGAACGAAAATTGATTACATTGAAGTAAAAGGAAAAAAAATGAGGTGTTTGTTTTTAAGTAATGGATTTTGAACAAGAATAAAACATAATATGGTATAATATTTTAAAGTTCGCTTCATTCAATTCAGGATTGTGGGGATTGGGCACAAGGCATGAACCACGCCATGAAAAAGGGTGCAATTCCATATTGAGAGTCAGTTTAGATTTAGCCTTTAACCTATGACTTTGGGATGAGGAAGGAAAACTCATACAGACACACAGAAAACATGCAAATTCCATACAGACATAACCTATGCACCTTTGTGTTGCCTAAAAAGAATTTTGGGTGTTCATCTAATGTGAAGTTCCGACCTTCCTGCCTTTCTCATCCAAGGAGAGGCTGTGGACCATTTATGGCTCTGCCATTGACACTTCTGTAATTATGCTTATTTCTTGTTTAAGTGGAGCTTATACATTGTACGCTGGACTACAAATTTCATCTTTATGCACAAGTTACCTTTATTCATCAAACTATGTAGGCCTATACATACATAGATGAAGCAGTTAGATGTCAAATCTTAGAGTTACAAAGTAAAGAACGGCTACTAAATGATGCATTTATATCCAAAAGGTTAATCCCACAGTATGAAGAATTTTGTGACCGTGACATGTGGCCATAGCCTGATTAATTTGCTGTGTAAATTTTGTTAGATTTGTATATTGTTACATTTAGATAGTGTATAGGAAAAAGTTACATGGAATTATGCCATACTATGAATACTGGATTCATGTGAAGTGAACAGCTGGCTAGTGGACAGATAGCAGGTGAAGTGTAGGCAGGACTGAAGCAATTGGAAATGAACACTGAATCATCTTGCACAACCATTATAGCAGTTTATTGCCTTTATTTCTCAGAAGGGGCCAAGCATCATATGTGACACTTTTGTCTGAATATTTAATCACAATCACTGCCTTTCCTACTATAATTATTCATACCACACCACTTTCTAAGGTAGTCTCATTATTATATAACCACTTTGAACTGACATCCTGGCTCACTACCAGCAACGCAAATGTTTAAACTTAAAGCTGATTGGAGAGGACACATCCAAAAAAAGAATATATCTTGGCAGAGGAAATATGAAACATCACCTCATTGGTAGGGAAGAACCAGGGGAAGCAATGACATTTCCAGACAATTAGTAGATGACAGAGGCACCAGGATAGGTGCTAATAAATTAGGAACAGCCTGTCTGATCTGAATCCATGTATGAATTTTACATTAGATTTCTGTAATATTCCTGATTTGCTTTTGTTTTGCTCCATTGTGTAGATTTTTCTTTTTTGATCAATACATTTTCAAATGCTGATAATTATGACAATGAGTGTCATGAGTGACATCATCAGGTGTGTTACGACGGACATCAACAGGCATATCAAGAGTTATGTCAGTGGATGTGCCCTGCAGTTAGACTTTTATCTTTCATGCATGTGAGTTAAAACAGATACTGAGCTTTAACCTGATTACCATTTGGTGTTGAGTTGGGTCATACAGGTGGTTTATGGGAATCCCTTGCAGATGTCTATTTTTGAAATTCAACATTTGTGTCTTAAAAGTTTCTCCTACCTCTTGGGGTCTTTTGAGGACATGGATCTTGTTTGACCTGTGAAGTAGAAGAAACTAAGCACTGTGCTTAAGAAGTGGAAGAGACTGAGTATTTAATTCGAAAGGTACTAAAAACCACTTTAGTCACAAAATGCTAAGCCGCACTAAATGATTTATAGCTGTCTCATAAGAAAATGGTGCTAAAGATTAATTAGCAGATACATGCCACCGAACACTAAATGCTTTTTGTGGCCTTTTTAATATATGCCTTCTAGACCTTTTTAATAATGTTTGTTCATACACTGTCGTAGGCACAAAAAGAGACTCTGTTGGTGGTAAATTAAAAAAATAAGCCGTTTATGAAATGCTAATAGGAGGATCTCCAGATATGATAGACATATATTGACAGTTCAAGAAAATGGCACCTGCCACACTAAGTTATGAAAAAACTTGAGTGAGTAAAAGTTTAAACATGAATGACTTTATGGTGGCCTCAAAAAGGTCCTCACAAACCACTTGATAACTAAACTACTAATATTGTTGACCAATGCAAAGGAGCATTGTAAGAAACTCCTAAACTCCTTGTAGGCCTGCCCTCCATGAAGTAAGCAATGTCTGAAACATCTGGGAGATTCAAACCGTATCTGTGATGTGGGTCACTGGGGAGGCTGAAAAAAGCTACATGGAGGGTAGAGGCTAGGTGGGAAAAGTTGAAGGTACTGGACACTCCTGGAATTTTCTTTTCAGTGTTACATGGAAAGTTTGGCTAATGCCATGTAGACTAGATTTGAAAAAAATTGAAGGATATACCTCATTTTGAAAAAAGGTAAATAAAAAAGTGTGTTCCACTCACCACGATATCACACATTTCAACCTGAGTTGGAAAAATTGTGCTAGGATAATGGAATTAGAGATTAGGAGGAAGGGCTTTTATTGGGGAGCGGCTATTCAGTTCTCTGTCCTTATATTGATATCTGAAGCTTCAGATAAATTTGTCAATCAGACTCATTCGTTTAAGTGGACCTGTAAAGTGCTCATGAATACTGACTTCAGGGTATGGGGTTGCAGCAAGATTATAGGCTTTAATTTTAGTAGACCTTCACAGATTAGTCTTTGCTTTGTGTGAATTATGTCAAGGCATTTATGAAAGTTCATCCAAGACCATATTGTGAATTGCCAAAAAAATAAATAAATAAGAGAAGGTGTAGAGGTGTTGGACAGAATAAAAAAATGTTGCTTGTTAAAAGTAATCGAATCCATTTTTTTATTGAAGTGCTTATCCAGGTCAGGGGCTCAGGGAAACTGGAGCTTTTTTCAGCAATCATCTGGCACAAGGCAGTTAACAAGACCTGGACAGGATGAACAAACACACACACACACCCAGGCCAAGTTAGCAACATCAAAAAACCTAATTTGCATTTTTTTTGGACCATGAGAGGAAATTGGAGCACCCATAGAAAGCCCACATGGACATAGGGAGAACATGCAACTGACATCTTATTATAAGTGCCAGTAATATGTAATCTATACTAATAAAAGGCAAAGCCCTCACTCACTGACTCACTCATCACTAATTCTCCAACTTCCCGTGTACGTAGAAGGCTGAAATTTGGCAGGCTCATTCCTTACAGCTTACTTACAAAAGTTAAGCAGGTTTCATTTATATGTGTAACGGTCATAACTGAATCCTACTTACGTACATATATACGTCCATATACTGCAGCTCGGTCACCGTGTGAGGCAGGGTTGCGTCCTGCGTCCCCTGGCCTCCCACGTAGTTGGCTGCCTGCCTATTTTGCACGTTTGGAGGACCGCCAATGCCTTTTAAACATCTAAGATTCTCAGGTGACGATTTGAGTAGTGGACACTTTGATGTTTATGAATGTTTCAACTCTCAAAAGCTGGATGCAAAGTTATCGATGAAACCGGTTGTATGCTTGCAACACTTGACAGATGCCGAATGTCACTTCAACACAACAAGTCCTGCAAATACTAACATAATTGAAACAAACCATGGAACTCAAACCGATTATGACAGCAGCAATCCAAGCTGTGAGAAAACAGTAAAAAGGAGGTGTGTCAGACGTCGTGGTACATTTTCTGATGCAGCTAGACGGAAACAACTTCGTGACACTGCCGCCAAATACTCGCAGAAAAATCCATAAGTTCATACAGACGCTGCCGCTAAATATTCGCACGCAAATCCACAAGTTAATAGAGATTCTGTTTCTAGGTACGATCCCAATAATAAAAAGTGGCTCATACGAAAACAACAGGTTTGGCTCAAAAAAGGCGATTGTGGATAAGCGTACAGCCACCAAAACTTTGTAACGGCACGAGACTTCAGGTCACGTGTCTGCAAAAGAACCTAATTGAGGCAACTGTTTTTACTGGCAGTGGCTCAGGGGAGAGAGTTTTTATTCCTCGCATCCCCGTTATACCCTCTGATCTCCCATTTCAATTCAAACGCCTCCAATTTCCAATAAGGCTCTGCTTCGCAATGACAATTAATAAGTCCATCAGGGACAAACCCTACAAAAGGTTGGCATTGATTTGAGGCAAGATTGCTTTTCACATGGCCAACTGTACGTTGCATGCTCAAGCGTAAGCTCAGCGCACAGCTTAGTCATATTGCAACGGGAGGGCCGAACTGACAACGTGGTATACAAAGAGATCCTTAACAAATAATTATTTGTATATTTTCCCTCAGTTTAAAAATGTTTACTTTTCTTCTTAATAACAATTTTAAGGCAGTACTTCGCCGCTGCGAAGCGCGGGTATTTTGCTAGTAACATATAAAAGGAACTACCCGTAATTAATACTTTGAAGTATTTAATTGTATTATAGCAAAAAAAAAAACTACACTTACAGAATGAGTTGCCAACAGTAATTCTAACAAGTTGTCAAGGTGAAGAAGCTTTGGTTTCCCATTAACATATCAGGAATTAAACTGATTCAATAAATGTTGGATGGAAAATACTGATCTAAATATTGTATTCAGCTTCTGCATCATTTTAGAAGCAACTCCAGATTTCACAGAATATATTGGGTCATAGAAAACAGTAGCAAATGAAATAAATAAGGGAGCTCACCAAGGTCACAGACTACATCAGCATTGCAAGTAAGCACAGTCATAAGAACATACAGTATGTACAGGTATATTAGGATTCCAGTTAAAATAAATTAAAGGCTTTCAATAATTGTCCAGGCTTTGCCAATGTATAGTGGAATTGTGAAGGTCATTGAGGGGTGGAGAAGTGGTCATTCAAGGTGGCCTAATTGATGCTTTGGGCGGCCGTGTCACTGCCAGCACTTTACACTGAAGTCTAATCACTAAAGGCACTTGAGAGGTCTGCTGTAAAGTAAGAATGAAAGTAGCCACAAGAGACCCTCATCACCGATGGTTTTTCTTTCTGCTTTGTCACACTTCTTCATTAAACCATCTAGATGAACTCCTGGGCTGCTTACTGTTGATTTTCTTTGCTTTTCAAGTATGACTTTGGGGAAATGGCTGACCTGGCACTAAATACAGCAAAATATGTAATCACAGATAATGAATCATTTTAAATTAGTTAAAGTCATAGTAACCAAAAAAATCAAAATTAAAAAATGCTGTTGTCAAGGGAATAAATTTGTCATTTCGATGCTGTTTTAAGAGATGGTTATAAAGCATGGAAGTCAGTAAAAATAAGGAATATTTGCTAATAACCAGAGTTTATAGGCCCATTATGGACAGGTTATCATATTAATGCATGTACACAAAAAGAGTGTGGGCATGGAATGGCTTTTCTTAATAGTCCGGATGTGGATTTAAAGTAAACGGCAGCTCTTCAGTACGAAATGGTGAGTTTGAGCTTGATATCTTGTATCTGGGGGCCAAGATTGAAGATAAGGGATGGATTGGAGGATGCAGCAATGACTGACCTGGAGCTACCTGGGCTTCAGCTGATTTGTGCCTTGTCAATGTCGGTTCCTTGGATGCACAAACTCGTTTTATTAGATAAGCATCCTCTTTCTCATCTTCGCCAAAATTGTGAAATTAGTTTCTTTCATTGTTGTAAATTTTTAATCTTTTTTTATCTTTAGTGTTAAATTAGGGAGTCTAACAAGTACACAGATTATCCAGGTAGTTCCCAGTTCAATTAAATTTAATTTATTCTTATATAGCACTCTTCACTGAGTGCAGACTTGGAGCACTGTGACAAGTATATTTCTAAATTATAATTACAAATGTTACAGATTGATACTGTATACACTTAAAAAAACAGTCTAGCCTGAACACACTGTAAAACAAAGCAATGTCATACTGATTGACATGAGAGGATATAAATATTATATGTCCATTCATTTTATCATTATGATATGGCAAATTGACAGAAGAGAAGTAGTAAACAAAAATTCCTCTCAGCGAATCCCTAGGAATCTGGTTTCAGTTATAAAAGTCAAAGTTAGTTCTCAAGTCCTAGGATGACTGACTGCTTGCTCTCTCCTGAACATTCTGCAGTATACAGCTGTGCTGAGTGCAGTCTAATAAGAAGTCAAAATCATTTCATCGATTAATTCCAACAACTAATGATTATGTTAATTAATACTGCATATAATACTGAAGGGCAGTGGTAGCGCTGCTGCCTCGCAATTGGGAGACCTGGGTTCGCTTCCCAGGCCCTCCCTGCATGGAGTTTGCATGTTCTCCCTGTGTCTGCGTGGGTTTCCTCCGGGTGCTCCAGTTTCCTCCCACCATCCAAAGACATGCAGGTTAGGTGCATTGGCAATCCTAAATTGTCCCTGGTGTGTGCTTGGTGTGTGTGTGTGCCCTGTGGTGAACTGGTGCCTTGCCCGGCGTTTGTTCCTGCCTTGCACCCTGTGTTGGCTGGGATTGGCTCCAGCAGACCCCTGTGACCCTGTGTTAGGATATAGCGGGTTGGACACTGACTGACTATAACACTGAATGTTATGGTGTATCACAGTTTCTTTCTTTAAAGCAGTTTTTCTTAAACCTTTTTTATGACATACTGACCAAGCATTGAATACTGAATCTACACTTTTCCAGCAAATCTGCAGTTTGTTGGATTTTTTTAAAAACCACACATAACCATCATTACCAATTATTTTGATTTTAATGTTTGTCAATACCAAATAATTAAATAGGAGTACTTGACTACTCTGTGTTTTGATAGCCTAACAATGTGTTGTTCCCTTAGTATTCAAAATATCCCTTAAAGAGCTATGTGTTATAATGGGTAAAAGTGAGGAAATGTGTAAAGATTTAACACAGTATGTTCAAATGTTGAAAGGCGGTTGTGTAAGTTGCTTTAACAGTACAGAGACATCAGGAAGCAGTCTCATGTGCCCAGAAACAATTTCATTTGACAGCTCAACATTAATAATATAAGAAAGTAGAGGGAGATATATTTTTAACAACTAGAAAAGATAGAGGACAGTGTCCAGAGTAGCAGAGATGCTATAGTTGCCTTTATATGACTGACCTCCTGTATCTGTTAAGAATAAAGCAAATGGGAGGCTTTTTTGCCTCTTATAGTCAGTTCAAATCATATTATGCTTATAATCTGAGTCTGGAAACCATGTATTCCGACTTGGGAGAGATCTCTTAGAGACTCCAGAGAGCAGGGCAGATACAGAGCCTTTATCAAAGGTGCCTAATGGTCATGTAATTATGGGGCCCATGGAGGGGCCAGAATGATTCAAAAGAAAGGTTAGCCTACTCTGAAGGCCATCAAGATGGGGAATTGCTTGTCACTGGTCAACAGTTGTACACTATAACAAAAACTGAATGTAGCACTCAAATTGTTGATTCAGTATGCAGTGCTGGAGTGGTATTTTTAAATGATCCAGTTGGGAAATAAGACCTACCCACTAGTTTCAGCCTTTTGATACCTGTTTGCACTGTGGATGTATGGACATTATACTGTTTAGAGGGGAAGATAACGCAATGCAATGGTCTTTAGGTGAAGTCCTGAAGGCCCAATATGGCTGCAGGTTTTTATTACGATGAGTGTTACCTTCAGTTAGTTATTTTAGATTTAACTGATCTCATTGTTTAATTAACATGTTGTTTTATGATTTTCCTTATTCTCTATCCAGAAATTGACATTAATGTGAAATTTACCTTTACAAGAAGTTTAGAAATATTTACATGTTTATTTTTTCATGTCTTTAAATTCATAAGTCTATTGTGTCCTTTTTATTACTAATTCACCTTTTTCCTGTGAAGATTGCTCCCTTAATTGCATTGTAATAATGCCAATTAATGACAAACAAAGGAAACCCCAGTGTGAATGATACTGAACACTGAATGGCTACAACAGCTTCATTGTCATACCCACTAATGTGATTTAAATAATGAGAACAGCTGGAAAAATATAATGAAGATGATGATGATGAAGAAAATCTTAAACAATATAAAAAAGTGATACTTATCCCCAGGTAACATACATAAATAAAAAAAAACAGATTTGTGCTTTAGGGATTGACTTTAAAACACAGGAACTAAGAAATAACAGCTTGGTTTATTAAAGGTACAAGTCTAATTAAAAGGCAGAAGTTGGTTTATCAGCCTGATGTGGATATGAAATGTCATTAGCACCTTTGCTGAAGAAGGGAGAATTGTGCTGCTTGATGATCATTCCAGGAGGGTAGCCAAAGTTAAAAAAGGGTTGCCAAGAGTGAAGTGGTGAACTCCAGTTTCTGACTGAGTATTAAAGGCACTACAGTAAAGAAGTTTGATCTGAGGATGTAACAAGCACTGAGTTGGTTGTCATGGCTGATGCTGTACCAGAAACACTGCCTGGCTTCAGCTGGTAGGTGTACTTTGTCTCTGTTGTAAGTCTGAAGAGTGACCTTTCTGCTTTCATTTAAGCTTATTAAAAGTATTAAGTGGTTACTGAAATAACCTTAGTACGTAATGGGACATTTTTCTTCCTAGTATAAGTAGTCTTTCATTTTTGAATACCTCCCATTACATTCAAATAGATGGGCAAAGAGAACACATGGTGAGCTGGAATTGGGATTCCAGCTGCATGTGATCTTATTATGTCATACTCAGGAGGGTTTCAGTTTTAGAATTTGGTCAGATGTCATAACATTCCCAAAGATTTGATCTCTTCTTTTTGATATCTGCAATGAGTGAAACATTTCCAGGAACTTAAGTCATGTTATATATCTTCATTTTAAAAACAGTCTAACATATTTTATGGTAAGGGGCTCCACTCAGCAGTAATATTAACTTGAGATCTACAAGAAATGTCAAAAAATGACTGCCATCCTCCTGAACATGACACTACAGGCAAACGAACGCAACAAAGAACAAATTGCTGGCAGAGTTCCCATCTCTGACTTCCTGAGGGTCACAGTGCAAGTCACTTAACCTGGCGTTTGTAGAAATATGCCTCAGTGAATGTTGTTCACTTTGGAATGGCCCTGCTGAGTCTGAGTGACTGAACGTGAAATCCTCTGCCACTGCCTAGTAGAGCACTAGATGCCCAAGACATCTGGACCTTTGCTCAAATACATTTTATTTTTGTATGCTGCAAACATTAAAAAGCCTACCCAAGAAATTAAGCTTGCATATTTCTATGAAAATGGATGGCATACTGGTTAGATCTGCCACTATATAGCTCTAGGAACATAGATTCACTTCTCAGCCCAGTCTCTGTATAAAATGTGTGTGACTTTTTGCAGGTGCTCAGTTTCTTCCACATCCCAGAGAATGACTTATCCCATGCGAAGTCATTTAAGAACTAAACCAGCCCTGTTTGAGTGAGCATGTACTCTGATAGATGGGCACCCTCTCCAAGGTTCCTTCCTTATTTGTACTTCTGAGCTGGTTTCTTGCTCTTTATGATACTGTATTGGGGTATTGGTCTTAGAAAATAAAAGAATAATCTGTATAAGTGAATTGAATTTAGGGATATAAAGATTAACTGGGCATGTTTTCATGCATTTTTCATCATGGTTAGATGTGAAAATGTAAGGTTATGAACTTCACCATTGCCATATGTTACATTTGTAAATCTGTGCAATGCTCTGGGCCTGTAGAGTGAAGCTCACTATAAAAAAATAAACTGATCTGCATTGAATTGATAGTTATGTTTATCAAATTACACTGTACAAAAGAGTATACAAGTAGAACAATGATATTATAAAGGTCTTTCCTCCTTGGATAAATTAGCTTTTTTTTTATTATTTTATTTTCAAAAAACAGAATATTTAAATACCATACTACTGAATTGCAATTAATAATATAAATATAACAGCTTACTTCTACTTACTAGAAAAATAGAAATACAAAGGAAAAAAATAACAAAACAAGATTCAAACCACAACCAAAGTTTTCTGAATATTTTAAATGCTAAATTTTCTCTCAGCTGTGATAAACAAGCTGCATGCACGTCTATTAAATATATAACTAAAAATCCCATACTGAGACATCCTGTTTTGTTATGTACAGTAGATGTCAATCTTTGTATTACGATCGGTGTCCCTTCCAGGACAATTGCTGCCTTACATCTTTTGTTTCTGAGTTATGTGTCGTTTCCTTGCAATTCATTTCTAGGAGAAAAGCTGATTATCAAAAAAATATTTATATATATTTAATGCAAAATTGACTCACTCGTTAACAAAATCACTATTTCCCATTTAGTTAAAAAGTTGAAATTTGGGTGAATTGAACATCTAAGGTATTAGGTATCCACTAACAAAGAACATTTTGATATATCAATATGTAGGGGTAACCCCACCTAACACCCCCACAATAGAAAGTTAAATAACCCAAAATCTCAAAAACACTTTAACAGATTTGATTGAAATTTGGTGATATCTTAAAAAATAAGAAAACTAACCAACCCTAATTTCCTAAGTGGGCTAGTAAGACACCCCCATCTTTTTCTTTTTTTCACTCAAGTTAGACAAGTGTAGCTGCTGGTTGAACACTGCCAGCACAACAGCACTGCATACCAATAGTGTGGATGGGCGAGTGAATAAGGGAGCTGTTGTGGAAAGAGGAAACAGACAGGATGACATGAGGCATAACCTCTGAGATAGAAGAAGGAAGGTTTACAGAAGCAAAAGGAAAATGTGGTTACACACTCGAGGTGGGCACCTGGACTCTAGCTGCCAGGAAGGGAATGAGAAATACTGGCAGAGTTAAAAGACTCCTTGTGCCCAAGACAATAAGCTATGGTCGATAGCACTAGTGCAGCACAGAAGACATAGGGGAACGCTGTACATGGTGCTGGCCAAACCATTAGGAAAAACAGACAAGCTCTATCTGCACGTGTAACACCAAGGGTGGTCCAGCCCCCCACCTTTGATTTATTATACTCTAAACTGCATATGTGGACACCACCCATCACCAATAGGTACAAAAATTGAGACAGTTGTAAAATTGTGTTTTATGCTATAAACTTACTGCTGAGCAGCACAGACCTAAGCATTAGCCTGACTCAAACTGTGGTGGGATGTTGTACTGAAAATCTCCTGACACATATTTTTCTCCTCATAACACAGAAAAATCTGTTCATTGGTATTTTGAAGATAGGTTCCATTAAATGTAGATTCACATTCAATTGCTTTTTTACATGTAATTTCATTCTCAAAACCACTTAATCTAATTCCTTGCCTCCTGGTTCAAGGAGGTGTGTGGGGGGTGCATTTCAATATGCCATGTATGCGTTTCAGCATATAATAAGCATTTCATAAATTTAATTAATTGCATGAGCCGTCTAAATGTACAGCCTGTAAACACTGTTTTTTAGAATATAAAGTTCAATTCACTGCTACAACTTTATTTTTTGGTTATGGCAATGGCAAACAAAATTAAGCTTAAACAATGCTTAAATGAATGATGTACTGTAAATAAATGAAAATCATTAACATATAATAATAACAATAATAATAATAGTCCATCCACCCATCCATTTTCAAAACCTGGTTTATCCTGAGCATTGCTGCGGGAAAGCTGGAATCTATCCTAGCATGCTTAAGGTGTAAGGCAGGAGGAAATTCTAAATACTAAAAATCCCATTGTTACTACTGATGACCAGTTTCAATTTAAATGAGTACATTTTTAGTAAAATTGTATTCTGCATTGATCAAAAGTCATAGCCATGTACTAAAAAAACAAGAATTACTCTATGACAAGAATATAGCATGTTTAAGACTAAACAGCACCTGTAAATGTACAATAATATTACATTAGTTAAAAAAACTACCAATATTGTATACAAAAATGTACTTAGCTATATATTCTGATATATTCGATGAACCAACAGCACTGTAACAGTAGTCCACTGCCTTTGGAAACTTCCCGGGCGAAGCCGGGCAACACAGCTCGTAAAAAATAATGTAAAATCGAAAAACAGAGTCGCGCTTTTTTTATACACGGTTGAGGCTTTCATTGATAAATTAGAGTGAACGCTCGTACAACCTTTACCGTCCACTAGGCGTCGCAAGAATAAAGTACGTGTTGACCTTAAAGCAGAGATTAAAGGAAACCCATTATCTTGACACGAGGCTTTCTTCCATCTGTGGATTTGACTCCAATTTACAATAATTGAGAATATGACTTGGACGATCTGAAGCGCCTGTTCGCATCCGTTAATGTAATTTCAGATGGTGCACGAACTCGGATCAATTAAAATACTCACGCCTCATAGAAGAAATTAGTAATGTTTTAAGAAATATTTTAGGTACTTACCTTTTAAGCAGTTGCCTTTCTGTTTCGCAAGGTAGAGTACAAACACTGCATTCGCTAGAGTTTTAAGCAATCTGTACACATTTCTTACGGTGTGTAAAAAATTAAAACTCATTCAGCAATCTGTCTATCTCTTACTGCAGATGTCCAGAATAAATAAATGATGGTAAGCGGTGTCCACTGTTGCATAAAAGCTTTAAAAATATGAGTTAATATCCTAATGAGGTAAGTTAAAGGGGAATGAGTGCACGCATCCTCATTCATAATTCGCCATTTAGGGTGATGTTGCAGCTTGCATACGGGGGCAAGCGGGATTTTGGATTTTAACGTGTCCGTCTTGTCTATTTTAACTTGACCATCTTTAATAACGGGTTGCACATCCCGTGTGGAAGTAAGAAGTCGAGTCTAAAGAGCAGTGCCAATGAATGGTTGCTACTGTTCGTGTTCAGCAACAGGCGTGTGCAGCTGGCACCTTCCACGTCGCAATAAATCAGAGGGCTTACTCACCCTATGCGGTACTGTCTATAACTGGACTTGGAAACATGCGGCAAATCAGACCTAGTCAGCCGCTGGCATTGCCCTAATCTATATAAATAAAATAAGAGTGCGCGGTTACAATACAATAGCGGTTTTGTGGTAATATCTCATTTCCGATATTTTATTTGGATTATCGAAGCAACTCAAAATGTCGACTATATTGTTTCTGCATAATATTGTTTAATACACTCTCTAAATGGGCTTATTTCAGACCAGAGTCTCGGGGAGCAGAAATCTATACTTGCAACATTCATTGCATGACGAGAACAAACGCAGGGCTGAACACCAGACATACTTGGAGCCAGACTTGCACTCGGTTTTGTCATGGCCGCCACAGTTAATCTATAAGGTGTTTTGTTTATTTTTCGTATAAAGAGAAGTGGAATACTTGGGGAAAATTCCATATAGATAAAGGACGGGATTCGATTCCTTGACCTAAGTGTTCACGGCACCTCCATGTCGCCCCCCTATTTATCCTAAATAGGATTAGAGTCACCTACTCAAGGGCAAGCTTGCGTTACATTGTCATTTTCTTTTAATTTACTGTACACCATGTATGCTTTCTCAAAAAAAAAAACACAAATACGACAGGCTAGGATAATTGAATCCCAGTGGATTTTTCGTACACAAGTACCCCTATATTTTTCAATGAAAATGTCTCTACATTGACACTTCCCTTAGTCGACACCAATTGGATTAAATACGATTACTGTGCTGACAACATCTCCATCGTAAACGCACACAGCAGTCGGGCGTTGTGATTAAGGCTTTGTGCTTCAGATCCGTGAGATTGTGGGTTCAAATCCCGCTATTGACGCAGTGTGAACTGTCCAATTGGATACACGGAAAAATGAAGCCAATCACATCCCAGACGTTATAAGTTAGTCCGAGAAGTAAATAATAGTAATAACGCACGTTTGCTAGAGTTTGTCCCAACGTAAAGTTTCATTTCTCGCGGATGGATATGAGATTGGATGAACCTTTGCCCGAATTGTATTGCGGCCAACGAAAGGCGTGGGGTTTATTAAACCTATGCCTAACATTTTTCAACAGGTAGTAGCATATGCGGCTTGTGATTTTTAAACCATGTTTGCGGTTTTTTAAAAATCCTTTTTGTGAAAATCAAACAGTGCATCAGTCTTCGAACAACACTACATCTACTCCTCCACCCCGTCTACATTCCAGGAAACCATCTGCTTAAAGTCTCGCTTACCAACATTTTGTGGCAAGAAAAACAAACTATGGAATCAAGGCAAGAACAAATCCTAGACGTGACACCAGTTTATAAGACGAGTTCACTTGGTGGTAGCCGACAAAAAAACAGATGTCACTCCATCCAGAATGACGCTAGGGTTCAACTGGTGCCCCCTAGTTGTCCGTTATACTAACTTCTTTATTGAGCGTGGTTCAGTCATTTATAGACATGGAAGAACTAAACAGCCCACCGCAGAAAACTAAGTTTACTGTGTAATTATTTGTAAAGTGTACAGAGATAGGGGAAATTCTTATTTGCATGTCTTAATCAATATGCAACAGGTCTCCTCTTTTGTCGCCATGATTTGAGATGAGCTAGTTCTATCCACTAACCTTGTCTTCTTTACCTTAAATAACTACCTTACCTCGAAACTGATGTCCTACAGCGCCATCACTAGACTCTGTGAAGAATCTGTGAAGTTAATGGAGTTTTGTTTTTTCAATCAAAATACATTCGCTAGAGCTATCAGTCATCATCAGTCAACAGGTCAGATACTACTTATACAGTATACACACCTGCTTACAGCGTATACGCATACGCGCGCGCGTCAAATATTAGCAGCAAAATTAAACATAGGATTAAAGATAGACACATGTATAGCATTTAACTTAAAATAACACTGGGTTTTGTACTGTTTGGCACTAAGAAATAAATTAAATAGTAATCTATCTATACATTAATTGTTCTACCTACGATTATTTTTTTCTTTTAGCTTTTGCTTGTGTGTTGTCCAGGAGGCCGAACTTATAGTTTACCGATTTACTATACCGTTCTTTATCCGTTAACGTGTCACTGGTAGCTGAAACATATCAGAAAGAAGGTATGGAACAAGCCCTGGACGGGACACAACTTACTGGCTCACACGCTGAGTAGGGTCTGTCTGGCCACACGCTAACATGGGACACATGTTCATTTTCTTATGAATTGCTTAATTGATACTTTTTCTCTCTTTTAACGAATAACAAAAAAGAATACGAAAAATAATTATGACAGGTAATTGTTTATTCGGCATACTTTTATTTTAGATTGCAGTTTTGTAAGACTACGGCAGTCAATATGTTCCCGAGTTTGTCTTACGCTGATAAAAATACAATGTGAGGATTCCGCCGTCAATCATTCAAGCCAATTCGTTCCAGTTTACTGTTGAGGGCTGCCGGAGTCTACCTCGGTAGCATCGCATCGTCTCCGTTTTGCTTCTTTTACTTACTGTCAAAAACCCAAAGGCTGTTCAAAGTTAAAAATCACGAAAAGCCTTTTATTTTGAGCGCACAGGATGCGCTGACCTCTGCCGCTACATTTGCATACAATCGTCGGAATTGCCTGAAGAAGAAAAAAAGATTCTCGGCTTATTGGAATATCCAACCAAACGCTACTGTCGCTTTAAAACGCGGGCAGTCAGGCACTTATCGTTCTGTATTCCAGTCACAGCTATCTGCTGTAAGGTGGGACGGAGAACACTGACTTGGAACACAAATCGTGTTAAATTATCAGCGCCGCGATGGCCAAGCAGCAGAAGGGCTGTGCGAGCTGCGCATCCTGCCCGCGGTGCGTCACTTTATGAATAAGATTGTGTGTTGACGCGGCTCGCCGAGCGCGACTGTGCACTGGGAGCGACAATATCCCGTTGGAATAAACATCACCAGTATTTGTCCATCTTTATTATTTCGGTCTGACTCCGCCTTCCTACCTGTAAATCTCCTCGCTATCTTCTGAGCGGATCTGACAGCAGCTATCAGCTGGGCTCACTGGAGGCCGAAGGGAGTGAATGGGAACAACGACAGTAACCGAAGAGCGCTGATCATTGTTCGAGAGGAAAGAAAACACTGCTATTAGACCTCAGCTTGGGCGCAAGCAGATGGAGAAAAACTAGAACGGAAGAGATCCCAGCGTAGCTGCAAATCCTCAAAGCTATTTAAAGGGGGTGGTATTTGTCACAGGGGTAAAAAATCGATCAGCGTTAAGGCGATTGGCTCCCCAGATAAAAGAAACCGAGGTCGCAGTCAGTGAGCTGTTGGAAGGTGTTTGCAGCGCACAGCAGTGTCGGCACCCTCGATGAAGAGGTCTCTGTCATGGAAATACCCTTGAATCGTGGCAAAATGTCTGATATTAGGTAAACGGAGAAATAGAAAACAAACAGAGAACATGCTACCGTGAGTTCAACACGTTTCGCCGAAGGAGACAGGAGAAGCGGTCTGTCTTTGGAGGTTTCTGTCGCCTATGCGTCACCGGTTTGGCAAGGGGGGGAGATCGACCTACAGAACAAAAATTGGGCAAAAAAGGAAGAAAGCCCAGAAAAGAAAGGAAGATTTCTTCCCCACTCCAAGCAATATGGCTGATGAGTGGGTTCGGGGGCGCTGGCAGCAGCCTTCCAGAGCCTCTGGATGCTAGCTTTGGCAGATGGCAACATTTCTGAAGGCATCGTAAGCTTTAGAACGAGTGATATTAATAATAATATAAATCAGGACTCGTCCTCCGTCTACATGTCCAAGATGGATGCAGTGGTCATCCCTTACACTCCAGACGTGCCCTGCGATAGCAATGGTCAGCGTATGTGGTGGGCTTTTCTGGCTTCGTCCATGGTTACTTTCTTCGGGGGTCTGTTTATCATCCTTCTCTGGAGGACCCTTAAGTACCTGTGGACTGTGTGCTGCCACTGCAACATCAAAAACAAGGTAATTCTTCCACCGTGCCATATTTTATTTCTCTACGCCAAAGTAAAAAACGTATTTGTGAAACACGCACTAAGATACCGAGCCTTTTGTGGATGATTGAGGTTTTGGTCTCTCACAGCTTTGGCTGTGTGAACTCGCTGGCTGGAAGACACATGCCTGTCGGGAGCATCTGACACATGATTACCGATTTCGCATCTTGACATTCCCAAGATGATCTAGATATAGACTCTTCTGTTTTTGATGTAAATCGCGTCGAAGGGACATTTTTTTGGTAACTGAAGAGATGAGATGTGAATGTAATATAGGGAGAATATAGAAATATGTCACCGCCCCCCCCCACCCAACGAAAAAGTGTGCTTTCTGTCCTTATTACTCAATTACTTTGATTAAATGTGGAGCTCCCTGTACGAGGTTTCAGAGAGATTAAAAGTAGATTAATGGGATTCTTCAGGATTTCAAAGGCAATGGGAATCTACACGCTTCTCGGCTTAGTCATGCATAGGAGATACATTGTGCGCCCAGGTTCCCTGTTTAGCTTTACACTGGGGTTGTAAGTCCCAAAATAACTTGTGTGCAGCATGCCCAAGCTGTCTGAAGCGCCCCTTCGCTTTTTTTATGAATACAAAAGCAACATCTGTGTGATGCGCACTCAAGCCGCTTTAACTCTGGTTGCTAGGCTGCTTCTGACGTCTCAGGGCTCGTCTCATTTGGCTGATTAAATATTCACTTTTAGGTTAGCTTCTTTTACAGGTTTTAAAATCGGGGGGAAAAGTTTATTTGCCACAGGAGAAATGTGTTTTAATGAGTTGTCAAATTATGTAATCGATGGGTAAGAAATTCCAATTATGAGTATTTTACAATGCCTTGTACATTGGTTTGTCGTTTAAGAGTGCTTATTATTAATATTATCGTTTTTGTAACCAGATTCATTCACCTAACGGGAGTTACAAAAAAGGCCAGTATGCATATAACATAATATCAGAGTGATTAGTAAACTTTATGTAATTTTGTCTTTTATTAACTCTATCAGACACATTATGTGCATTCTTTCAAAGCCTGAAAGCTGAAAGACTCCGTTGCCCCCATCCCCAAATGGATAACAAGCATTCAAAAGTTTTCAACTGAAGAGTTGTTTGTTCTCACTTTGAAGGTTATGACTTTGCTCAGCTACTGTAATCATAGTTGTCACATAAGGTGGTACTGTTTGTCTGATCAAAAAAAAAAAACAAAAACAGGATGGCTACAAGTGTCAGTCAATGCTTTTGACACCATGGATGTGCTTTACGATCAATGGTGTAGTATTTTTGCATTGAGATCTCAGATTTGCAAATGTCATCTTAAGGTGGATGTTCCTCAATTGGTGGTACTCATCCTGCCAACAACCTTTTTCTGCACATGCCCAATCCGCAGCACAGCACAGCACGCTCATCCTCACACCTACACCCAGGGAGATGCCAATTAAGCTAACAGCATGTCTTGGGGCCATAGGAGGAAACTGGAGTCCCCAGAGTAAACCCAAGTAAATATAAAGCGAAAATTCAAACATGCAACCCTGGATGATGTGCCAACTTGCCACAGGGCACACTTATGTACACTCGCCATTCTCAGTGACTGGAGCCTAGTTTGAAATCACCAACACAAGTTGACTTTGGGCTGTGAAAAGAAACCAAAGTCATCTGTGAAAACCCTACTTAAACCAAGGGAGGACATGCAACTGCTACATAAAAATCACCCCAGCTCCGTAATCTGACCCATTGTGCCACCAGTAAATATCAGCCATCCATTTTCTGAAGCCACTTTATTTAAAGACTTTTCCCCAGCAGCACTAACTGAATGACCAGAAACAGTACTCAGCATGACAGCAAGTCAGTCCATCATCAATGTTTAATGATGCAAAAAATTGTAAAGCAGCCATCTAGAGCAATTGAGATAATTTTACTTTAGCAAAGGGCATTCCATTGTAGTCGACGTTTTTTGAATACCTTTCCAGGTTTTTAGTTGAGCTTTTCTGATTTCAGTGTAAGTAAGCCTAGCATTGATTGAACTGTTGCCCAAGTTTGAAATTTTACCATCATCTTGAGTTCTAGGAAAAGTGTTTGCCCTTTTTATTATGTAAGTAAAATATGTAATCCAAGACTATTAAGATTTCCTGCATCATCTGCCAATTTAGTATAATGTGGTAAACGTAAGAAATGACTTATAAGATGGACGAATTGGTAGTGGTTGAAGGAAGGCTTTTGTAAATTTGAAATCTACAAGTTATATGTTCACCTGGAAATGAATGTCTAAAAGAAAGAAATTCAAAACTGCAATAGATAGACTTTAAATGGTAAATGTCATTTGAAAAAGAGCCAGAAAAGGTTACTGTGAAGCAGACAGATGCTTAAATATACTGCAGTACAAGTAGTGGTGCTTCGAGAATCTTTAGGTGTCCACCATCACCATTCAGTGCTGAGGTGATTTTCTGAAGATGGCAGTACTCATCTGTATATCATAGAAAATGCAAGCTTTTATTTTAACAGGTCGAATTTGTAGAAGTTGTATGATGGACTGAATTGTTCATTGAGTATTTCAATGGTATTTCAAAATGGGTCAGAACAAACCATTTAGTGAGCCTAACCTACAACTAGTTAAGTCTGCTCAACAGTCTTGTTTGTGTAGAAGGCATCACGTAATGGCCAGCACATCCTTCTTCAGTGAGAAGCAGCTCTGTTTTCTACATGGCATTTACTCCTTAACTGGTACACAGGATAGTATAAGGTTAAGGGTTAATATGTTCGGATGTTGAAAACTGTAACTATAATCTTTTTATATATGATCAGGACCTTAGTGCCCATGAAAGTACAATTGCTTGACATATACATTAGAACACTCTAGACGAGAACAGGCCATTCAGCTCAACAAAGCTCGCCAGTCCTATCCACTTATTTCTTCCAAAAAAACTTCAAGTCGAGTTTTGAAAGACCCTAACGTCTTACTGTCTACCACTCTACTTGGTAGCTCATTCCAAGTGTCTATCATTCTTTGTATAAAGAAAAACTTCCTAATGTTTGTGCGATATTTACCCTTAACAAGTTTCCAACGGTGTCCTCGTGTTCTTGATGAACTCATTTTAAAATAACAGTCTCAATCCACTGCAATAATTCCCTTCATAATTTTAAACACTTCAATCGTGTCACCTCTTAATCTTCTTGTGCTTAAACTGTATAGGCTCAGCTCTTTTAATCTTTCCTCATAATTCACCCCCTTTAGCGCTGGAATCCACCTAGTCGCTCTTCTCTGGACATTTTCTAGTGCTGCTATGTCATTTTTGTAGCCTAAAGACCAAAACTGCACACAGTACTCCAGGTAAGGCCTCACCAGTGCATTATAAAGGTTGAGCATAACCTCCTTGGACGTGTACTCCACACATCGTGCCATATAACCTAACATTCTGTTTAACTTCTTAATGGCTTCTGAACACTGTCAGGAAGTCGATAGCTTAGAGTCCACTATGACTCCTAAATCCTTCTCATAAGGTGTACTGTCGATTTTCTGACCACCCATTGTGTATTCAAACCTAACATTTTTACTTCCTCTGTGTAATACTTTACATTTACTAACATTAAATTTCATCTGCTACAAATCTGCCCAAGCTTGCATTCTATCCAAGTCCTTTTACAATGATATAACGGATTCCAAATTATCTGCTAATTCACCTATCTTGGTATCATCTGCAAACTTAACCAGCTTGTTACTTATATTCGTATCTTAATCATTTCTAAATATTAAAAATAGCAGTGGCCCTAGCGCTGACCCCTGTGGAACACCACTCTTAACATCGGCCAGTTCTGATGAGGTTCCTCGCACCATCACCCTCTACTTCCTTTGTCTGATTCAATTCTGCACCCATCTACAAACATCACCCTGAACTCCCACTTCTTTTAATTTGATGCCTAACCTCTCATGTGGCACCTTATCAAATGCTTTCTGAAAGTCAAGATAAATAATATCACATGCTCCACATTGATCATATCATTTTGTTGCCTCCTCATAGAATTCCAGCACCTGATAGAAGATTTTTCATGTATTTAATCTGTAACACAAATCATGAAAAAAAAAAGAGCCAGTGCGTAGTAACATAATATAGTAAAATAATTAGAGCTTTGTGAAAAGCTGAACAACATTCTAGTTTTTCTGACAGGGGTTTGGTAATTTAGTGGGTCAACCTTTCACGAATTTTATAAAAGACAAATTGAGAAAACAATCATGGTTTTGATAAACAGTCAGTCAGTCATTATCCAACCCGCTATATCCTAACACAGGGTCATGGGGTCTGCTGGAGCCAATCCCAGCCAACACAGGGCACAAGGCAGGAACAAATCCCCGGGCAAGGCGCCAGCACATCGCAGGGCACACACACACCAAGCACACACTAGGGACAATTTAGAATCGCCAATCCACCTAACCTGCATGTCTTTGGGAGGAAGCCGGAGCACCCGGAGGAAACCCATGCAGACACGGGGAGAACATGCAAACTCCACGCAGGGAGGACCCGAGAAGCGAACCCAGGTCTCCTAACTGCGAGGCAGCAGTGCTACCACTGCGCCACAGTGCCGCCCATTTTGATAAACATTTAAATTAAAATGAACAGCTCAAAATTCTGTTTATATGCATGTAGCAAAGCTTTAGTTAAAGCATTATGCCCTTCCTGCACACTTCCATTTAGTGAGTGAATCAAATGGGAAATGAAAGTTGCCAGGCAGGGAAGCCTTCCCTAGCAGCTGGAAACACAGAGCAGCAGCAGTTTGAGAGTAAACAGTTTAATCAGTCAATAATCGGAATGGACATTTGACTTTCATAGTAAGTGTCATCATATATAGTATATCAATCATTGGTGATTTTTTTTTCTTGGACTTTTAATATTTAATGTTTATAAAGGTTTCGTTTTATGCACAATTGGGAGCTGAGGGGGAGGGAATGGAGATTTGTCTTAAATATCGGCAGTTTCAGTTGCAGCTACTTATATTGTGGTGGTGGACATAGTTTAAGTGACCCAATGCAGGATAATGGTTTCCAGTGGATTGAATTGTTTGCCAGCTGAAAATAGCCAAACAGAGGTTTGGTCCATGAGGTATTCAAATCTAACCTGAAGCTGAATCTCAGAATAATCTTCATTGAATGACACAAACGCAAAAATAAATGGACAGTTAGCATCACTGGTCAGTCCCTGTTAGATAGTAAGGGTCAATTTTGAATTTTTATCATAGCTGAACTATCAGGGAAGCAATCGCAGGAGATACTACTAAGTTCAGATGTAATGTAATTAGAGTTGGTGCTGAAGGAGGCCAATGAGCTTCAGGCCAGTGAACCTAATAAGCACGTCTTTTAGGATGTGGGAGGAACGTCACATAGCTGGAGAGAAGCCCCCCAAGACACTGGGTTAAGAGTATGTGCAATATCATCATAGATAGCCTTTAAATATTTAGTTCATCTTTACTTATATGTTAATGCTGTCATAGCTGGGTAGTCTTTGACCATAAAAATACAAAGTAAGCAGTCAGATGAAACAATGGAAATAAGCCGATTAAGAGTCATTATTGGGCTAAGTCAGTAAAGAATTTTAGATGAACGGCTCATGACTTGAGACACTACTTACTCAAAGATTAACACAATTCTGACTTATACTGCAGGTAATGAGTTAAAGTATTAAAGTAACAGCAGGTTATCCACTGGTTCAAAAGCAGAAAATAGTAATATTTAATGAAAGGCATTTCATTTTTTTTAGTTTACTTATGTGAGGTGAGCCATTACTGGGACCTAAAAGAAGCAAGATGAAGCTCTTTAGGGTTTTGTAAGTAGAGAACCACTGAAGGACAGATAGGGTGTGACCTCACATCCTGATTGTGACCTAATTTACTTATGAGGTGATTTGTAGGGGAATTAACATTTATGTTATTTGTAAAAAGGATTTACATTTGGACAGTCCAAAAATGATCAGTTCTTGAAATAATATGACATTGCGTTGTTTGTCCAGTGCAGGGCATCAAGGGGCCAGGGCTGTAAGTCCATCACAGGGTCCACTCTCGTGCACATCCACCCAAGACTAAACCTGGGATCACCCTTTAACATAACCAGTGTGTCTCTGAGGATACGGAAAGGAAAACAGAAGTACACCCACACATACACTGCGAGAACAAGCAAACTCCAAATGTAAACTTCCAGGTATGAATTTGTGGATTTGTGAGGTGTCAGTGCTACTAGCTTGGCAACCTTGTCTCCAGTGTTGATGTAATGATCAGAAAAAATATTGTAGAAGTTTACAGGTGACTGTCTAGATCAGGGGTCCTCAATCACAGTCCTAGAGGGCCACAGTGGCTGCAAGTTTTTGTTCTAACCTGGTTGCTTAATTAGAAAGCAATTCTTGCCAATAATTTAATTTCATGGCTTGTCAGTGCTTTAACTCTGCTATGTCAGGTCATTCTCATATCCTAGGTTTTCTTTCCCTTTCTAAGGATATCATCCAAATGATTTGTAGGCTAAAATGGAGGAGTAATTCTCAGTCCTTCACTTTTTCCTCTTCAGTTTCCTTCCAAGTATTTAATTAAACCCAATAGTGCACGATAAATACACACAGGTGTAAATGGTAACAAGCTAAATGGAGAAATGCTGCTCTCTTTTGTCATTTGCATGTTACTACTAATTAGGAGCAATTAAAAAACAAGAATACAGCCGTTTAAGACTCAAACAAGCAATAAGAGTTCAAAATCTTAACGAGTGAGACAACTAAAGTGAAACAGAAGTGTTACTTGAGCAATAAGTGCTTCTTATTAAGTAATTGGGTTGGAGCAAAAACCTGCAGCCACTGCGGCCCTCCAGGACCGTGTTTGAGGACCCCTGGTCTAGATCAAAAAGGTCATTATTGTCTGTTTCTGTAGTCGCCCTTTCCTCTTCAGCTTAGTAAATATTTAATGTCCTCGCTGCTCATTTTCACTTAAAACTTGTAACAAAGCAAACTGTTTAGTGTCTTCTTTTGGTTAACTGCTATGGATGCATATGTAGTGACGTAAAGACTCAAGACTCACTTTTCCTTTTAATAAAAAAAATAGTAGACACTTTTGAAATTCAATGGGAAACTAAATCAAAATATTAATACGGTGCAGCATTTACAGTCAGGAGCTAAATAATAACATTTAGTAAGTTTCAGATGGCTTGATAAAAGGATTAGTGACAAAGGTAAATGAGAATATTTTGATGAATGGTACTAAAATTGTGCAGTTTGGCATCAAATCTTTGTTTATTATATAAAAATATATAATCAGGAGTAAAATCAGCCCACTCTAACCTAGAAGAATAAATGAAAAAGATGTGTGGAAAACTGAAGATGGGATATGCGCTTACAATGCTAGTGCAGTGGCCGGAGACTTTTCTGTTTTTTTACCGGGTGAAAGGCAAAATATATGATTGACTTCATTATTTGAATGTATCAATATGATGAAAAATAGTTATATCCTCCGTTTCAAAAATGAAGGGATTATTCAGTTTCTTATTCTTAGGTTATTATTGAAAACTCTCATATTACATAAAATATGAGAAAAAGTGTAATGAGAACACATCACTCAGCCCTGCCATTGCTTGTCCTTGCTAATTTGGGTACTGCATGCAAAATGATGCCAAGTCCAGATCTGGTGGTCCCCAAGGTGCTTCCCTCAGCTCCGCTGCTAGGTAACTTTTTAGATGTATCTCTAGTTCTCTGTGTGAAATTTACTCTTAGCTTCCATCCTCCAATGTACTTGCAAATAAATATTTTACTGAAACTTCTTTTTTTATTGTTAAATACTTGCATTTCAATGTTAGGTGGGCATTTTGTTCTTCATTCATTCTTTTTATTAACTCACTTATATGGGGTCACTAGAGCCTGAGCAAATCACAGTGTTATGAACTCATTTATTTTTTGTCACAAAGCCCGGTGGAAGCTGTCTTGTTACATAGTCATTCCCTCAAGAGCAGCCTCATCCTGATTATACACTGTGCTTTGGTCCCATTAATGTCAGCCATATCTAATGAAGTATGGTGATGAATAGTGACCTCTGTTCCCACCATACAGCGGAGCTATTTTCCTCCCTGCTTACTAGTGACACTCATGTTGAGGCTCACTTGAAGCCCCCTTCCTTCTTCAGCAGCTGTTGCTGCACTCTCATTGATGTGATCCCTGCTGGCATGTCCTTTCATTCTTTGGGTTAGTAATGCTCAAACCTGAGGCTGCCAAAAGGACATCAGAAATTCTTGAGCTTCATTACAGCACATGGATCAAGTTTTGTAAATCAAATTTAGTAAATCTGTTGTTATCAACAAGAAAGATTTTCTTAATTGGAAAGCTGATCCTGCAAAGAATAAAATGAAGTTGCAGACAAAATGCAGATTTATAATGGGACAAATTACCTTGCCTCTAGATTTGAACTTTGTGAACATGCATCAGATATGCAGGAGAGATTGGTGGGGTTTTAGTGTCAAGCAAAAATGGATTTGTTTTTTTTTTTCATTACTTTAATAATATTTAAAGGGGTTACCTGCCAAAAAGTTCATTTTGTGGAATACATTCTGAGGAAATACAAATAGAAGTCAGTAATGGACAAAAACAAATACATACAGTATATACACATACATACTGTACATCTCCTCTCTGTATATAAAATCCTAAGCCTAAAAGTGCAACGATTCTATGTCACGTTTTTTGTCACACTTTAAATCGGGCCTATTTTAAAACCAACATATATATGTTTGGTATCATTCTTTTCAGAATTCATCAAACTTTAATGTGATATTGTTATATTTTCAGATTGTTATTCTGTTTTCAAATTATAAACTAAAATATCAAGAAAGTCGTGTTTTTTGTCAGTTAAAACGAATGGATCGTTTATTTAGTCTCTTGTAAATACTCGAGCATAGTGGACGTCAGTTTAATGGGAATAGATAGATAGATAGATAGATAGATAGATACTTTATTAATACTCCAATTCGGTAACAGAGTAAATATTTTATTCTCATTTCATGATTTTTACTCCATTAAATAATAATTAATTTTTCTTTTACATATTTATAGAATTTTGTGATTTTGACTCCAATAAATAATCATTTTTCTTTTGTACATTTACAGATTTTACTAATATTCTGGCCGCAACTGGGGATTGGGCACTGAAGGCCCCCCTAGTATATGTGTGTATATATATATATATATATATATATATATATATATATATATATATATATATATATATATATATATATATATATATATATATATACTTATATGGTTGAATGGATGGGTGATGAAGATGTAGTACTGACTATTTAGAACCTAATATTAAATTTAATTTGATATAACAATTACTTGGGAAATGCTGAATACATAAAATAACCTGAAGCTAAAACAAAGCAAAAGATATGTTTGACTATAAGTAGCAAGTCAACTGTTTACAAATGATAATCAGTACTAAAAATAACCTGTAAGCTAATCTTAGGAGTTGAGGAGTGTAACAGAAAGAGAATGAATGGTTTCTCCATTTAGGTTGCCTTTGGAGAGAGGGCCGAGTTGCTCTGAACAGAAATTAGCAAAGTTCTTCTGGCAAGTGGGTGAGAGGTGCTTTTATTTGTCTTTCCTTCTGGGTTGTTATGGGAATATACAGAATGTCAGTGGACTTCAGACTGTGTAAGGGTCACATGGGTTCAACAGAGTCACATTCATCCAACCAGTCCAAAAGACATATTATAGTAGTGGAGCAGACGGCTGCCTAACTTAAGCAAAAGGAAATGATGCCATTTCCAAGAAAAAATAACGAAGGGAACTGCCGTGGAAGAAAATGAATACAAAGAGATAGCCTAATAAGGTTTAAAATAGGCTTGGCCTTTGGAGATTTTTTTTTTTTTTAAATGAAAAAGTTTTCCCCCCATTGTCCGTAGAAATTATGTTCAATTTCACTCACTGTAGCATGCTCCAAATGTGCAAAGTATTGTTGAGACTTAAAGGGAATGAGAGAAAGGAAGCCATAGACGTCCTCGTTGTGTGCTCACAAGTGAAATAGATACGTTCTATCATTACCCTGTAAAGGAGATCTTGCTAGCTGCTTGTGCGTTGTATAAAGTTAGAACGATTTCAGCTGTTGTTGTCTTTAATCAGAACTTGTCATGTGCACTGATCTGAAGGCAAAACACAATGGGAATTGCAGGAAGTGCCATGAGTGCACAAGGAGGCCGCATTATATTGAAGTAAGAATACAAATAATAGTCTCATTGCAGAGAGCCTACACTTTCCTTGTCGGTGCTCATGCTTAAGCTTTGAGCTGTCATATTTTGTATGACAGTCATAAATACCTGCTCCACTGCCTTTTTCCAATGTCCAGTTAAAAAGTCAGACAGGAGTCAAAGTTCAGGACTTGTAGGTCATACTGACGTCTTGGAGAATGCCAGCCATGCTAAATCCTGACTGATCCAGCTGGCACTGCAAGACAAAAGATTCAAAGCAAACCGCAGTGGCTAAGGGCAGATCTTGTGGGGTTGTTTCACACTTGGAAGGAGGACAGTCATTGGGTTAATATTAATAACTTTTTTTATTGATTGGTTTCAAACCTACTAGACTTGCTTGTATGGAGTGCTATTTGATTTTAATAAAATTATTAAAATGTTAAAAAAAAAAAAAAGTTTCTTGCTGTGCTTGATGTGCAAACACCATAAAACGCATGGAAGGCACTTCTTGGTGAATTGGTGAGGCCCCTCCTTGAAAAAAGTATTAATAATGGAACTCCAAGTTAACATTTCCATATTTAGCCTTTTTACACATTTAAAGTTTTTTTCGGATGCTGTTGCTGACATAAAACGCTCTTGTCCGGATAAGCACAAGTTGTTTAAGGCTACATTCACAAAGTAGCTAAAAGTGACTCTAGCCTGATTTTTGCTTCATTCCTGTTTTTCTTGACTGCTCAGGCACATTTTCTGACTGATCCAAATCTGTCTATCCTGAATGTGTTCTGCATACACAAAATGAATAAAACAATTATGTCAGGTAGATGCAAACTAAAAGATGCCGGTTGCTACCCTACTTCACTTTGTTTTTTGTGTGGGATGTGTGTGAATTTGTCATCTTATAATAGCAAGAAGAGAATGAAGAAATGAAAGATGAGAGCTCTTTTGAGTGCATTTATCACCGCTGGTGTTCTGTACATAGAAACAAGTGACCCAAAGGACAGGAGACAGGACTGCGGAAAGCATTGTGGACAGTTTGGATGCAAAACAGTCATTACAAAAGCAGTGTAAATACTTTGTGAACAGTTTTAATTCATTTACTTTTTTTTCTGCCGGTCACTTGAGTGTTCTCATGTATTAGAAACTCTGCTGAAAAAAAACAAAAAAAAAAATTCTTGCAGTACTGCATATCTTTATTTCTGTCTGGGTCTGGAGCTGCCAGATTGCTTGGCACGTCGTTATACGTAATGTCATAGTTGTCTGCCATGGGAAGAAGTGGGCAAGAAGGACAAGCCGAAGAGGCATTTTCTTTCACATTCTCCATGATGCTCGATTTGTCTGACGTACAGTAATCTGCTCCATTTATGACATGGCCAGTAATTTGCTAATTCTCCCTTCAACTTATGTTTTAAGCATAGATGTTATCTTTGGTAGTTTGGCAATGGCCTTTTGTGCCAGTTGCATGATTTGGGCAGTGGTTAGTTATTTTCTTTTGATTATCATAATGAATCTCTTTACTCTTTACTAGCTAACTTACACAGATTTTCTTGCATTCACCCATTTGCTGCCTGTAATGTCTCTCAATGCAACAGATTTTCACTGTTTCATTTGGTCCAAAAATGCACACTTTTTTTTCTTTTTGCAAAAATTAAAAATATTTTTTGAAACTGACTTTGCTGAGGTTCAACGAGGGGACCCTCCACCTTGCAGGGGCTGTGTCGCTGTTCACTTTGCCAGTGCCCTGTATCTATGTATGAAAAATGATGTGAAAAGGCACACATTAAATGTTTAAATAGCACCACCTGGTGGCTGATAAAAACATTACACATTCACATTCCCTTCTTATTACAGAGAGACAGATTTTCTTTACAATACTGAACTGCTAGAACAACCTAATTCAAAGATAGGCAAATACTGGGCAGGATACCCATCCATCACAGGGAACACACAGAGTCTTTCATAATTGTGCAAGCGAAAGATACCAGTAAACTTGACTGGATTATGGAATAATTACATACAGTTGATAAACTAATGCAGTGCAATGCAGCAGCCAGCCCTGGGCAGGACAACAGTCTACCTAAGGGCCAACTCAGACAGACAGACACACAGTGACACTTGCAGTCACTCTCACTCTGGGCCAGTTTGAAATAGCCATTCAGCCTGGTCTGCCTTTGTGGATACGTGCAAACGCAGCATGTTGGAGCAATGAGGCAGCAGTTCTAAATATAATGACAAAATAGTCATGTGAATATCGTGAGGGCTTTGGGACTTTATAGTGAGATCCCCTTGATATAATATTGAATTGGAGCTGATCTAGGATGAGATGGAGACAGTGTTTCCCATTACTGGCCTCACATATGTTTTATAAAAGTAACAGCATTTTGTGCATTCAAACCTGCTTCACATAGTAGAGGTATGGCCAGCATAATATGACAAAGTTAATCCTGGCAATGGTGTGTTTAGCGCAACCATGTCTATTCAAAACAGATTTTCATGGTTTCAAAATGTAGCCCCCTTTAAATGCTAATCAAAAATTAGCTGTCATTTTAAGAGTATTCATTTTCATAAATTAATATTTTCAAAAGTGAATGTTTTGTAGCTCAGGAACCATTCAGGTTGGGCCCAATTTCAGGGCTGGTTCAGATGATCATGTCAGAAATCAAATACTTTCTGCATTGTTAATATTTCACACATTTGTGTGCATCGAAAAACCCAGTGTAGTTAAACCGTTACCGATTCCCACCTCCTAATTTGAAAATCTCGCATTTGAAGAGCAGAAAATGTACGTACTGTGGTCAAGATTGCCTACTGTCTTTTAGAAAAATGGTGGCTCTTTGTGTTGCTTGAGGGATTTTTGTAGTTTATTCTAAAATATAATGTTAGGTACACCAAATTCCAAATAGCATCAGCAATTAGTTCTTTTAGGGTGTTGATATTCATTATTGCGATTGTCTGACAAGGCACAGAAGTGTCTTAATGTTTATGGACTTTCTAATGGTGAACCACAACCCAAATATGTGCTCCAAAAATCCCTTGGATATTAGAATTGCTTGTGGGAAATTAGAATAAAATTAGATAGATAGATAGATAGATAGATAGATAGATAGATAGATAGATAGATAGATAGATAGATAGATAGATAGATAGATAGATAGATAGATAGATACTTTATTAATCCCAAGGGGAAACTCACATACTCCAGCAGCAGCATACTGATACAAACAACAATATTAAATTAAATATTGATAACAATGCAGGTAAAAACAGACAATAACTTTGTATAATTATATCCAGGTCTTTGCACAGTCTAATTTTCTAATATATTAAAACATCAAAATCTACAGTTTTTTTTTCAATAACCAGCAGAAATTGTCTTTATATGACATTATTGTCCAGTTCAGGCTGTTTTAAAAGCAAGAACCCTAGTTGAAGGATTACTTATACTTTATATAAACTAGGGATGCACCGATACCACTTTTTTGGAAAACGAGTACGAGTACTTGCATTTCAGTACTCGCCGATACCGAGTACTTGCCGATACCGAGTACTTAATAAAAACATGATTTAAATTTACAGGTAACAGCTTTAGTCATATAATTTAACAAAAAAAACAAGAAACTCTCGTCTATCCACTGGGAGGTTAGGCTAATTAGCGACACGGGGCTAACACTGCTTGTCCAAATATCCGTGGTGAAACTAAACGCAGAGGAGGCTTGCAGTAGGCTGTGGATATGTTTTTTCACGGAGTCGTGTAGTTTAGGCAGCTCCGTGTCAGTCATGTAGCGGCGGCTTGGGACATCATATCTGGGCTCCAGAACATGGAGGAGACGCAGGAATCCCACATTTTCTACCTCCGTGAGTGGCTGGTCACTCAATGCAATGTACTCGATAATTGCCTGTGTTATTTTCACAGCACGTGGATTGTCTCTGGACATTTTCTCTCGTCTTGCAAGAGTTTTCTGCAGCGTGGGTTGTGTTGGTTTAGAAGCGTGGGTAAACTCTTTGTACTCGTTGTCGTGTTGGGATTTTAGGTGCTTGATTAAATTACTTGTGTTAAATGCGCTACCTTTTGAGCCTCCTCTGGACAATTTCGCTGAGCACAATTTGCAGTCCGCCTTTGTTTTGTCGTCTTCATTCACTTTGAAATAGTTCCACACGGCTAGGGTTACCACTTTTAATACAAAAAAATAAGGGACGCATACTGCAGCGGGGGCCACATCCCGTATTACCCAATCAAAAGTAGGAAAGGGGGCATCTTCATAAAATGCGTGTGGGATGATTTGCATGAGACGCTGCTTTAAAAAAAATGATAAAAAAAATACGGGACAAAACCCGTCCCATATTGATTCAAAACGGGACGCGCAATTTCATTCTCAAATACGGGACGATTCCGTATTTTAAAGGATGGGTGGCAACCCTACACACGGCTGACATGTCTCGCCTCGCCTTCTCCCCGCTCTGAGCTGCAGCCGGGGCCTGGGGGCGGGCACTCGGCGCTTGTGATTAACCCCTTACACGCCGCTCAAACATAGACATTTCTCAGACCGTGGTATCGGTCCCCGGTATCGGGGGACTTTTAACGAGTACGAGTACTTTAGAAAATGTGGTATCGAGGCCGATACCAGATACTGGTATCGGGATCGGTGCATCCCTAATATAAACCATAGATGGAGATATTTGTCAGCTTGCTTAGAAGGTTGATATGGAGGATATATTGGGTTGTTAATTGTCCTTTTCACTGCTTTATATGGTCTGTACTTGAATTATTTTCCCACCCATTTGTTCCATCTTCTTTAACATTCACCACTAAAACAGATCGACGTTTCCATGTCAAGCTTATGCTTGCGCTTTGCGACTGGTCCAGTGTACTTATAACTACTCAATTTTGATTAAAAAGTGAACACCGCACAAGACAGAACAGATTCAAACAATTAATGTGAGTGTCAAAAATGTTGTGCCTTAGGAACAGGCTTGCCATCTGTTTTGCTTTAAAATGTCTTTAAGTACTTGTCGATAAATGCTTGCACCTTGTCCAGTACAGCTGTTACTCCAGTTGTAATAAAAGCAGCTGCTGCACAAAAACAAATTCAAATAACTACACTGAATGCTTATAAACAGCACCCAGAAAAATAGAAATATTGGTTCAGACTTGTCATCTGCATGTCAACACATGCTGTAACCAGTCAGTAACAATAATGGTGCCAGTGGCCTCTTTGAGATGTTCACAGGCTGGCACGGGTTTTACATAGAGAGCAGAAACCAACAGGGCCAAGAAACTTCACAGAAATCTGTATACTGTATATAAAAGCCAAATACCACTGACTCACTCATCACGAAATCTCCCGGACCATGAGGACTTGGGACTTAAAATTTGGAATGTAGGTTACCCTTGGCCCATAGGTGCTCGCTAAGAAACGGTTTTAAAAATTTCGTGGTCCAAGCGCGTTCTGTCTGTATGTGTGTCCGCTTTTCACAAGAGAATCACTTAACAGATTTAGATCTGGTTGTTTTTTTATATTTTGCTTGAACTTTCCGGTTGATTTTATGACTTCTCTCATCGTGCTAAGTACCATTGTTCACTTGAGGTACCAATGTATTTACACAAATCCAACAGAGTGACTGTGGACTGAGAGCAGGGCGGCAGGGTTTTCCTCATTCACTCGCCAGCCTCTGTTCGAGTTGGTCTACGTCCCACCACGTGTTGGAATGCACCTTGCCTCTGCTTAACTAGTGATACCTGTTTGTTCATCAGACATTATCATCTACAGATTGTTAAGGAGTAATGTTTGACATGTTTGAGAGAGAGATCAGAGCTACGTGTGTTTTAGAGGGTAGCTGCTGATTGCCAGAGATATCATGGCCATGTGCTGTTCTCCCCATGTGGGGAACGCTTTCCAGTCAGAGCTGAACACGATCAGATATAGTGCCAATGTCTATTGATTTTTAAAGTTTGTCCTGTTTCGTTACTATGTGGGCAAAGCCACGGGGTTTGGCTAGTCTTTGCACAAATGTAAGGGAAACAGAAAAGGATCCAGATTTAGGCTCGTTCCTGGTGTCCAGTGGAAAAGTAGCAGGAGGTATTTTGCAGAGGTAAGGCATGAATCCCCAAAACCTGCTTAAAATCTGACCTAGCTCACTGCTTAGGCATGTGTGTTATAGCTTTGTCTTTACATGGCACGTTTCGAATAACACAGTGCTTTGTGCGTAAAGGTAATTGCTCCCAGGCATAAAGCACTGATGCATCACAAGACACAGGCAAGATATCTAAATAATGATGACATTTGAGGAGGAGATGCTCTACTTTGTGCACTTGCTTTTGACCAGGATCTAGTTGTTTATTTAGCTCATCTGCTACCAATATTTAAGTCAGCATTACATTTGATATTCCTTCACCAGATATGTTTTATGTTTTTTTGTTTCAGTATATTTAATGTTCTATATGTGAGGATTGGATGAAAGAATATATATTATGACACATTATTGTAAAGAAGTATGTTACTTGAAGGCACACTTCTATGTGTCCTGAATGTATAACTGTGCATTGCATTTTAGGATGATGGGAAAGGGCCAGTGAGATGATACAGTAGATTCATGATACATTCAGGTTTAATTTTGATGCTAAATTGACAGTCATTTAAGGAACTTATTAACAAAAGGATAACACTTCCATTTACCAAGTCTGTTTGCTTGGTAAAAGCCACATCATGTGATGACTGTTTATCACATGTCATTTAGTGACGTTTAGTTGACATTGTCTTATGTTTTTGGGATACTAAACATTAGGAAATCTGCTATCAGTTTTGCTGGTTCCACTTCTGAATTTCATAGCCTCCGTATATCCATCACAGTCTTGACACAATATCATTGAATTGTTTGATTTCACTTGTACTCTAACTAAAAGAAAGAACACAAATATACAGCAATTCTGACAGCTGCCTTGACGCAGTACTTAACACACTGACTTGAATTACTGGGATTTTATTTTAGGTTTACAAAATCAGGATCATTTTACTAATACTGAGCTTTTTATTCATTCATATTTTGAATTAAAATACATTTTTTACTGTACTACTCTGCAATTGTTTTCTCACAAAATATATTGCTATTTTGTTATACCTGGAAAACCTACTTGTGCAGTATATATTTTGGGTTGGTTTCTGTTTTGTAAAGTGATGTCAAGGTGAATAAGCAACAGAAAAATGGGAATGACAAATGGCATTTGAGAATTATTAAATGTAGAAAAGCAAAAATTGTGACGAATGGCTGCGGCTCTTTCCTAGATGGCAGTCTCCCAGGGTTGCAGTGGCACCTCGGATTCCCACAGGGCTTCATGGGGGTTCACTGCAGTCCTGTTGGGTACAGTGGATGCCGCAAGTGGGAGCTGTGGAGGCTGCAGAGCCCCCGCTACATTGGGCTTTCACCACACCTGGGAGTGATTCCAGATCCGGCTAACGAGACACTTGGAGCAATTTATTTTATTTTATTGTAGAATCAACTCTCGGCGGTAGGCAGCCATGCGGTGCATGCGTATGGGTGCCGTCCTCATCCCTACCACCTTCACTGTCACTTCCCCTACCTCTTCATATCTTAAATCATTCTTGAGGCAGATTGAACACTTAGGTGCCAGCTTAAGCGAAAAATGAAAGAAAATGTACTAAATAATTGCAACACAAACGCTGACTTAATCAGTTTTAACGTGAAAAGATGCCGACGAAAGAAGAGAAGAAGTGGACCACTGTGGTGGAGAAAAGAAGAGCTGCTCAGGAAGAGCATCAACCTCTGAGCAAATGAATGCTAAACGTACAGAGAAAGAGGATGAAAATTATGAACGCTCAAGTCAAGTGTATTCACTGCACGTTATGTGCTGTTACTGGTATTTTATAAATTTTAAAATAGTGTAATAATGCACTGTCACTCTAGAGACGGCTGGGTTCTGTACGGGTGATTGACGGCAGGGTATTCACAAGTATGCTGAGTTCTGCCTTCCAGGAACCCCTGAAACTTTCTCGTTACATCTTTCAAGGCCAAGAAGGATCAAGAAAGCAGGTGGAGACTCCCATGGCATTATAAATACAGCCTTGCAGATGATAATGAGGGTTAACTGGGAAAAGGGATACGACACGAGACACTGGACGATGATTGGGAACACAGCGCGAGTAGAATAACCGGCCTAGTGAAGTGACTGTTATTCTTATATGGCATTTGCGAGTTTGATTCTGCTAGAAGACTGCAGTAAATTATTTGTTGTGAAATAAACACGCCTGTTATTGGGCTTAACTTCCATTCAGTGTGTGTCTCGGTCTTTCCAGCTCGGTGTTTGTTACAGTAATAACTAGCCTGCTCTTGCATTTTATAGTGGAGCATATGGGTTCCATGGTCCTATTATAAAGAAAAGCCTTAAAACTTACCAAAAACATCCATTTGCTAAAAGTGTTACCAAGTATTGACTATTGAGATATAGCTGTTGTTAAAAGAGACAGGCTGCGCGAGTCACGTCGTCAACTACAAGATTCGTTCTCCTCCTCTGCACCCTTTCTGCCACAGAGGTGTGGGTTCACCTTAGTAAGTTATCATTATGCCATTATTGATATTAAATGTGGACACCCAGATGTGAATTGCTGTGTCTATTCTGCAGACAACTAGACAATAATAACTGAAAGCGGCACACTTATGATCACTTACATTCTTACAGTATATGGAAACTTATTCCTTTATTTCACAAAGTTATCTGGTACCGCTGGATTGATAATGAACATACTGTATGTGCTTCAGTGAGACAAAATATTGAACAAGCGTGTAGCAAGCAATCCAATGACAACAACCAAACAGACATTATAGTAGTGTTGGATCAATGCTAACATTTTTAGTTTGGTATTGATACCAGCTTTCTGGTTTTCATACCGGTACTGTCCTTCAATGCTACAAGTTATGGTTTCTCTTTGATTCCTCCAGTGTGTGTCAAAGTGTGCTGTCCCACACAGGGTCTGCAGCGTCTCAAGGAGAAGAAGGTGGAGGGTGTGGTAATTTGTCAACCATGGAGTCTAAAGCATGTTGAGGGGGAGAGGTGGATTAGGGGATTTCCCCACACTCAGACTACAGCGGGTCTCACTGCCCTGCTACAAGCAGCAGTTCCTCTTTGAATTCTCTAGGGCCTGGGTTCTTAAACTTCTTAACCTGAAGTCTCAAATAAGAAAATCAGTATGATACTGATACCTAAGAAGAGAATTGTTATCATAATGACAGCAAAGGAATAAAGAGGCAAATAACAATGGCCATATAATTTAAAAAAGCAAATGTTTTGTTTCTTTTCAAGCATGTTTCTCACATGAATATTAATAAAAGAGAAAACTGGGCAACTAACATATTATTAGAACAATGCTACATTCATCTAAACTTCTTTATCCTGAGAGAGTCACGAAGTATATAGTGTCTATCCCAGCAAGCACAGGACACAAGGCAGGAGCGACACCTTAACAGAGCTCCAGGCCAGCTCTGTGGGAACACAAATAGACTCACTCACACACGCACACAACAGGCGTCAATTTAACATTGCCAGTTCAACTAAATTCACAATACCAGTTCGTGGATATTTATCAGACCACTTTCATACAACGTGACAAGAAAGAATTATTCTTTGCTGATGCACATTAAACTTGATACAAAATATTCTTTGCATCTCTGCTACAGATTTGGATTCAGTGTGAGTCATAATGACAAACATGCAGTGAACAGTATAGGAGTACAACAGTGGCATGGCACTATATAACTACTCCCACCCATTTCACTTGCCCTTTTTAACACCCTGAAAATCACCACATTTGTCCATTTTGTCACGTTATTTCCATTTTGACATTTTAGTCTAGTGACACTGTCTCTTCATCTCACAAGCTCCTCTGTCAGCTCCTCCTCTATACTGCCTTTGCCATCAGTCTTCTCTGACTGACTATTTAATAGGTTGTGAGATGAGAGTTGAAGAAAACGTATTATTTTCCTATATTTTCGTGCCACAGAAACTAAAAGCTCTATGTGGACAGGCATATCACTTGGCACAGAATTCAGTCTTGGATGAACACTTGGATGGCAACCCATCACAAACATTCATGACCCATAGTTTAAGAAACACTAGTGTGTAGTGTGTTGAAAGCAGGAGTCTACTGTGCCTCAGAGAGCAGAAAGAATGAAGAGCTGAGCACAAGGTCTTTCAAAACTACTGTTTATTTCCGATACTGATATTCCTCAGGTGCTGGTACTGTATCATTTTTCAATACTGGTATAGTGTGCAACCCTACATCATCAGCATCCAACCAGTCATCCTCCTAATCTGCCTATTTAGGGCAGGGTCACAGGGCAGCTGGAGCCTATCCCAGCAAGCATGATGAGCATAAACACACAAACATTTGCCAGGGCCACTTTAGCAATGCCAGTCATCTTAATCTTCATGTGTTTGGATTGTGGGAGGAAACTGGAGCTCCTGGGGAGAATATGCAGACTCCATGCAGACTCGAACCTCAGTCTCCTTTACTGCGAGACAGAAGCACTACCACTGTGCCACCTTGCCGCCCAATAATGTTGTTATTATTATTATTAATAATTGCTGACCTAGTATTGTCCATCCATTGATCTATGCAACTATGTTTCTGCACTGTAGGCACAGTAATAATAATAATAACAATAATAGTAATAATCCATCCATCTTCCTAACCCACTTATCCAGGGCAGAGTCTTGGGGCAACAGGAGCAGGGCAGTCCATTGCAGGGCAAACATGCTCAAACACTTGGACCACCTTAGCAATACTAATTCATCTAAGTTTAATCGGGTTGAAGTTTAGTAAGTTCAGTACAGATGTTTTAATACAGGCAAACTGGTACAGCAGGTGTCATTCCTGCTTCACGGTGCCATGTTCTGCATGGAGTGTGCATGTTCTCCCTGTGTTTTTATGGATTGATTGGTCTCGCTGTCAGTAAATTTGCTTACTCAAAATCGTTGTCCTTCATTTTTTTATTACCATGTCTTCAGCCAGAATAACTCATCATACATTAAAAAACATGCTTGTTTTGTAGTGCTTTGATCTGTACATCATATTTCTGAGAAGAGGTGCTATACTGACATTCCCTATGGATTAGTGTGCAACTGTGAAAGATACAATTATTATTTTTGCCACATGGAGGCACAACAGAAGACTTGGTGTTGGAATGTCTGGTAGGGAAGAGCAATATGCATGGCTGCTTTTCACCACAAAGGTAAGCTTATAGGCATACCTCATGTAGCCTGGTTCTTCCTGCCACTCTTAAAGTAGCCCAACACCCTGTGATAGACCATCCACATAAACGTACCCTCCATAGAGCAATCATTTATACTCTTATTTTACTATGCCTGTATGCTGTACAAAATTCCAAAAGGAATGCTTCACCTTTTCACTTTGTGCTCTTTGATGAGCACATTCCAGGAGGAGATAGTGTGGTTAGGGATACATTAGAGGACAAATAATAAGGACGGAAATGAAGAAGACAGCTATAAACAAGGAGTTTAAGAAATCCAAAGGGCTATTTTATGCCAAAGCCACATGTACAGAGAGAGAACTAGAGATGGAAAAGGCCTTGAATTGTGCCTGGGCTGTGCACCCTTGATGATGATTCATCGATCTCATTCTGTTTAACAAGAACAAAGATGAAAAGTTGAGTTTTGTGACAAACACTAGTGCGATATTTGTTTTTCATTTACTGAACATTCTATATTATTGACTATATTTTGCCACCGTTGTCCAAAAATGGACACTCCTGTAATGTTTTAGATATTCTGCATGATTAAAAACTCTAAAGACTCTGTATTTTGATCAGTCTTGCTTTAATCGGACGCACTGTGCTGTGTCTGCTGTGTTCAGACCCTTTCGTGTCTCGTGTTGCACATCAGTGCCACTGTGTTCCCCTTCATTGGCTCTGCATAAGAAAACAAAGCAAAAATAAAAGCACAAATGGGACCCTTCATTTTCCAGACACACCCTCCTGGGAGAATCCCTTTTTCCGTCAGGTGCCTGATGTCGTCAGATGTGTTTTCTTCAGTATTTGGAAGTAATTGTTTTTCAGCACTAACACCGTCTTTGAGCCTAAGTCTTAGATGTTTTCTCATTTATGTTTCAGTGCAAATCTTTAGGATAGTTTAACCTAATTTTTAAAGTTTTAATATTTGTTTGATGAGCTTCCATTACACTTTCATTGCATATACTTTGGACTTTATATTTTGTTGTTAAGGCTAATCCTCTCATAAACATCAATAAAGTGACTTACTAAATTTGAAATTATTGTATAATAGCTTTCATTAGTAGCTGTTCTGTTACTTTTTTAATATAACCAAAGGAAAACAATTGGACTTAGGAAGACATGACTGGGATTAGAGCTGATCTGTGTCAGATGTCGGTATGTTAAGAGATTTCAAGGCATCTGGCAGCTGAGTTGTCAGTACGGAGAGTGATGAATAGTCTGGCCCCTAGGAATTATGGGAAACTGGCCAGATCCAGAGACTGGTGAGCAGGTATGGAGGTACATTATTCTAAACAGCTGGTCTCATCAGATGGCAACTGGCAGAGGTGATTTCTTTGTGTCCATTAATATTGAGAGCATTAAATTGAAGTATTTTATTAAATTATGCTTACATATGTTCATCCAGGTTAAACTTCTTTCATTCACATGGATACAGTCACTCATTTTTAAAAATGTTGTTCTAGTTATAGTGAGGGAGAGGGGTGAAACCCTGTACTGGCAGTACTGGCCACCAGTCTGGAACGAGTCCTGGACAGAATGTGAGATGTGTGAGTACACGGAGAGAGTGCCAACTCCACAAAGATGAGTGACTGGGCTGGAATTTGAACTCAAAACTCCAGAGCTATTAGACAGCAGAACTCACCATTGCACTACTACGGTGTAAAAATTTCATTTTTGGAATATTACTGGCTGTGTGTTCTAGTGTAGTGTCCATTTGGGTGGCAGGATGTTTTAAGTAATAAGTACATCATTTTGTTCTTTGCATTCCATCTGTACATACATCACAAGTATTTGTAGAAGTTAATCTCTTTTCCTCTTTGGTGTTGTCCATATCTATCTCCACCTAACCAGGGGCTAACAATGGTGTAGTATTCTATATTACTTCAGGATCCCCCAAGTATGAGTGGGTCTCGGGTTACAGCAGTCTTCATTTACGGCTGTCAGCAGATATGAATGAGTACATGAAATCCAGTACTTTGTCTGAAATTTATCATTTGAACTTGAAATACCAGTCTCCTAGCAACTTTAATTTTACGAAGAAAATCAGCTTGTTTTGACACAGATCAATCCGTAGGGGCTGTATTTACTAAGTCACTATTTTCAACAATTTTATGATTTTTGCATCCAGTTGAAATGAAGGGGATGATAACAAAAGGAAAGTAATAACCCTGGAAAAAAGATGGACATCATAAAATATGCAGAAGGTGGAGACTACATTGAATCAGTTCTTCATGACAATACAGAAGCAAACTGGATCTACTTTCCATTTCCATAAGGTGCTGTGTAATTATCAAAAAAATACAGGATGTTTAAGCATAACACTGACAAACAGTATGTACCCATGGTTCCTACTCTGTTCTCCTTGTCCTTTTTAAAGTGACCATAGCAGCAAGAATCTATAAACATCAACACATACGGCCTCATTGGGGCACAGCATCCAGGGCTATTGTCATTTGAGACTCTCATCCATTGTTTTAGTTTGTATAGAACATACAGATGATATACAGAATATGGTAGTGGTTAACAGCTGAGTAAACATTATTAGGTGTTGTTTTCTAGATAGCGTACTGCCAGCAGGATCTATTGCACTCTTCAGTTCTTCCTCCCTCCTTTTCTTCATGGAAGAATCCATCCATCACACTTTTCTATCCATTTCTATAGATAATTTGCTGGGTGCCTAGGGACCCCTAAAAGGGCACTGCTGAGCTGAAAGATGTATTGGGCTTCTTCTTTGTCTTCTGGGTTACTCATCCAGCCTTTGGTCACAACCCCTCCCTGTGTTTCATTCTTTGTAGTCCTTGTACTAGATTCACAATGATCACACTCATAACACCTTGCTTAATCTAGTTTAAGGTTTTAGGGTGATTTGTCTTATCCTGGCAGTAACTGATATACCCCCAAGCAAAATCAGACCTCACTACATTACAATTTAAAAGTGAGAACTGATCGGACAATGTATGCAGTGTGGAAGTAATCTGGAATCTTTGGAGGAGGCCAGTGTAATAAACATCTCAACAGAGAATCAAATTGGGACTAAGAGGTGTAAGGCAAAAATGCTATCCGCTAATTCAGAATGCATCATATCTGCAACAAAATCAAGTTGCACCTTTACTAGAGAAAGCAGCAAGGCTTCTATTTTAAACTCTTCGATTTCGATAGCTTGAGGAGGCACCCCCTGGGCTAATAATGATAACTGGATTAATAGACTTATACATTTTTTTAAGTTTTAGCATGAAAATACATGAACCCAGCCACAGGGGATGCACAAACCAGTGTGTTTCTTCATGCCGGTCCCAAGCCCGGATAAATGGGGAGGGTTACGTCAGGAAGGGCATCCGGTGTAAAATTTTGCCAAATCAATATGCGGACAACAATACAAATTTCCATACCGGATCGGTTAAGCCCTGGGTTAACAACGACCGCCACCAGTATTGTTAGCCAACATGGTGCTGGCGGAAATTGAGCTTTTGTTGGCCGAAGAAGAAGAAGAGGGGGGGAGACGTGTCTGGAGGCAGGAGGAGAGGAGGAAAGTAAAGAGAGTGGAACTGAGGGTAGGAACTTCAAATGTTGGCAGTGTGACTGGTAAGGGGAGAGAGTTAGCAGATATGATGGAGAGAAGGAAGGTTGATATATTGTGCGTGCAAGAGACTAAATGGAAGGGGAGTAAGGCCAAGTGGATCGGGGGTGGATTCAAATTGTTCTATCATGGTGTAGATGAGAGGAGAAATGGGGTAGGAGTTATTCTGAAAGAACAGTATTTCAAGAGTGTTTTGGAGATGAAAAGAGTGTCAGGCAGAGTAATGATTATGAAGCTGGAAATTGGAGGTGTGATGATGAATGTTGTTAGTGCATATGCACTGCAAGTTGGGTGTGCAATGGGTAAGAAAGAAGATTTTTGGAATGAGTTGGATGAAGTGATGAACAGTGTACCCAAGGGACAGAAAGTGGTGATTGGAACGGATTCCAGTGGGCATGTTGGTGAAGGGAACAGTGGAGATGAGGAGGTGATGGGTAGTGATGGTGTCAAGGAGAGGAATGAAGAAGGTTAGAGGATAGTGGATTTTGCCAAAAGGATGGACATGGCTGTGGCGAATACATATTTTAAGAAGAGGGAAGAACATAGGGTTACGTACAAGAGTGGAGGAAGATGCACACAGGTAGATTACATCCTATGCAGAAGAGTTGATCTGAAGGAGATTGAAGACTGCAAAGTGCTGGCAGGAGAAAGTATAGTTAAGCAGCATAGGATGGTGGTGTGTAGGATGATGTTGGAGATCAAGAAGAGGAGTGAGGGCAGAGCCAAGGATCAAATGGTGTAAGTTGAAAAAGGAAGATTGAAAGGTTGAGTTTAGGGAGGAGGTGAGACAGGCACTGGGTGGCAGTGAAGAGTTACCAGACAGATGGGAAACTACAGCAGATGTAGTAAGGGTGACAGCAAGAAGGGTGCTTGGCGTGACATCTAGAGAGAGGAAGGAGGAAAAGGAAACCTGGTGGTGGAATGAGGAAATACAGGAGAGTATACAGAAGAAGAGGATGGCAAAGAAGAAGTGGGCTAGTCAGAGAGATGCAGAAAGTAGACAAAAGTACAAGGAGATAAGGCACAAGGTGAAGAGAGAGCTGGCGAAGGCTAAACAAAAGGCGTATGATGAGTTGTATGAGAGGTTGGACACTAAGGAGGGAGAAAAGAACCTGAACCGATTGGCTAGACAGAGGGACCAAGCTGGGAAAGATGTGCAGCAAGTTAGGGTGATAAAGGATAAAGATGGAAACATGCTCACAAGCGAAGAGAGTGTGTTGAGCAGATGGAAAGAGTACTTTGAGAGACTGATGAATGAAGAGAACAAGAGAGAGAAGAGGTTGGATGATGTGGAGATAGCGAATCAGGAAGTGCAACGGATTAGCAAAGAGGAAGTAAGGACAGCTATGAAGAGGATGAAAAATGGAAAGGCCATTGGTCCAGATGACATACCTATGGAAGCATGAAGGTGTTTAGGAGAGATGGCAGTGGAGTTTTTAATCAGATTGTTTAATGGAATCTTGGAAAGTGTGAGGATGCCTGAGGAGTGGAGAAGAAGTGTACTGGTGCCGATATTTAAGAATAAGGGGGATGTGCAGGACTGCAGTAACTACAAGGGAATAAAATTGATGAGCCACAGCCAAGTTATGGGAATGAGTAGTGGAAGCTAGATTAAGAAGTGGGGTGTTGATTAGTGAGCAGCAGTATGGTTTCATGCCAAGAAAGAGCACCACAGATGCAATGTTTGCTATGAGGATGTTGATAGAGATGTTTAGAGAAGGCCAGAAGGAGTTGCATTGCGTCTTTGTGGATCTGGAGAAAGCATATGACAGGGTGCCTCGAGGGGAGCTGTGGTATTGTATAAGGAAGTTGGGAGTGGCAGAGAAGTACGTAAGAGTTTTACAGGATATGTATGAGGGAAGTGTGACTGTGGTGAGGTCTGCGGTAGGAGTGACGGATGCATTAAAGCTGGAGGTGGGATTACATCAGGGATCGGCTCTGAGCCCTTTCTTATTTGCAATGGCAATGGACAGGTTGACAGACGAGATTAGTTAGGAGTCCCCGTGGACAATGATGTTTGCTGATGACATTGTGATCTGTAGCGATAGTAAGGAGCAGGTTGAGGAGACCCTTGAAACGTGGAGATATGCTCTAGAGAGGAGAAGAATGCAGGTCAGTAGGAACAAGACAGAACACATGTGTGTAAATGAGAGGGAGGTCAGTGGAATGGTGAGGATTCAGGGAGTAGAGTTGGCAAAGGTGGATGAGTTTAAATACTTGGGATCAACAGTACAGAGTAATGGGGATTGTGGAAGAGAGGTGAAAAAAGAGTGCAGGCAGGATGGAATGGGTGGAGAAGAGTGTCAGGAGTAATTTGTGACAGACGGTTATCAGCAAGAGTGAAAGGGAAGGTCTACAGGACGGTAGTGAGACCAGCTATGTTATATGGGTTGGAGACGGTGGCACTGACCAGAAAGAAATAGACAGAGCTGGAGGTAGCAGAGTTAAAGATGCAAGATTTGCACTGGGTGTGACGAGGATGGATAGGATTAGAAATGAGGACATTAGAGGGTCAGCTCAAGTTGGACGGTTGGGAGACAAAGTCAGAGAGGTGAGATTGCGTTGGTTTGGACATGTGCAGAGGAGAGATGCTGGGTATATTGGGAGAAGGATGCTAAGGATAGAGCTGCCAGGGAAGAGAAAAAGAGGAAGGCCTAAGCGAAGGTTTATGGATGTGGTGAGAGAGGACATGCAGGTGATGGGTGTAACAGAACAAGATGCAGAGGACAGAAAGATATTGAAGAAGATGATCCGCTGTGGCAACCCCTAACGGGAGCAGCTGAAAGAAGAAGAAGCACGAAAATGCATGGAAGGTGTGAGGATTGACTAACCAAAACTGTATGTATTCAAACTTATAAAAGCTTTCTGTTCCAGTGGACCTGGCTTATCAGTAAATCAGTCCGCAGAATGACTAGAGATGTGGTTTTGTCTTTCTTTTTTGACTGCTTCAAAGCGTCACTAATGTCTCTCTTTCAGCTCATCTCCTCTTTCTGCCTTCCTCATTCCTTTGCTTCAGCTCATCTTGTGTCTTCATACTTTCTACGATCAGTAAGTAAGTGACCTTTAATTCACTAGTTTGAGGTAACCTCTAGGTATGCCAGGAATCAGTCAGTAATGCCCTATTTTAATTTTATTGATTTTATTACAATCAAATAACATTCCATAAACATAACTCAAGTTTTACAAGAAAAAAAAAGGTTCAATACAAATCAACCCCACCCCTGAGAAGGAGAGCTAGGCCAGCAGTGTAAAACTTTATGCTAGTAAAGATAAGTGAATAGATAAATTAATAAATGAATAAAGATAAATGGAATGAAAGGGGAGAGAACTTGCTTCCTCAAATAAATACTTATTCTAAAATGTTATTGATTAGATCCTCCCAGGTTTTGAAAATGTTTTGTACAGATTCTCTAACTGCGAATTTGATTTTTTCCAGTTTTAAACATCAGTTACCCACTGACTTATATTAGGAGAGTTAGGTCGGAGTTATACTTCACATGATGCGACGCATGCTGCAGCGGACACTCCTGCTACGCAAGCATTGACGTGTTTATACTTGCGCATGTACTTTACGTAAATCTGGAGGAATCCGCCAGGTGGCAGTGCGAGATATTATCACGGTGAGAACATGTTCGGCTTCTCTGTGTTGTGAATTGCCTAGAACACCCATTAAATTCTGATGACACCTTACCTCTGAAAAGGATGTTTATTGATTAAATCCAGGGATGTGTCCATTCCAGCAAGCATTGGGCATGAGTGAGAAACAATCCCTGGACGATGCCTCGACTCATTGCAAGGTGAATACAAGCACACACATACACTAGCATCATTTTAGTGGCACCAAATCCCTAAATCTGCATATCTTTGGAAGGAAACTGGAGCACACTGAGGAAACCCAGCAGGAAAACATGTAAACTCCAGGCAGGGAATATCAGCGACGTGACTCCCTGCAAGACAGCAGTGCTAACCCCATGTGTGTAATTATTAACAGTATTCATAATTTAAACGAAATTACCGATTTATCTGTAAAATGTAATATACATACTTTAATGCTTTTCATCATGAAAGTGATATCAAGTATAAATCTAAGGATTCTAAATGTGCAGAGAGTTGGAATATCATACATTTAATGTGCTCAGTGTGGCGATCTATTGCTAGACAAAAAGATGGCACAGAAGACGGTATGTGAGAATTTTAAAACGTATTGTGTCATTACGATCGGGAATATGCGACGCTTGAATATAAAAGCACCATGAATACATCTGTATGTCGGCATTTTGCTTCACCACAGCAAACCATTTATCAAATATCGAAGCACGCACACCAATCTCGTAGGATCTGCAAAGCGGCTTTCTGTCACATGTAGATAGTAAACAGAGACTCACATTCCAACTTTTAGCACACTGCGTCCCCCGACTTTTTGCTGGTAATGCAACTCGCGCACGCGTCGCGTTAATTTCTGAGGACCTGCTCAGAGGACACAACATGTACGCGTTCTGAGCGTGAAGTATAAATGAGCCCTTAGGATTCTTCCAATTGCGCCAGATAAGTCTACGTGCCAATAGTGTAGTGAAGGTAATTACAGTTTGTTTGTCCTTCTCCACTTTAAGCCCATCTGGAGGTAAAACAAACACAGCTGTTAATGGATTAGGAAGGATTGTCACACCAAGCCTGTCTGAAAGGCATTTAAAGATTTTGGTCCAGAATGATGTTAATTTTGTGCAGGCCCAAAACATGTGGCCTAGTGAGGCTGGAACTTGATTGCAGCGTTCGCAGGTTGGATCTTGCCCTGGAAACATTTTGGACAATTTTAAATGAGAGAGATGCGCTCGATATAGAATTTTGAGTTGAATAATTGTATGCTTTTGCACATACTATATGGAGCTCGAGTGAATTCTGTACATTGCTACTTTCCACTCCACTTGCCATTCAAGTAACCAGGATCACAGAGAACCTTAACAGCTTACTCTCTCATGACTTTTTTAAATAAATGGTAAAGTGATCTACTACTTCCTTGTACGCTTGCTTTTCAGCATTATAAGCAACACCCCACCAATCCCCTCTTGGATATTTCTGCTGGCCTGTAGTATCTGAAGTGAATACAGCTGCTCTCTACCAAGTTCATCTTTACCTCTTTTTAGGTATGCCCTGAATTTTTCCTTTTTAGAGAACCCTCTGACTAAACAGGGCTTATTGCATTCTGGAAGCCCTAGGCTGTCCGTGTTATCTAATGGAGTTGTTCTCCAACTTGTTACTTTGGGTTGCTTTCTCTCTCCAACTGACTTTTATTAAGTCCTTCCTCTGCTTGCTTGCTATAACAACCATTCAGTCACTTGTAAGTTTCTTTTAAGTTTTTAGAATAAAGAACATTAGGCCCATATATTAAAATGTAATTGTAAAATTACGTCTTGTGCACATTAATGCACAGATGAAATAAAATTTTGTCAACATATGCATATCATAATAAGGAGCATATCAGGACCACTGCAGGTTAGTTTCTTGCCCTGTTTTGAACCATTTGAACTGAGCTTAGGCTGTGAGCCTGCAATGTACCTTTACACTGCTTGTGATACAGAGTTGGCTGCTACATCCTGCAAACAAAATAACATTGTAAATAGAAGTAAATCATACATTGTGAATAGTAAAAAAAAAAATAATAAAATCTTAACATTATAAATAGTTACACTAGGTGCAAGCATTTAGGATAATGGTTGCTCTGTGTCAGTAAGTACTGGTGGTGGGCAGGATAATGGCCCTACCACATGCCTTTGCTTTTGGTGATGTTTTTGCACCAATGCCCAGCGATAAAAGATGTCATCAATAAAGAGCTTACTTTAAAATAGCAGGATGGGAGGTGGGATGGGTGCAGGTTACAGAGATCTTAAAACTATGAAGTGCAGGACTACTATATTTCCTTGTATTATTTACTCCTTAATCAGCTTCCAACTCTCATATTTCTCATTTTATAACAGCAAATAATTTTAGTACATATTTTTTTGCTAGTAGTGTTTTCGTCATAAGACTCTTTGTGCTTCAGTTGTTTTTTCCTAGATTTTAAAAATATGCCTTGCCCCAAGCTAAAGGATTTCCCTTCAAGTAACATTATCTTTGACTTGTGGACCTAGACAAAATGCATTTATTACTGTGATTGCAACAGGATAAGTGTTCCACTAGGAGCATTTGAAAAGGTTTTGTGAAAAATGACTAAATTGATTTCTGATCCTGAGGTAGGCAAAGTAAATGTGTGCTATACTGTACTGTTGTCACAACAAATTATAATCATAAAAGGGAGCAGATTGTGTATGCAATTCATCCTTATTTCACTCAACTGCACAGGGAGTTTCTTAAATCTATACTCTGAATAATTCACCATCCAAGCTTACTTAACTGTGAATTTCTGGAAGAAATGTTCCCCAACCATAGATGCATGTGGTCTTACTGAAACAAAAACCTCAGTAGTGTAACCAAATGTCTTTTTTTTGTAGTACAAACTGATAAGGAGCAAGAATGACCTACCTGTGCTGTCTTTGTTTTTCTGATTGCTTAAATTAGTGTATGTTAATTAGAAAATGGAGTAGTTACCAGTGTCAGAGATGGAAGCCATTTTGCATGATATGCTGCTAATTTGTGTTTTTTTACAAGCAATTATTAATACATCCATTTTCTATACCTCCAGTCATGGAACCTAAGCTGGGGCTTATAATTAAAGGATGTTGGTGCTTTTATAAATTGCACACAAACAACTTTACCACAAGGAGTTTAGCCACATAATTTATGGTTTCCATGTTGGAGGCATTATAAAAGAGCTGTCTGTGCAATAAGGCTTTATTTATAAATAGCTCAACTTGTAGTGTTACTTTTTGTCTTTTTTGTTTGCTTAGTCCTTGAAATATTTACTTACAAGTCACATCACCAAATTCTTGTATGTGTTGCAAAAAACTAGTATTTTGTGAAATTATATTTCAGTTCTTAACACAACCCCAATTTTAAAATTACTACCGTTTGTGGACACACAAGGAAAGCATCAACATGTCTACCATGGAAAACTTTTGAATATTATACAGTTCAAACCTTCTGTATTCGGACATTTAACCTTACAAGAGCAAAGCAGAAATGATTCAGAACTGGGCTTGAGCTTTTGTATAATGTTAAATTTCCCTTTTGAGAAACAAAAAGTACGCTCTATCTAAACAATTATTTTAAGACTAGTAAAACCAAGAGGATTACATTGGTCATATCACATAAATGCACTCACAGAATCCTTACTTAACAACACAAACTAACCAAACAGTCATACAACAATGATAAATTGTACAGTGAAATGAAAAACATAATGAACATGCAGCATTAGAAATGAGCATTTCTTCCTGTCATTACCAATACTAACAATCATAAGTCACCCAAATATGTCAGGTGTCAGTAGGCTGGACACGAGCCACTATGAGTTTACTCACACTGAGGTGCGCCATTGCAGCTTACAGGTTGTCTCGGCCGCAGAGGAGAGGTTATGAGCACACACCGATACAGCGCATTGCTGCACTCACCACACGACAAACCAACTCAGGATCCCAGATTAGGACCTGAGTGCAGCCATGCAACGGGGGACACCTCAGCACCACACTACTTCAGATGGAGTAGAACAGTGTGAGGTTTTTTATGGTGGCTGGAGTGCTGATTCTGCCACCAACCCCCAAGTTTTCCCTGCAGGTTGGTGGGCCCTCTGGACATGCAGGGCTGTATGCAGATTAATGTCATACCCAGGACGGAGCAATTGCAGGTTAAAGGCCTTGCTTAAGGGTTGAACAGAGCAGAGTTCCTGTTGGCATTTACGGGATTTGAACTGGCAACCTTCTGATTGTCAGTGCAGATCCTTACCCTCAGGGCCACCACTCTGTCCCATGAAGATGCAGAGCTGGAGAAAATTCTCCCTTTATGGCTTTCCAAAATGGAACAGCGATTTTATTACCCAAAAGTCCCAGGTTTGTTATTTGCAGTCAGTGCTTATCTGCAACATCACAGAGTGAATTCTTGGCCTGAGACAAAGCCTATCCTGGGTTCACAGGGTGTAGAACTTGAGTAACCCCTGTTTGGCTAAGACTTACAGTACTTGAAGCCATTTTAGCCTCACCAATTAACACAACATGCATGTCTTTGGAATCTGTAAGAAAGAGACCACAAAGATCAAGACATAATAACATAAAAACTCCATAGATTTTAAGCCAGCCTTCTGGAGCTCAGAAGCAGCAATGCAAACCACTGGGAAACAAAGCATAGAGATTGAAAATAAGATAAAATATTATCTTAAATTGCATTTCATATAATTAGAGATTTATTCTATTACAATTAAAATTGTAAACAGTGTTTATCTGTAATTATAGATTTATAAATACTGTAGTGCACTTGAAGTATTTTAGGAATGATTTGGCTTACACTTTTTGTCTAGGGGGAGGAATATTTTTAGCCAATTGCTATTTTTAGGTTACAGGAGGTTTTTTTTTTTTTTTTTTTTACTGTCAGAAGACCCAATTGCGATATTCTTTTGCCTGCCTTTGTTTGCTGGTAGCACCATACCTGATATGCTGTTGTAAATGACCATTTTCCTAAATATTGTGCTGTACTGTAATATTTGTCCGTCTATTAATTTTCTGACCCACTTATACAGTTAAGGAACACAGAGAGCTGGAGCTTATTCAAGTAACACTGGGCACGAAAGTCCATATAACAGGGCACATTCACAGACTGACACTGTCAGGTTCGAGTCACCAGCAGATATGAACAACTTTGGGATGTGAAGGACAGCAGAAGAATGCTATAAATTTGGTAAAATGAATGTCATCACATTAGCTGCATTCCAGCTGTGATTACTCATTTGCTAAAATAGCCACACAGTATTTCATTAAACACAACCTTTAGCTTAACAGAGATGGTTATTTTAGAAAAACCAAATGCAGAGGCAGAAACAGATTTTTTTGTTCTACATGTTCTAGTTTGTGTTCTTTGAAATGAGAAATTAAACATTGCTAAGTCTAAGTGTGCTCAAGGAAGCCTAAGGATGCAGTAAAACTATGTTTACACTTTGCTGAAAATAATAAAGGACAGGATCCTTAAAAACAATTTCAAATATATTTTTGTAGAATTTTATTTTTTACATTAAGCGCTTTAGACTATGATTTATTCTTTGCAGTTTTAGCAGTACTAGGGTGTTGTACTGTGTTAGCCATTATGAATGTACACAGTTTTAGCATAAATTTACTCAATCAGATGACCTTTTCAGTATAGCGCTTTAATGACCACAACTATATTTGACAAGTGATTGGCCCTTTTTCATTAACTGGTCATGTGAAGACTGATATTCAGTGCACTGCAGCACTGGTCATGGAAGATGCTCTTATTTATTCTGAGAAACTGTGCCCTTCCATCCATTGTCTGAGCTCAAGTAATTCCTTTAGACAGACAGACAGACAGACAGACAGACAGACAGACAGACAGACAGACAGACAGACAGACAGACAGACAGACAGACAGACAGACAGACAGATAGATAGATAGATAGATAGATAGATAGATAGATAGATAGATAGATAGATAGATAGATAGATAGATAGATAGATACTTTATTAATCCCAAGGGGAAATTCACATACTCCAGCAGCAGCATACTGATGCAAAAAACAATATTAAATTAAAGAGTAATAAAAATGCAGGTAAAAACAGACAATAACTTTGAATAATGTAACGTTTACCCCCCCCCCCCCCAGGTGGAATTGAAGAGTTGCATAGTTTGGGGGAGGAATGATCTCCTCAGTCTGACAGTGGAGCAGGACAGTGACAGCAGTCTGTCGCTGAAGCTGCTCCTCTGTCTGGAGATGACACTGTTTAGTGGATGCAGTGGATTCTCCATAATTGATAGGAGCCTGCTGAGCGCCCGTCGCTCTGCCACAGATGTCAAACTGTCCAGCTCCATGCCTACAATAGAGCCTTCTTTCCTCACCAGTTTGTCCAGGTGTGAGGCGTCCTTCTTCTTAATGCTGCCTCCCCAGCGCACCACCACGTAGAAGAGGGCGCTCACCACAACCGTCTGATAGAACATCTGCAGCATCTTATTGCAGGACACCAGTCTTCTAAGGAAGTATAGCCAGCTCTGTCCTGTCTTGCACAGAGAATCAGTATTGGCAGTCCAGTCCAATTTATCATCCAGCTGTATTCCCAGGTATTTATAGGTCTGTACCCTCTGCACACAGTCACCTCATAGGGTCCATGAGGGGCCTGGGCTTCCAAAAATCCACCACCAGCTCCTTGGTTTTGCTGGTGTTCCGGTGTAGTTGGTTTGAGTCGCACCATTTAACAAAGTCCTTGATGAGGTTTCTATACTCCTCCTCCTGCCCACTCCTGATGCAGCCCATGATAGCAGTGTCGTCAGTGAACTTTTGCATGTGGCAGGACTCCGAGTTGTATTGGAAGTCCGATGTATATAGGCTGAACAGGACCGGAGAAAGTACAGTCCCCTGTGGCGCTCCTTTGTTGCTGACCACAATGTCAGACCTGCAGTTTCCGAGATGCACATACTGAGGTCTGTTTGTAAGATAGTCCATGATCCATGCCATAAGGTTTACAGATTACTGGGAGTGGAAGTCCATCCTAGTAGCATTAGTTTTGACCAAACACACACATCTTTGACATGTGGAAGAAGATTAGAGTACCACATACAAGATCAATGAGGAAAATGTGGAATTTACAACAAGGTAGTGACTAAGCATGGAGGTGAACCAAAATCCTTGCTGTATTGAGGCACTGGAGGTGACCACAGTGCCATTGCTACCCGAGCCGCTTAATTTCTTCTCTTATTTTTCCTTGTAATTTATTTCTGAATCTGTGTTCACTGTTATGTAAATTTTCTGATTCATCTTATTTTTTCCTGCTGTGTGAATGGAATACAGGTAGTGACTTAACTTATAGCAAATAATGGGTGCTACCAGCTGAACAAGGAGCTTTCTGAAGTCCTGCAAAAAGTACACTGGAATATTGGGGAACTTCTATTAAAGTATTAGAGGTGGTCTCACAAGTTTATCCATGACTATGTAAAGCCCCAGCACAATATGGTTGGGCAGCTATACGGTAGCCTGTGTAGGGATCCATCCTGTTATGTTTATGGTGGCCCCAGAATGGATGTAAATGAAGACCTAAAGACTCTAATGGAAGATTGTTTTTGAGAGAAAATTTTTATATGTCATCCGGTACCCCAGAAGTGGTTCAGAGTTGAGCTTTTAAGGCCTCTACTAATAATGTTGCTGAGCCTGGAGTTGAGAAGTAAGCAATTGGCAGATGTAAGTAAATGAAGTATAAGGAAGGACGTAGATAAAATATAATGATAGATGAGTAAAGAGTATTGTTTGCAATATTATGAATAGTGGATCTGCCATCCCATGGAGTAGATGTGAATAACTGATATGTAAGTAGGCCAGTGGGCAACAGCCTTTTGTTATTTTGCTTTTTAGTTACACTTTGTGTTCCCTATTTTCTGCTTTATTTTTTTTTATAGGTAACTTGCATTTAATAAAAATCCTTCCAGTTTTATACTTTTATAGCCTCCTTGGGTCCAAGTTGGGTTTTGGGATTGTTTGTGAGCGCCCTCTTCATTCCACAACTGTAACTGGTTTGCAAACCATTTTGCACTAGAAAGCTGTTACCAGTCATTCAATAAAGTGGTGGCACTGTGGCAGATTGGTTAGCACTGCTCCATACAGTACTGTAGATGCCCTTCATCTACTTATTTGCTCTTTCTCTCTGTGTCTGCATGGATTTTCCTCTGGGTACTGTGGTGCTCTTGGACACGCCAAAGACTTGCTGGTTAGGTTAAATGGATATTTTAGTTTGTGTGTAATTGGGCTCTGTGATTGGCCTGGTGCCCTATCAAGGACTGGTTCCTGTCTAGCTGCTGGGATAGACACTGCCCCTGGCCTAAATTGGATTATACGGGTTTGAGAATGTTTTGTTATAGTATATTATTATGAATACTTTCCCTCTGAAATAAATAAGAGGCAAGTTTAGCACTTCTCTACTATAAACTCATGCAGTATCAAAAGTGCTTACAAGTCTGTTTCTCATAAGCAAAGCATCACGTATTCACTCACTTGTTTTGCATACCCCTAAAGTATAGCTATTTATCTGCACTTGATTTGTTGTTGGATAACAAAGTATGACATTGTAGGCTTTAACGTCCAACCAATGCAAAATGTTCTCAGCCCCCATGGTATCCCCATTATGAGAATGCAAATTTATTTCAGAAAGCAGCAGAGCTGCTCAATACAAATAAATCATTAGTCACTATTGATTTGTAAAATAAAGTATGCTTTTACACATTTAAAGGTGAAAATTAGAGGCACCATTTTGTTTTTTGCATGTTCTTATCAAAAATGCAACAAGTTATTCATTTTTTAGAATGTTAGGCAAAGGAGTCAAATCTTTAAATGAATTATATGCCTTTCTGTACACTGTCTATTCTGCAGAAATTCAGCACTTCTGAAGTATAGCCTTCTATTTAGTGAATCCCATCAATCTTCCTTTTTCATCTTTTTTATATGACGCAGTGGATGTCTCATTCTTTTCTAATTAGTAATCATTTGCTAATAAGATTAGAAGATGCACACAGGCAGTATTCAAGAAATGAAATCATGCTTAAACAATCTTTGGGCTTAGTGCACATACAAGGGCTTTGTATTTGTTGTGAGAAATGTAACAATTAATGCTGTAAATAGTTTGAAGGCTGGCTGCTGAATCTTGTCATCCTGTGCGACAGCAGTTAGAGACATTCTGCAGCTGTTTTTTAGGTTGTCACGCAAGCTGTAAGTAGCAAAATGTTAAACTCTTGGATTTGCCAGATTGTTTTTATGATGCCGATATTATTACCTCTCTATTATAATAAAAAATCCTGGGACGAGACAAGACTTTTTAGCCTGGGACGAGATGTGACTTTTTCAGAGAGACACTTTCATGTCCCGCAAGACGAGCCTTTGTGCCAAGAGATTTAACCAAGCCCAGGGCCGGAAATAAAAGACAAAGAGTAGATGACAAAGTAGAACATCATAAAGAATTCAAAAATGTTGGCGCGATACACATGCAGAGCAGGTTAGAGATAATGAAAGTACTAAAATTCGAAAGTCTCAAAAAAATGATAGTAAAAATCGCATTAGCGCAAACAAATGGAAATTATTACTCAGTGAAATAACAGACCAGCGAAAAGAAATCGGATATATTGTTCGGATTTAAACTTTAAGTCGGAGACTTGTAGATCGTCTAATATGTGTTTCCATCAGGAAAAAGTAGTGTTTCTTCCCAATGAAGAGGCGTATCTACGAGAATTAAAAGTTTTGTTGTTTGGTGAAAGTGAAATCCACATACACGAGTGGTAAAGATGATGACGTGTAGTGCATGCCGGGGGGTTGGCGAGCGAAGTGAGCAGGGGGCAAAGCCCCTTAGTATCAATATAAAAAAATGATCATGCTTTCTTGGTGGATTACTACATATGCCAGTTCTATTCACAATGGCACAATTGTCAGTGCACCTTCCTCACAGCTCTAGAGGTCTGGGTTTGATATTTTTACCCAACATAGAGACTGCATGTTTGTCCCATGTTTGTTAACGTCTTTTTCTGGTGCTCTGGTTTCGTTGCACAACCTAAACGTTTGAAACTTGCATTAACTGTCAGCTCTAAACTAGGGAGATGGGTGTGAGAATGTTTGAGTGAGTAATTTAATGGTGTTGCTTCTTGCTTTTTGACCTGTATTTGCAAGACAGATTTCAGGATCCCAACAACATTTTCAAAATAAACAGATTCAGAAAATTAATATATAATGTAACATGAGGGGGCATCCTGTTAGTTGTCCATCTAGGCCAGAGTGATGCCAAGGTGGACAAAACATGCCCAAGAATTTTGTGTTTCTCATATTAAACTACAGGGGGGTATATAAAAAGGGAGAACACAAAGTACAAAGAAACAATTGGAAAATCAAAACCCTGATGTCTCTCTGGTTCTTCCTGCATGGGTCTTGGACCTTTTTTGTCAGGTGTGGTGGTTAGCCCACAATAATCACTTTTATCTTCATCTCCCATGTGTCTTTATATCCTTGACTCTCTTTCTTCTGACAGAGAACACTTATGAAAACCCATCTGTGGTTCAGGTCCAAAAATGAATAATAACTTATGGGTAAGTGGCAATTAAAGTAATGTGGCAACCGGAAGAGGCAGGGTTTGCAGCGTTAGAACTGGAAGTAAATGCCAGTAACCTTCTGGCGCTTTCTCCTCCATTCTAAGGAATAGAGAAAACCATATTAGTAGCAGTATTTTACCCTCTCTCATGCCCCCGGTTTTGTTTCCCCAAACTACTCCCCATTAGAAACTCCCTAGGCACACATGTATGATAAAGGACATCTCATTTTTAGATTATTTTGAGATTATTCTGTGGATTGTGAATCTGCTTTCTTCTCAATATCTTATTTGATAGACATCTCACCTCCTATTTATCGTTCGTACAGTTCATCTCAAAAACTGTGGGTTGTCTCAGCTATAGACTGAGTGACCCCACTTCCATAAACAGAGGAGCATATCTTTTACATAGGGTCTTGTTGTCAGTCCACAGTGAACAGATCTCCAGTCCAGTCAGTGTTTTCCAGTTCCACTTGCTTGCCTATACTTTTTCCTTCATTAGTGCTTTTAGTCTTACAGTACACGTCTACAGAGGCTGGTGCCACTCTGAAAAATAAACGGCTCTAGTGCCATTGTTTAACAGTGGATTTGAAACCACAATATTGGCATTGACAACATGTCTGACAAGCAAAAGATATGAACCATTAAAACTGAGAGCAAAAAGCTCATGTGAAGACTTGTCCGATTCAGTCCAAAGCCCAAGAAAACCCAAATCTAAATCAGCAAAGGCAGAAAAAGCAGCAAAGTAGCCCAGTTATTGAGGGTTAAATATACAGTATATAAGGAACTTGCTTAAATCTGTTTGAAATTAAGCCAGAACAAGCTTCAAGAGATATCTGAATAAGAATGACAGTTGTGATTTTGATGCATGACCATGTGCATATTCAAAAGAGAAGCATATTATTGGTGACACAATTATCGAGGCATAGACTCAATCCAATGGGTCTTCTCTGTTATGAAATATAGCAACAAGAGTAAATGTAACACTCAAGGATTCTCTCTTTCTCAGACCCCAACTTCTCCATTTTGAAAAGGCATTTTGGGACCTGCTTTTGACTATAGGAATGTCAAACATATGTGCCCAGTCAGAGTGGGCATTGCTCAATTCAAGATGTATGAGATTTTCACCTATAATACCCATGAGACTTCACTTGAGTCTCAAGCAAGTCTTTAATGTCAGGTCTAATATTGTTTGTTTGGACTTTGGTAGCCTGCTACAGTTAGCTTTGTGTGGAAACCAATACAGAACACAATACTGAGCAAAACTGAGATGTGTTCAACATGGGCAGAAGAAAAGAAAACAGAAAACATAAATACACCGGACCAAATAAACTGAGCCTCATTTAATTAAACAGATTTAGAAACATGAGAAGCTGGGGAGCAACAGAGTGCTGATACTAGAGGAAAAGAACTTCAGAAATAAGTAACACTGACTTGAATATAGCTTTCTTTAATAAAACACAGATTTTCGTGTATGTAATCTAAGGGAGTCATTGTGTTGTGTCAAGAAACACTACTTGTTCACAAAGGGCTGTATACAGTATATGGAGAATGTAGTATTGCACTTAATAATGATAGCACCCTGTATGAGAGTGGGAAAAGATTATGGGCAAGAGCGTCTGAATGTTTTCTTTATTTGCACTATCCATAAGCTGAGTGCTACTCGTAGATTAAACTAGGATTTGATCCAGAAAATGGTAACAATGCCGTAACACTGATTGAGCACAAAACTGGACACATCTCTGAACAAGTGTATTACTTGTAATTGCCTCAAAGTAAACTATGCCAGAAGTAATTCTGCTTTTCCATTGTTACAGTTGTGGATGAGTTCTGTACTTCACTGTCAAATTTAACTGACTGCCTACTTCCAGCTGATTAAAAAATAGGGCTGTCCTCTGTTTCCAAGGAAGAGTAATCATTGAAGCCTGATTGCAATGTCTTCTAAGAGTAATGGTTTTGCTACTTTCTGTAGTTATAAATTACTTGAATTATTTCACTCTTCACATAATCTAATTACCAAATGTACGAAGGAATTGCATCTTTTTAATTGGGAGTCAAGTAGCAGTATCTGTTAAAGGTAATTGCCATTCAATGCCCACCTCCCAAAGTAATGAAAAAATCCATTCTCTTTTGTTGCCACTTTAAACAAATGAACAAATGTCGTACATGCATATAAACCAAATGCCCTCAAAGGAACAAGAGGAAATAACAATAGAGTATGTCAATGCCCTCGAGAACTGTTACAGTTTCATTAAAACATTGAAAAGATCCAATCTAATGCAGAAGGAGCCTAAAAAGAAGAAACCATGCTCTATAATGAAGTCTGAGTAGTAGCTTATAGTGCAACTTTATAGTGCACTCCGCTTTTGTGCTGTGCTATACTGTACATGACAAACCTCTGTTGCCATATACTGTACCAAGTCTAAAAGCTTCTGCATAGAATCAAAGGCATAAATCCCTTTTACTCTTTGAATCAAATGCCTCATTTTCTTTTTCTTGTAAATACACCCTTACTTTATCTAGGGGGTCAAGCCATGCTTTTATTATTTTGGGCCCATAAGCACAGTGACCCATTCTCAGAGTGTGTGTATGTAAGAATGTAATACATTTGGCCAGAGGCTGTGTGCCTTTATTGCTTTGTATGAGTATGAATTATGTTTTTGCAGAAGCACTGTCCTCAGGGATGAGGGAATGCTTGGTGTTTATACAATCAGCCGTGGGTTTTACGTACTGGTAAGTGTTGTGAGCAGAAGAATGTTACAGTAGATAATCGTGCTTGACATAGAATAACACACTTATACAAAGTTTATAGTGTTGGATGGTTTATACATTCAGTTAGTTTAGTTAAAGTCACTTCAAAAATAAGGTACAAATTAAAGTTATTTTTCTGCAAAATAATATACCGGTATATTTATTATTACCGTAAACAGTATATAAGCTAATCAGTTTGTCTTGGATAAATAGTATTAAAATATACCAAGAAAGTGACATATTTTACTGTGATATAATTATTACCATCTATTATTTTTTATGTGTAAAAGCTTTATTGTTAAAGTGTTATTTTCTATCCCACACATTTTGCTAAGGGTAACGTTGAGTCTGTGCCTAATCTAGAAACACAAAGCACAAAAATGGAAGGAACTAATGACAGTGGAGTAGTTCATAATGGTAATAAGGATAATGGTACATACAGTATAATAAAGGACTTTGATTATTGTATCATTTGTATCAAAGGCTTTTCATTTATATATCTTTTTGTTCTTTACCTGTTTCCCCATATTTTTGCTGAGAGAGAGGTTCCTTATTTTATTTTATGTAGGTTTCCATATTATTCTACTTCATTCTCTTGTAGGTTATACAGCTCTCTGTGTAATTTAATTCTGTAAACTTGTCATAGAACATTGGAATCACACATGTTTTGTTTCAAATCTTTTACCCGCCTAAAAGGCATAGTAGTTGTCTGCGCCTCGTGTGGTGAGCACATCCCCATACACTACAGACACTCTTCAGGTTAATTATTTAGTGCAGAGCATACAGTATGTGAACACACTGTCATTGTGAGTGAACCCTATCCTAAGGAAACTGCCATTATTTAATCTTTTTTAAAACATATTTTTTAATAGTACACAATAGTAATACGCCACAACAAAACACAAACCTATATGGGTTTAAAAAAGGAAATGTGACTGCAGATTAAGCAGATCCTTCTACAGTACTAGCTTTATGCTTCATTTGTGGCACACAGTCAGTCAGTTTACTCTATGTATTGTTATTTTATCAGTGGTGATCATGCTCAGAGCAGTAAAAAAATCACAATACATTTTACAAACTTTCAGGTTTTTAAGTTTATAACTCTTGTGGTGGGTCGTTAATGAATTTCTTTTAGTGAATATCTTTCTGAAGGTCATAGCTGGCAAAATGTATAGCATGAAGCATGGGTGCCGCAAAAAGGGGGCCTTGATACAGGGCAAGATGAGGAGAAAGAAAGCAAGCAATAAGTACAACGATATGCGGAGCAAATTGCAAATACTGACCTGTGGAATGGTGGCATTAGGCTTTTATTGACATTTAAACGTGATATTATTTTCCTATAAAGTTAAACTAATGAGTCCAGATAAATAAATTAAAAAAAAAAACAGAATCCTGAGGTTTAGTAGTTTTGTTACATTTTTAAAAATTATTGCCAAAATGCTTAATGGCATGGGTGGGCAGATTCAGTCCTGGAGGGCCGCAGTGGTTGCAGGTTTTTGTTCCAACCCAGTTGCTTAATTAAAAACATATCCTTGTCAATTATTTAATTGCATGGCTTGCTAGTGCTTTAACTCTGCCATGTCAGGTCATTCTCATATCCTAGATTTATTTTCCTTTCTAAGGATATCATCCAAATGATTTGAAGTCTAAACCAGATGTGTAATTCTCAGTGCTTCACTTTTTTCTCTTCACTTTCCTTCTAAGTATTTAATTAAACCAAATAGTGCGTGATAAATACACACAGGTGTAAATGAAAACAAGCTAAATGGAGAAATGCTGGTCTCTTTTGTCATTTGCATGTTATTGCTAATTAGGAGCAATTAAAAACCAAGAATTCAGCAGTTTAAGACTAAAATAAGCAATAAGGGTTCAAAATCTTAACGAGCGAGACGACTAAAGTGAAGCTGAAGTGTTACTTGAGCAATACGGGCTTCTTATTAAGCAATTGGGTTGGAGCAAAAACCTGCAGCCACTGCGGCCCTCCAGGACTGAATCTGCCCACCCCTGGCTTAATGGTAATCAAATACATTTAAAACATAATACTCTTATTAGACTTCTGTTATAATGCACTATATGTCTTCTGCTGTGTACTTCTGAGCCTGACATTTTTAAGAACGCTGAAGAGCTCTGTCTCTAATAATTGACTTTTCAGCCATGTTTAGGGACTTGGGCTGTCTTTGGATATGCCTGCGATGCTCACAGTCTTCTTAAACATGTTGTCACTGATGTGCTAATGTGTATCTTTACTTGCCTTTTCAGTCATTTCTTTAAATGTTAGGTGCTATATGTTTGAACCAACATTTTAGGAAAGTTTTAGATATTTTTTTCATATTTAGAATTATTATCTTTAGAGGAAATACTTCTAATATAGTTTCATATTATTATCTATTAGAGTTGGCAGTGGTGTTTTTAGTGAAAGTGCTTCTTTTGTACTATTTCAACATAAACACCGTTTAAAGTGTACGTGCTAAACTTTCAGTAAAGAAATCATGACTCTGAAGATGAAAAAAGGAAGCCATGCATTGCACCTTGGGTCACCTGCCGACTTCCTGTGCTGAAATTGCGTATTAAATCTTGTGATTCATCCCACAATTTAATTTATTGTCTTCCCATCTTCTGTACAGGTTAGAGTAAATAACAGAATACATAGTTTTATGCAATTTTATGGACAGTTATAGAAGGTTATGAAACAGGTTAAAAAAACTGCGAGGAAGAAAAAGGAAAGCCAACAACCACTCTCCTACACTTGTTCAAATTACGCCCCCTGACAACATATTGTGACTAAGAATGTAGTGTATTGACACTGAGAGTTCTTCTTCTAGGCAACTGATTTAAGTACTTTTCACTTGCAGAATTAATTTGCATCCATTTTCTCCACTCAGTCTGTCTTTCATAATTCCAGGATCATTGCCATATTAAAATAAAGCACGTTTAGTACAATTTCTCCCAGCAATTGCCTTCAGCAGTGGACTTGTGTGCACATTCAAAATTCACTCAAAATGAGCCAATTTTAGAGTTGCAGGTTAAACTAAAACACATATCTATGGGACGTGGGAGGAAAAAAATGGAAGGATGCAATAATTGCATCCAGTTGGCATGTTATTTACAGGTATTGTTATAAAAAAGGAAATGGGCAGAGAAGCTGGGGGAGGCAATGGTATCTGTTATTTGTAACCCTAATCTTATAATAAATATAACCAGCAATGTCTCCACGTTCTTTTTTCAGGAACCGTTTTGCCAATGTTCAGACAAAAAAAAAAAGAAAAACATATTAAGCACAAGTGCCCATTTTGTGTGTTTGTACATATTTGCCATATATATGAGGTGTTTGCACTGAAATAGCATGTAAGTGGAAGTAATGCAACTTTCAAGTGACATGTTTCTCTTTACGATCAGACGGTGTAAAAAGAAGAGCAAAGACATTACATTAATCTGCTGGATTAACTAAAAGCAGTACATTTCTACTTTATTAACTGAATCCTCAGTAACACAGCAGATTTTGAATGTTTTAATAAAGCTCTGACCATAGGCTTTTCTAAACACACTGTTTCCTACATTGAATTTCAAGGTAGGAACCAACCCATGACATAAAGAAATGCATACTCATGCATACACAGACACTGAGCCCAATTTTAAGTTACATAAAGTCACTGACCAAGCAAAATGCAAATCTTTGGGACCACATACAGTACATCACATACCACATACAGACCTTGAAATTACTGGGAATCACATGCACTTCCCTAAATTCTTGAGACAGTCATGTTAATGGCTGTACCACTATGCTACTGTTTAACAAAAATGACAAGACACAAATTATCATAAAATAGGATGTTTTGATTTTAATGAAGTCACTTCAAAACAATGTTGTTTTTATTGTTGCTTCAAATACCTGTTCAGGTGCATGTCAAAGAGTGGCCTTCAGATCAGGGTTTTTTTTTTCTCCATTGATGTCAATGTTTCAGCTGTTTCTTTGTAAATTCCTTTTATTGATTTAAAAAGTGATATTGAAAATGCAAAGATTTCGAAAACTTAAAAAAAATATATCACAATCATCTGGGAAGAACATAAATGTGTATAATATCAGAGTTGTAGTGAATGTCTGTACTTTTTAACTGTCTATCCCTTGATGTTTAACAATAAGATATCAAGTAGTAAGGCAGCATTAGACATTAGACAGTTCAGTAGTCATATGGCAAATGTTATTAGGTTTGTACTTGCTCGTATTCAAGTATAGAACATGAAGTAAGAGTATCAAGTCTGGATCCACAATTATTATCAAGCTCATTGTCAGGAGACAACTGGAGATCTGGGGTTATGTAAACGCTGACCTGAGTGTCACCAGGACTGCTAGTCAGGAGCCACTGATGTAGGTCATGTGACATTGCAGTAGCATATCTGTTACACCAAGCTTGCAGTTACTATATTTCACAGTGCTTCACTTCCAAGGCTTTCTATTACAATTTTCTTCCCTTACAGGCCGCAGGTGCTCCTTCCCTCATTTCTAAAATATATACTGTTTAAATATATATATATATATATATATATATATATATATATATATATATATATATATATATATATATATATATATATATATATATATTATTGGTAAATATCAGGCAAGGTTTGAGGTCTCCAAGATAATAAATACAGGCATACGTGCAGAGTATGTGGGTGTATATCCTCTCTCTCTCTATATATACACACACATACATGATACCGTATCTGCCAAATAATACAAAGAGTATTTGATATCTGTTTTGCCCTTATTTGGGCTTGTCAGGTGTATGCACTTTTGCATCCCCTTAAGGGGATCGAACCTCGGACATCAGCACCTGAAGCAAGGTGAAGATTGGAGTATTATGTTCTTTTTAAAGTCTGAATCACAATCTTATTAGTAGGATGTTCCCTACCAGGTAACACTTGTGGTTGGTCAACTAGTCGGCAAACATCTGCCACGGCCTCTCAGTATATATATACTTATAAAAGAAGAAAAATTCTCTAGTATAATGAGACAAAAATTGAACTCTTAGGGCAGACCTCTAAGAGCTAAGTCAGGGAAAGACCACTACTCATATATATACATATATATACATCTCCCTAAACACCCAACATAGACATGCTCGAACACAAGTGTAAAATAAACAAGAGGATTTATTGTGGGAAACTCTTCGCAAGTAAGCATTTCCCACCACAGCCTCAGTAAAAAGCACAGTACTCAGCAATACTTTCTCTTCTTTTCTTTGTCTATCTCTCTCATTGCATCCTTCTCTTCTCCACACAAGCCTCCTCCTCTGTCCTCCTAACTCTGGCTCACTTAGTTCTGGCAGGCAGTCCCTTTTATCCAATCCCCGGGGAAGTACATCAGGTGATATGAAGCTGTGGCTCCAAAGCACTTCCGGGTGAGGTTGGAGACCTACAGAGCAGGGACTCCCAAATCCCGCAACTACTCCCAAATCCCGCAACTACTCCAGGCAGACCCTACGGGACCCAACAGGGCTGTCCCCTGAGGCTACAATACCTGGCATTTCTTGTGGGCACTCATGTGGGGATCCCATTCTGGGTTGGCTGTGATCTAGTGTCGTTGGGGAGGCAAAGCTGCAACGTCAGAAAGTTCTGACGTCTGAGATTCGATCCCCATAAGGGGATGCAAAAGGGCATACACCTGAGGATCCCCAATAAGGGAGAAACACATGGCGTGTACTCATTGCATTGCTTGGCAGAAACTGTATCATATGTATGTATGTGTATATATATATATATATATATATATATATATATGTGTGTGTGTGTGTGTGTTTATGCGAGTGTGTGTGTGCGTGTGTGTATACCTGTATATGTATACTAATGAGCAATTACCAATGTGAATTATATTAATTATATTATTCCAATGGAAGTGAAAGCTGTAGAAGATGTCCCTAGCCAGTACACAGGTGGTGGTTGCAAATCCTGTCCTCTGCATGAGAACATGTCATTTTTGCTTTCTCAGGCAGTGTTGTCAGTGCCTACTGACTAATAGCATAATTCTACTTGCTAGCACAACTTTAGCTAGCTGGAAAAGACACGTTACTGTTGCTTGGTAACAAATCTGTTGAGAGTGAACAGTGTTTAGAAAAAAAAAGTGCATGGAAGTGAAGAGTTTCTATAAATGTTTTAATGCAGATCTGTAAAGTAAGTCAATTTCGTTTTTCAGACTTTTACTCTTACTTGGAGATAAAAATGAATACCATCATTTTGCAATGTCCCAGGAAACCAGATGCGAAAGTAGTTCATTTCAGGGTGCATGCATGTAGGATATTTAATGTGCTTTAGCAACTCATAGATCAGTAAACAAATTAATTCTGGGTCCAGCACCTGTAAAACTGAAGTAGTGTGAATCATCAAACTACGTATAACCCCTAAAATCAAGAAAAAGTAAATATATATTGTAGCAGATAAGGCTTTTGTCCACCTCTTGAACCCTCAGGTACCACTCTGAACACGAGGTAAAAGTATAACTATTCTTTATTTTATAATTATACTGTGCACAAAGCACTCCACACACCACACTACTCATATAACAATTCACTCTCTACAATAACCAATCCTCCTCGCCCAGACACTTTGCCACCCTACCTCCCAGCTCAGCTCAGTGTACTGGGCTTCCCACAATCCTTTTATAGCCCCTGACCCGGAAGTGGTTCCTGGCCAAACCCACAAGTCCGTTTTCCTTCCGGGTCAGGGCAAACAGTCCTCTTCTTCATCCCGGGAGCACGTCGCTTCCTCCGGTCACATGACTGTGACGCACTCCCGGGTTATAGGGCACGCAAGAGCCCACTAGCCCCACTACAGCGACTCCTAGCGGCCCCCAAGGTATCCAGCAGGGCTGTGTCACAACACTACAAAGTCCATGAGGCCCTGCTGGAACTCAGGGCATGAATATGCTGTCCGGAGGGCTCCTCCTAGCGGCCTGGTGGTGGCGACCGGAGTCCATAGCCGGTCGTCCATCACAATATACAGTATGCATATAGTATATAATATTTGTGTTTGTATATTTGACTTTTATATGCATATATTCTGTGGCTCAGCTATTCCCAAAGCCAGAATGACTTTAATAAAATCCGAAGGGTGTTTTACATCTTAGCCCATGACTGCTCTCCAGGGGCCTCATGTATAACGCCGTGCGTAGAACTCACACTATAACATGGCGTAAGCACAAAAGCGGGAATGTGCGTACACACAGAAAAATCCAGATGCAGAAATCTGTACATACGCAAACTTTCACGTTCTCCCACTACATAAATTCCGATCAGCGTAAAAAGTAACGCACGTGCACGCGCCTTCTGTCCCGCCCCAACTCCTCCCAGAATTACGCCTCTTTGAATATGCAAATTGATATAAATAGCCTTCTGAGAAAAGACAATGGGAAAAGCACGGGGGAAAATATAAGAATTTCAGCGAATACCAAGTGGAGGCAAAGGAAAAACGTACTATTTGTTGGTTTAAACAGTGGTATCATCAACAAAAGAAAGTTGATCAAGTGACAGAGTGTCGGAGAAACTCGAAAGCTCAAGTTCACAAAGTCGCACAGTGCCCGAAATAAAAAAGAAATCGCATATCAAAGTCGCTGTGAAAAGGCAAGTCATAGCCCACCATCTGAGTGTCATATGAAAGCTTATTAGGGTACAGACAAAAAAATAGGCACACAGTGGGAAAAAAGCACGAAATGTCAACTTTAATCTCGAAATTTCCACTTTAATCACGTAGTTTATTTTGCCATTAAAGTAGAACATCATAAACTTCATCTTAAAATCGTTTCATTTACTAGTTTCTCAAATCCCATTGTAACTAAAGTAGGACGTTAAATGCTTTGTTCTGTTTTTGATCTTCTTTGTGCTCTGTGTGTGAATCACTACCTGCTTCTTAAACGGGCTTTCTCTTTCTCCGACAGGACACATAATCCATTACATTCGTGATATTACAGCTCTCTGAATAATTAAAATACTGAGATGTAAACGTGATATCTTTTTCATGATGATAGGAATGAAAGCATATTATTAAACATGGGAACACGGTGGCGCAGTGCTTGTTCATGTCTCATGCAAGAGGCTTGCTGCGCCATGCGCGACCTTCAATGACATAATTTATCACAGCAGTATTGTCTCTTTCAAACGTACTAACCTCTAATTCCTGTCCTTACTTTTCTTTCTCCAAATACCCAATCGCCACACAATCAGCTATGTAATAGATGTGAAGCCATTTGTAAGCTTAGAACGCCGATTCTTCAAAACTTTTAAGGAACATTGAAATATCTTCGTAGTACATGTTTAATTATTATATCCGTCTATCTTTCCAGTGTCGCGTCAGCACCAGTAAGAATACAACGCAATGCAGGAACAATCCCTGAACTAGCTAGCGTTGCGGCACCGTGTCCTCACATGTTTAATTATTAGCAATACAGATTATTTAAATGAAGTTAAAGTTTTATCTGTATGATATAATCAACATATTTTGCTCCTTTTCATCTTAAAAATGAATACTGTCATCATATGTAAATACGCACTTTATAAAGTGGCACAAGTTGTGTAATATTATAACTGTAGTGCAAGTTTACAGTGAGGTGATTGTACTTATAAGTAAACAGTTCTACAAGGAGTACTTGGTGGACTGATTGAGTGCGTTTAGAGTTCTTGGGATGAAACTTTTTCTAAACCGCGAAGTCCGTACTGGGAAGTCTCTAAAGTGTTTTGCCGTGGCTGAGTCAGCGTCTGCTTCATGCTGTATACCGATAATTCTCTTTCCGATCAGCTGCTGCTGTGATTCCCCACTCAGATACAGTGATATAAATACTCCGAGTGGTGCTGTGAGAGTAATATGGAAAAAGATGATCTGCTGTGGCAACCCATAACGGGAGCAGCTGAAAGAAGAAGAAGATGCAAGGAGAGTAACAATGCTAAAGCAGTTATGGTATTTGGAATACTATGGCTATTCCCTGGACCATTATATTGCTGCAGGTTAATTACAATCAGATGCATTACACTAATAAACAATATGCAGTTAGTTTCAGTGTATTTATAAAGCCGCGTCAGGAATGTGGAGCTAAAAAAAGAAAGGGTGACCACACAGGAACAGTAGCACTGCTTTGATGCTGGGTGCCGCCAGTCTGCAAAACCGAGCGGAGAAATTGCGTACGCCAAGGTATGAGGTACCGTGGAAATGTACATGGCTTTACGCCAAGTTTAGGTTTTATACATCGCGATTTGAGCGTGGAAATGTTCGTACGCAACATTTCTGTGCGTATGCACTGTTTATACATGAGGCCCCAGGTCTCTTGATGTCCTTCTAGATCTACTTCTTAGTCAGAATCTACAATCCATTTGTATCATGGGATATTAGACTACTTCTCTTCTGTTGGCAGTGTCCATGAAATCTCCAACATAATGTTGGCTATAAAGGGCCCAAGCTTCATAGTATTTCTTCTTAAATAAAAAGAGCACCAATAGTACCACTTACCGCTTAACTCCCATTCTGTACCAACTGGAACATTTGCTAGGATGACTGCTACCTTCTTTACAGCAGGTACAGTAAATAGTTATCGCCACTGATAAAAATGTTTTGCATGTTTTGATATTTATTGTTTTGTTTTAATAGTAGTTCACAAACCTTAAAAGGTGCAGTGGTAGCTTTGAGGCTAAGGATCTGCTCTAGTATTTCAAAGGTTGCTGGTTCAAATCCTGTTAGTGTCAGAAGGGATCCTACTCTGTTGGACCCTTGATCAAGGCCCTTGACCTGGAAATTGTTCCAGGGCGTTGTACAATGGCTGACCCTATGCTCTGACCCCCAAAATGCCATGCAAAGGAAAAAAAAAGAAAGTTTTCCACTGTATTAATCAGAAATCAAAATAAATAATTAAAATTCAGTGCTATTTAATAAAATATTGCATTTAATCAGTTTGTCTTAGACTTTAGACAAATATTTATAAATACCATGGGGACAATTTGATATAATGCTTTGAGAATTTTCATACAATTTAAATTTACTGTTTATTTTAATGTGTTGTTTGGTGTGACAATCTAACTCTGATCCAAATGCTGGTTTAAAAATATCATGTAGTTCTTCACCAGAAATGGATTATTGTTTATAATGTTTATAATGTAAACTGTACCATGCCAATATACTGGATACTATTCATGGTACATTTACAGAATTACTTTATTAGTGTGGGATACCAAGATGAATGAATTGGATGTGGTGTTTACTACAAGGGTGACCACAATAAATAAATTCCCATTTTGCTATCTTAAACTTTAGACCTCAAGAGTTTCTAATTTTTCATTGAATGTACAGTACACAGGGTTAGAATGTTGCATTAATTTCATTAAGTGTCTACTTTTTAAGTAAATGATTACTACTTTATTGACGTATCTGTCACATCTATCAGTTAACCAGCTTAATATAGCTCCTTTCCTAGTAAGAAAGATCATAAAGCAATTTGTTGAACTGGCATTTCACATGCAGGAACTTGTTTTGTTAACAATGGTTGCAAGGCCCAAATTATGTCTGAAGGCGACAGCAGGTCATCATATCACACCAGGCAGATTTAATTTTGCAAGTCATTCTCACAATGGGACTTTGAACTGAGATGGGCATTTGGAGAACTGTGTAAACCAAGAGGACTACATGCAAACGCAACACTAAGGTAACTGTTAATCCACCTGGAGTCCAAGCATTGTGAGGTATTAATGCTGTCTTCCACACTACCATACATCTGTTTCAGAGAAATAAGGGCCATTATTGCACAACACATTAATACATAATGTAGTGCTGGGTGGTATGACCAAAATTCTATGTCACAGTATTTTTCAAAGTTATACCAGTTTCATGGTATGCAACGGTATTTTTTTCCCATGCATGAGTGGATGTTAACCACATTTTCCACATTTTATTTATTTCCACTGTAATGTCTGCAGTAGACTGGCTAAGAATAACCTATTCCACTGCCATGAGAATTGTACATTGTACAAAAAAACATTTTAATGTGCACACAAGTATTAATACAGGTTTGCATGGCCCCATAAAGTGATAGTTTTCAAGGGGGTGGCACTAATGATGAGAAGGAATCACATTGCATGACAGATGCAGTCAAAATATAGAACCTTTTTATTGAACAAAGTTTGCAAATGACAAACTAAAATTTTGCAACATATTTTCAACCATCCAAAGAGGCATTTAGACTTAGTAAAATAACCAGAGGTGCTTGTCAAAAGTTGTATTGCATTGAACATGTCTTAGAAAAGGAATAAATAGTAAATATATTTTGTAAACCAACTACACTTTCTGTTAATGTTAACAATCTCTGTCCACTGACACGTTAGCTATATGGATTGTAAAGGTGTTGGTTATCTCCATCCACGGCTTGCTTTTTTTGTCGTTGGCAGTCCTCTAGCAAACACGTCTACAGGTGACGTCTGACTCAAGTGTCATCTAGCTTTTTCAGTTTTACCTGAGGACGTGAAGGGTGCCAATCTTAGTTCCATACATTCATGGTACTCCAAAGCATGTTTGCGGCTAAGATGGTGTAGCAAATTGCTTGTGTTGCCACCTCCGGCGACAACTTTAGCTCGACAGCATTTGCAGTAAATAGTTGTTTGGTCCACATCTGACCTTTTAAAACCAAAGTATCTCCAGACAACAGACACGGATCCTTTTTTCAGCAAAAGTTCTTCTGTGTCAACATGTTCAACTTTATCGTCTGCTACAGCTTCAGTTTCGGAATGTTCTCTGTCCATTTTCACCGCTCAATACCTCCACTAAAGCATGTACTCCGTTGCATGCGTGTTTAGCGGAGTAGCAGTGAAAAAGGTCCCCCCTTAAACAGTTTCCCGCTGCACCATGTTTCGAACGTTGTTTTAGCTATTTAAACCGGTGTTGCGGTATAAGAAAAATCCATATCATAACAAAAATAATAAACGGTTTTCGGTATGAACTGCTATACCTCCCAGCACTAACATAATGTTTGGGTCACCAATGGGAATATGTGTGTGATTGCCTTACAGGTTTGTACAATAAGTTGTATGTGATCCGGGCTTTCTACTTTATCTGTGTGGAAGTGCTTTGCTAAACAATCTTCCTAGCAGTTCATGGAGAAATAAATGGAAGAAGTACAAAAGGGAGACTGTTATTAAACAAAACCAACACTAAGTTACTATAAATGTGCTTATAATAACACTCACATAGCACAATTCTCAACAGTTGTGAAATGTTGTCCTTCATTTTTGCTCGTTAGTACTGCTCATAAGAATAGAAACACTCCGTTCTCTTACTACATAATAACTTTAGAATCTAGAGCTCCAGAGATTAAAAAAAGAGATACTGTAGATTAAATGGGACTGAGGCTGGATTATCTGTTATGGGAAATGAGTGATGGCAATATTTGCCTTAATGTATGATCTGCAGGGTGGCACGGTGGCGCAGTGGTAGCGCTGCTGCCTCGCAGTAAGGGGGTCCGGGTTCGCTTCCCGGGTCCTCCCTGCGTGGAGTTTGCATGTTCTCCCTGTGTCTGCGTGGGTTTCCTCCGGGTACTCCGGTTTCCTCCCACAGTCCAAAGACATGCAGGTTAGGTGCATTGGCGATTCTAAATTGTCTCTAGTGTGTGGGTGTGTATGTGCGCCCTGTGGTGGGCTGGCGCCCTGCCCAGGGTTTGTTTCCTGCCTTGTGCCCTGTGTTGGCTGGGATTGGCTCCGGCAGACCCCCGTGACCCTGTAGTTAGGATATAGCGGGTTGGATAATGGATGGATGGATGTATGATCTGCCTCAAGTTCATCTGAGGGGCAGTCACATAAATACACCAACATTCACCAATACATTACCAGTTCAGAGTAGCTAATTACTGTAATGTCACCCTCCTTTTGTGACGTGGAAGGAAATCTTGGGTACCTTGACAAATACCCACACACTTGTAAAAATGTAAAAATGTGCCATATGTAGAGTTCCTTGAATGACAACAACGCTAACTACTGAGCCACCATGTTGCTCTGTACTAGAGTGAAGAGGAGTGACTATAACTTTCAAAGCTAGAGGTTAACAGACTAAGTTGCAAAATATTTTGCTTATTTAGCCAGGCGAATCAATGCAAGACTGAAGGTTAGAGAGGATGGATGTGCAGAGTGAACTAAAAGTGTTAAGATATGTGGCCAGTTTGATGGAACGAAGAGAAATTGTTTCTAATGGATGGTAGTAAAAAACTAACCTGTGAGAAGGTAGATAGAAAAGTCATGAGAGGCTCCTTTTGTGTTGGGTATGTCATTGTACAGCACAGATTCAATCAACCATCTTAGGGTTTATTTGTTTTTTGTAGGTGAATTCACAAGATATGTCTGAGCTTAGAAAAAAAAGGTTAATGGACTGGGCTTGTGTGGGGTCAACCAATTTCTTTGTAAGTTTTTTTTTCACATGCTATTGCAGTGTAATATCTATTACTTTAGATGTACTGTTGTTTTGCAGGTATATTGTATTTTATCTCAATGTATTTGCTATTATGTACGTAGAAATGTTTGTTTTAGCATATACTACTTAATTATTGCATAATGGGCTTATTTTCATATGCGGAAGTGATTGAGCCTGTGATATACTCTGATGCCAAAAACAGGCCATGTATTTCAATAAATGTTTGTATATGCCTTGAAAAAGCAAAGATACACTATGAAGATCATAGTGTGGCTATCATGTATTCACAGCTGTTCACCGTAGTATGTCCCCTTCGGTTTGTAGGTTAGCAGCGTTTTTGTTATTTTTCAGCATGTGCTTTTTATTGTGGTACAATAGGCACAGGTCTTCAAACAGACTGAAACCTTTATGCATTTGTTTGACTTTTTTCACCTAACTAGTCTTTGTACGAGAGCACAATGCCATAACATCAAATTAGGCTATATAAAAGGATCTGCCTCTGAATAATTTATGGACTGAGATAGTAAGGAAATTGTTTGGCTGTGTATGTAGCACTATACACCCAAGACAATGTACTGCTTTTCTTTTCTTACTTGGACTGCTAATATTTATTCCCTGTGTCCGTTGTTCAGGCTACCTATAAAATGTATAAGTGAAAATGCATTATTATTTTAAAAAATTAAAAAAGAATTATTTAACTTAGAATGAGTGGCTACTAAAAGACTAATAAATTCTAATAAAGCTAATAAAAATCTTCCTAGTTAAAATGTAAAATACTTCAGTATTCTTACAGTTCAACTGTTTAATGTATGAAATGAATATAATAATAATAATATATATGTGCATGTATATATATATATATATATATATATATATATATATATATATATATATATATATATATATATATATATATATATATATTCATGGCATTCGTAGTCTGAATCACAATCTGATTGTATGGGTGGTTACCTACCAGGTAACGCTTGTGGTTGGTCAGCAAGTCGGCTAACATCCGCCACGGTGCCCTCTTTCAGTTGCGAGAAGCAGATCATAGAATGGTTGAAATAGTTTTACTGTCAAATAATGCAAAGAGTACACGACACGTGTTTCGCCCTAATTCTGGGCTCATCAGGCGTACACACTCACTGCATCTCCTCTTGGGAATCGAACCTCGAACGTCAGCTGCGGAGGGTTGGCACCCTGCCCAGGATTGGTTCCTGCCTTGTGCCCAGTGTTGGCTGGGATTGGCTCCAGCAGACCCCCATGACCCTGTGTTCGGATTCAGTGGGTTGGAAAATGGATGGATGGATATATATATATATATATATATATATATATATATATATATATATATATATTATCCTGCTTTGGTCATTGGCAGTGTCTAGTTTGTACTTTATCTCCATATCTTTATGGATCTTCCTATGGGTACTCCAATTTTTGTCCCAGCACCCCAAAAGCAATTTGTGTTTGGTTAATGAAAAAATCCAAATTGGTCCCGTTTAGTATACACTAACAGTTACCATAATAAGGAAATAATAACACTTAAGACTAGGAGTTCAATAAAATATGTGACAGATTAATATTTAAGTATCAAAGAATTCTTTTCAGTCTCATATGTAGTAACAGGTTACAACCATACAGTGTGAATAGTTATAAAGAATAATCAAAACATTCAAACAGAAGAGATGAAAAAAATCAACAGCCAGAGAATTTCTGGTGGTACTAGCAGTCCTAAGAAGATTTTTATCAAGTAGATGGTAATCCAGAATTGTCCAGTCATAATGCACTGCAGAAGATACAGGCTGAAAACATAGTCTTGCCAATGTGTTTCATACAATCATAAAACCTTTTTCAGGGCTTTTAAAGGGTTTCACTTTCTTGTTGGGAGTACAGCTTTGCATATTCACCATACGAATCACAATCAAATATTATTATGTGCTAGTATTACATTAGGCTGTTTTAATATACATTTTTATGTATATAGCGAAAAATACTAGTGAATTGCCTACCAAAGATGATAGTAAAGGGTCAATGTAGGGGCAAAAAACTGCTTTGCTTAATGTTGTTCTCTGCTTTAAAGATATGAGTATGAAATTATAGAAAAAGAATGGGTAAACGATAAAATACCAAGAGTAAACATGTAATAATTCACTCACAAATGGATAAGTTAAAACACCTATTCTGGCAAGCAAGAAATCAAAATGTTCCTGAAGTCTAACGATGGATAGATGGAAACACAGAATAAGGTCTAATTGACTCAAGTTAATGTTTGGATATGCTGGAGAGTTCAACAGTTGAACTAGTTAATGTGCAAAATAAAAACATGTAATACATCATTTTACTAAATACAAAACCTAGTTATTTAATAATATAGTTTAAAGGAACCATTAAATGTTATAAAACATAATAAGGGACTAATCATCATTTTAACTAAGTATACCATAGTGGAATGAAACTTCCCCAGTTAATTAATATAATGTTTAAATGATTTCATTGTGTGACTGATACAAATGTAGGAGTAATATTCTTTTTATTCCAATGATTCTTTATGATTCTTTGTTTGATATAGCTGTGTAAGCCCGTGCTGTAAAAGCATGGGGTCCTAGAAACTATTGAATTTGTCAGAAAAAAAAATTAAATGTGGAGATCTTAGGTAAGGGCAGCACGGTGGCGCAGTGGGTAGCGCTGCTGCCTCGCAGTTGGGAGATCTGGGGACCTGGGTTCGCTTCCCGGGTCCTCCCTGCATGGAGTTTGCATGTTCTCCCCGTGCCTGCATGGGTCTTCTCCGGGCGCTCCGGTTTCCTCCCACAGTCCAAAGACATGCAGGTTAGGTGGATTGGCGATTCTAAATTGGCCCTAGTGTGTGCTTGGTGTGTGGGTGTGTTTGTGTGTGTCCTGCGGTGGGTTGGCACCCTGCCCAGGATTGGTTCCTGCCTTGTGCCCTGTGTTGGCTGGGATTGGCTCCAGCAGACCCCCGTGACCCTGTGTTCAGATTCAGCGGGTTGGAAAATGGATGGATGGATGGATCTTAGGTAATCGAAAGGAACACTCTAGGCATCTCTGTCCTAGGAGGTTTCATTTTGCCCACGTGCTTGCATCACTTGTGTATTAGTGGCGGGAGGAAAAGTAAAAGGGATACCATTTTGCCAATGTGCTTGCCACACTTCTGTAATAGCTGATAAGCGAGTGACTCTCTCTTCAGATGGTTTGTTTTGCTGATGTGCTCGCATCGCTTGTGTATTAGCGGCTAAGCGAGTGACTCTCTCTTCTGATGTTTCGTTTTGCCAATGTGCTCACCTTGCTTGAGTATCCTCGGAGGTTGAGCCCTTAGCCCGACTCCATCTCTCACTTCCAAGCTGGACAGACACACACACTTCCATGCATAGACATTTATATATAAGATTCTCTTTTGTCAAGCCCAGTACCAAAATGTTTATGTTTGAGTTTGTGAAGTTACTTAGTAAAAAAATACAAAAATTAAACTAACTATACTACTGTTCAGCCTGTGCAATTAGTCTTATTTGAATTCTGTTTGTCAGGTTGATAGTTTTCTTTTAAATAAAAAAATAGTTGTATTGATTGCAATTTCGTACTTTAACGAAATAAATTCATTAAAACATAAAGATGACTTCACAAAGCTATTTTATACTTGAATTGATTTATAGAATAGATAACAGTTCTTATTTTATTTTTAAGGGGATCGGTCATGCTGCCAAACAAGTGAGTTGGACAGACTAGAATTCTCTAATCACAGTATCAGACTTCAGCTCCTCATGAGGAAATTCCCAGAACACCCTGGGGCCAATGAGAGGTGTAGTCTCTTCAGGCTGAGTATCCTTCAATAGACTGTGCATAGTACTGTGTCAGTGGAAGAAGACCAAAACCACTTCTGGCTCCTTTCGATCCTAAAGAGCAGTGACTGTACACCAAGGTCTTTCTTTAGTGTCAGGTTTTTCATACACTAAGCTCTGCAGAGGAACTCAACTATACTATATCTCCCAGTGCTGTCATTGTTAAGGTCACTATCTAAATCTTGTGGTGAGAGTATAGACAAATATAGTACTAACTGGTAAAGTTAATACTTCGTCTGAGGCCTTATATGCGACTTTGCCACTATTGTCAAATTAAACTCCCTCGTATTGCTGTCATTGAACTAATCTGTTGGCCAGTCTCACAGTCACCTTAGCTCTCACTTTTGAATAAGCTCTTCAGATACTTTGGCTCATCCAGGCTCATCTACTTGTTGTAGATACCCAATCAGCTATGGAGAGTAGACTATTATTTTTGGGAAGAAGACCAAATCTTCTGATACAGAGGGGCTTATTCTAATCCCAGCCACACCAAACTTTGGTTTGAACCATTCCATTGCTCTGTGGACATCAGTTTAATGGGAGACCAAGAGTGCAATAGCAAAGTTCTTTTAAATAGAAAAACTTACTTCTCCATGATATCCTGTCATTTATAAGAGAGGAGGCAAAGTCTATAACCAGTTTAAATTGATTTAATTCTTAATAAACCATTTAATTGTCACAAGGTACTACAGCTTATCCCAAAAGGAAGCAATATTATAGCACATATTGGATGCCTGTCCTACACAGAACTCACTCACTCCATACATATGCCCACATTTTTTAAAGTGTCACTTAACCTAATATGAATGTCTTTAGGAGGTGGAAGAAAAACAGGAGTAGCCAGAGGAAAAGCAACACAGATAAATGGAGAATCTGAAAACTCATCTATGTGGTACCAGCACAATCCACTACTCCAAGAAACTTCACTCATGGTCCTGGAAAACCACAGTGGCTGGAGGTTTTAACTTCAACCATTTTCTTAATTAGAACTCATTTATTTGTTGCTACAGAAATACTTTTTTAGATTTAACTTAAGTTAACTTGCTAGTTATGATTCAGGACCCTTAATTGCCTATTTTACTTTTAAATAGCTGTATTTATAGTATGTTTAAATTGTTTCCTGTTTTCTTAACCAACCACCAGTAATAATGAAATGCATAAAAAACAAAAAAACAAAACACCAACTCTCCAGCTTACTTGATTTTAGTTATAATAATGAATCTGCTTCATGAAGTATTACTTCTTAATAAAATGTTTAGAAATAAATGAGAGAGAAATGTGAAGGGCCGAGAAGTATAAATCTGTTATGGTCACAAAACATAAGGATAATGTCCTTATGAAAGTAAACTCTATATAAATTTGTCTTGGATGAATGAAAGCACTAACAAAACATATACAGTAGCTAAATAGCAAGTTTCATTATCAGCAAGGACTGTCTTCTAATTATAAAACCTGTTCAAACGAAAACTTGCAGCCAATGCAGCTCTCCAAGACCTTAAGTGAAGATACTTGCACTACGATGTGTTGCCTATAGTGACAATATGAAGTGTAGCAATTTTTACTGTGCCTCCTCTCCAGACTTTATAAGGCTGGAATAAAAAGCAGGGGCTAGACAAATAAAAAGGTTGCCAAATAAGATGATCTAATTGAACATCTCTCATTTTATTTGATAAAGTAAGTCATTCTTTAAAAATTGTTAATCTTATGAAATTTATGGACTAATAGATCTGTCACAGTTAACAACCATTAGGTCAAGCAAGTCACGTAGCTCATTGTTTAGATACTCTTGGAGCTCTAGTCCTTGCACCAGAACAAATATTCTTGAGTCCTGGTCAGAATAAGGTCCATCAATCAGTCAAGAAACATTGGTGTTTGCCATTGGTAAGGTGTAAACATTTTTTAAACATATTGTACATGGTAGGAAAACAATGACATTCGACATGCAGGTGATAGAGCTGAGGAGCTTTTTCAATAGGACTTGCGGTTTAGTTTCTGGACTAAATGTTTCCCTGTGCACAAGGGTATTTAAAAAGCAATATTATGAGGCCAATATGGTTGAGTAATTTATGAGGGAAATTAAAATGACCACAAAATGTTCTTCAATAAACACAGTCACTTTATTAATTATGTACGAGTGGCTTTGCTTGCCCTGAAGCATTGTTATTTGAGAAGCCCTGTAGCTTTTACGTGCCCTTTGGGACAATAGTTCGGTGATGGATGCTTTGTTCTGAATTTCAGAATAATACGTAACAGAATAGCACACCGAAAAATGAATAAATGAGACAAGAGACTTTGTGTGTGGGTGTTCTTTCTTACTAAATGTATGGTATAGTATGTACTATATTCAGTACGAACAGTGGAAAGGTTATTAATTAGATAAGCAAACTAGTCTGAACTATTACCTCCTGGGTTCAAATCTTGGTTCCCATACGTTATCTGCATGGAGTTTTCATATTCTCCCCATATATTTGTCAGTATTTCTTTGGGCACTTCAGTTTTCCTCCCATATCCCAAAGATGTATGTGTTTGTGCATGTTTCTCTGTGTGTGTGTGTATGTTAGTTAACAAATGACTCTGAAATTGGTTTTAAGCTGCATTCAACTGGTGCTGTATGCAGACTTTGCTCCCATCTTCCTTCTGGTCGTCCCCAGATAAGCTCTGAATTCTCATGAGCCTGAACTGGGTTAGAATTACCAAAAATGATGAAATATTGGTTGGATAAGCTGTATTTGCATAGTGTCTTTTACTGAATGCTATCTTAGTGTAATTTACAAATAGATAGATAGATAGATAGATAGATAGATAGATAGATAGATAGATAGATAGATAGATAGATAGATAGATAGATAGATAGATAGATAGATAGATAGATAGATAGATAGAAACTTTATTACGCCCAAAAGAAATTGAAGGGTGACAGCAGCAAACAAACATTGCACAAATATACATATAACAAGAATTATGATAATCTTATATATAATAACAAGGTACAAATACACATGTAAGAAGAATTCTGTATAAGTAAATTAACAAAGTGTAGGTAATTACTAACTCTAAAGCAAATAGAATTGCAAATGCTTAGCACCAATCAACCACAATATTAAAACCACCTCCCTAATACTGTGTAGGTCCCCCTTTTGCCACCAAAACAGTTCTCTCCTATTCTGTCAACAGTTCCTATTGAGGAATGGACTTCACAAGACCTCTGAAGGTGGTTCCTGGCACCAATACGTTAGCAGCAGATACTTTGTGTCCTTTAAGTTGCAAGGTGGAGCTTCCATTGATCGGACTTGTTCTTTCAGCACATCCCACTGATGCTCGATTGTATGGAGATTTGGGAAATCTGGAGGCCAATTCAACACCTTGAACTCTTTGTCATGTTCTTGAAACCATTCCTGAACAATTTTTGTACTGCAGCAGGATGCATTACATTGCTGAAAGAGGCCACTGCTATCAGGGAATAACATTGCCAAAAATGAGTGGACTACAGCAATCCTTAGGAAGGTGGTATGTGTCAAAGTAACATCCAAATGAATGCCAGGACCCAAGGTTTCTCAGCAGAACATTGTCCAGAGCATCACACTGTTTCCATCAGATTGTCTTCTTTCCATGTTGGATCCCGCTATTTTCTCTCCCTCCGGTAAAAAAATGCATATGCACCCGGCCGTCCAAATAATTTAAAAGAAAACACAATTCATCAGACAAGGCCACTTTCTTCCATTGTTCAGTGGTCCAGTTCTGACACTCACATGCCCACTGTAGGCACTTTTGGCAGTGGACAAGGGTCGGTGGGGGTACTGTGACCAGTATGCAGCTACTCAGCCCCACACACAACAAGCGGTAATGCTCTCCACATTCATCAATGAGTCTTGGATGCCCTTGACCCTGTTGCTAGTTCCCTGGTTGTGTTTCCTTGGACGACTTTTGGCAAGTGCTAACCACAGCATACCCAGAATACCCCACAAGAGATGCTCTGACTCAGTCGTCTAGCCATCACAACTTGTCCCTTGTCAAAGTCACTCAGATTCTTGCGCTTGCCCATTTTTTCTGTTTCCAACACATCATTTTCAAGAAGTGACTGTTTACTTGCTGCCTAATATATCCCACCCCTTGACAGAAGCCATTGCAAAGAGATTTTATTCCCTTCACCTGTGAGTGGTTTTAATGCTGTGGTTGTTCAGTGTATAAGTTACAGTTTTACAGTACAGGATGTCAATCACTGGCACTGTATGTTTGCACTGTATTGCACATAGCATTATTATCTGCTAGACCAGCTCAGCACCATTCAGCAAATGGAGAACAAGACCACCTGGGCCATGGGGTGACTCATTATAGAGCCTGATGGCTGAGGGTAAAAAAACAACCTGGCATAGTGCTCATTGGATGTTGCCTCAGTTCTGTCAGACTTTTACTAAATGTGCTCCTCTGTTTGTTAAACAAAACTCATGCAGGGGCTGAAAGTCATTGTCCAGGATATTAAGCAACTTACTAAATGATCTCTCACCCCTTCCTCCAGTAAGTCCAGCCTGAGTTCCAAGATTGAACTACCGTTTTTAATGAGTTTATTTAGTCCCAGGCACTAATGCCATTTCCCTAGGACACTGCCACATAGAAGATGACACAGGCCACTGCAGACTGCTGGAAAACATGTAAGAGTGGCCTGCATAAACCTACTTAGGAGATAGAGACAACCCTGACCCTTCATGTATACAGCCTATGTGTTAGTACCCCAGTGAAACTTGTTCAGAAGCACCCCGGGGTATTTCTATGTCCAAACCACCTCCACATCTCTGCATCATCAGTGAGAACTGGAGGCAGCGTGGGCTTGACCCTGCTGAAGTCTACTTGAGTGCAGTTGTTAACTTATTTTTTTTTATAATTAGTGCACTGGCAGGTTTAACTTTCTTAATAAGTCTAGGCAATTTGTTTAATGTGAACTTGAAGGAGTTTTGATCTTCTTTCATGTGTCTTGCAGCTTGATAATGGTGAGAAAGGTCAGGTCTTCATTAGTTTAAAAATATAAACATTTTTAAAGAAAGAATCTTGATGCTAAACAACATATGTTACCAAGATGAATCCAGACTAGTGTGAATCATCATTTATATCTTGTTCTATATAATATCCTTCACAAAACACACCATAATAAGGAACTTTACAAGCATGAGGAATATTCAGAGATGATAATTTATATCACACCTTTCAGTACATGTTGAACCACAATGAAATAGACTTGGAAGACTCAATATCCTATAACTAACAATGAACTGAAAGTACAATGGAATCAGTATCCACAATGTTAGTAAAGAAGAATTAAATTACAATACAGTTATTGGTATTGTCAGTTTTGAGATTTTTTTTTATTAAGACATGAATGTGACCACTTTTGGAGTTTCATGTGCCGATTTGGGGAAAGAGATTATAAAGCAGGTGCCACAGTACTGAATAAACAGTGGCCGGAGTCAAAGGATCACTCACAGGTGTCTTCCAGGGTGTTATAAGGCAAACAAAAGTGACAGATAATCAGCTTTGAAAGACAATAGCTAAGTTTTGAAGAATTTATAAAATTGTATAGGAATCTAGTGCAGCTGAGCCAGTTGAGCAGCGACATGTTCATTTTGAACATCTCATAATATGTGGATGCGTCAAGCAAAAAGAACATTGAAAAATGAGTTTTAAGAATCCAATTCAGAGTTGATAAAAGCCTAACAGAAAGGCATTCTGACTGCTGCAGAGAAGTGATTTCCAAAATTCAAAATACAATTCATAGTGGCTTGGAGGAGCCAGGATCTAGGGAAAAGGTTCCAAGTGTGATAGTATGCTCAATACCATTAGTTTTTATAATGCTAGAAGTGTGGCATAGCAGGGACATGCAGAATGTATAATCTTCATATTTCAGTTGTGCACTCCTAACTCCCAGCACACTTGCGTTAGCTGCAGAGGTTCCAACAAAATTAATTTCAATGTGTGTGTTGATTGAAAGGAGAACACAATGTAAAGAATGGTTTAAAGCACAGATACTCCCCCCACATTGCCCACACTCGTCTTCTTGTGTTACTTTCAGCTCTCATTTATCCATTTGGCAGTCAGTTTAGCCTGTGCTGCACTGTACTTACACCTTCAAGCCTGCTTGACTATGTAAGGATTACTTTATCAAACGTTTGTTACTCAATTGTTATGGAAATCACACAGAATCACACATGGTTGCTGTGTAGTGGGTTTTGACAACAGCAAGACAAGAAGATGTATTCTGTTCCATTTTTCTCTTTCTTCAAAGAGAAAGAACATCCAGGACATCTGTCCTTTGCACTGTTACTTGGGTAGTTTATTATACAGTATTCCACAGTTCTCAACTAGTAACAAAGTACACATTGGCTCTACTCTAAGTGCTTCAAGTTGGCCTCTTAAAGTCTGTAGGTCATTCTGGGCCTATACATTGACTGCATCTGCTGCCCACATGGACCATTGTTATATCCCATTGTTGTCTTTCCCATACACTTTACTTTATATTCAAGTTCATCTTCAATTTTTTGGAATATAACACCATGCATTTAAAGCCTAGCATATTACTATAAGGGAGCTGTGTGTCTGTAATGTTTAGAGCCAACTTTCATTACCCTCTTTAATGCTTTGTAGCCCTCAGCTGAGGGGATGCCATGCCAGACAGTGAGGAGGGATTTTTCTTTGGCATTTAGAAGCATAGATATGTACATCTAGAGTTTCCACAAATGCTTGAGGAAGCTAATTCATTGTGAGCGTTCCTGACAATAGTTTTTTTGTCCCCATCTTAGGGCATTATAAATGGTGACTCCAGGAAATTTAAAGCCACTATACCATTCCCCAGAAAGTCCGCAGTTTATGCATAATAGATAGCTTTCTGTAAGGGTTAGGTGTTTTGCTGTCTATAGTATAAATCTACATGTGTGGTATTTTGTAAAATCAGAGAATAGAAACGTTAAGTGACTCAGTTATGGTTACAGAGTGCGTCAGAGATGGGGATTGAACCTACAACCAGGTAGGTGTAAGTCTAATGCCTTAGTCAATTGACCATACTGTCTGACTCAGTATCTCATGTTTTTTATTAATTGATGTGATGTTCTTTAAGAATACATGAGGGTGTTTATAGTGTTACTCCCTTTTTGGAAGTCTTCAATTGCTTGTCTAAAGTGTGATATACTTGATTAGTCATTTGTTCCACTGAATATGTTCAGCTCGTACTGATATTGAAAAGTCCCTAAGGATTATTCACATTACTTATAAAATAATCTTGGGTAATAATCTTCTGACTGCCAACCTTTTTTGTAGACAATGATACTCAGGGACAGTGAGCAGGACTCTCTCAGAATGTACATGCTGCAACAATTGCAAAGCAAAATATTATCCTTGATTGGGTTTGTTCTATGTTTTTTAATTAAAGTCAAATGTTTAACGAACAGCTGTGGTTTGATGTATATATCTTAAAAGTTTAACATATGCAGACTCCAAACTTGTGTAGAACAAAAAGTCAGGAGATCATGCAGAGTGCATACTAGAGCATGCCAGTCTCCACTCACTCATTTTATCACTAATGTATAAATTTGTACCCAGCAGGATTCATGACTCAGTGACATCACTTTGTATCACGTCCTAGAAACGTGTTGCTTAGGGTCATTTGTAGAGCAAGGAGACTGATAAATGTGTTAGATGAATTTAATTTGAATAACATGTCACATGCAAGCTGCAGGGTATAGGAAAAAAAATAGAAATTATGTGGGAAAACTCTAGTCTCTCAAAGACAAAATTTCCATATCTCTTATGGCTTCTGCATTTTTATCTCACCCTAAGGGAACTTTAACCTTAACATATCTGTTGCTAAATATACCTCTAACATGTTTCTTTTACACTGAATCCTTATTTTGTTTATAATATACATTGTTGGAATGGAGGAATTTCCTATAGGGAAAATATAAATGGAGACTCAAACAGCCTAGAAGTTAAGCAGACGAGACAGTTTCACATCACATTTGTGATTTTTTTTTTTTTAATTAGCGATAACACTCATTTTTGCTGGACCTCTTATTTTTGGCTATTGTAAAAGACAGGGGGTGCTAAGGAGCCTCAAAACCCCACACACGCCACACTAAAGAGTCCCAGGTGCACAATAAAGGTTTTTATTGCACAAAATACCTTATTTCCAGACCAACTCCACAATCTTTCAGTCCTCCTTTTCCTCCTCCAGGTTTTGCTTTGGTTTTCTGCCTCCTGACTTTGACTCACTGGAGGATGCTGGACGGCTCACTTTTATGTCAGACCCGAGAGTACTACCGGTACCGGGACATAGCCCCTCAGAAGCACTTCAGGGTCAGATGGAAGCCTCCTGAAACAGGGAATCTCTCTTCCTGGTGGCACCCAACAACCCTGACAAGATTTTCCTTCAGGTCTACAACTTCCATAGCCCCCTGTGAGTGTCCCTACTGGGTCCACATCAGCTGAGCACTGCCAACTATTATACTGGGGGAGGAACTGCCCTGGATGCACCAGCTCCTCCACATTATCCATTAAGTTATCCCTTTGTATGGGATGTTGCTTCAGTTCCATTATGGCGTCCCAGCCAGGAAAGGGTCCAGCACAGTGTTCACACTATATTCATTAAAGTTTATTATTATTATTATTTGTTTTACAAATGAAACTAAAATAGTAGTAAGTATGTTTTGTGTGCTAATTATGACCCAGCTCAATTAAATTAGCATAACAATCCTAGTGGAGGAAACAATGTTGAGGGAAGATGAGCATTTATGCCAATAAAAAGAACAAATGGTTCACAATCGTTGAAATTACTTTGAGCTATATGTAGTCTGTTAAATCATAAAGCCACTCTATGTTGCTGTCTGTTAAAATGTATGTGTACCATCATCATCAAAAACTTTGGTTGGAAATTCACAATGTAATATATTTTGTTAATTAGAGAGTAAAGCTTGGTCACCTTTTTTCTTACAAAAATGAATGTAGTACCTTAATCATTCTCAGCATGAGGAATTTTTTAAGGCCTCGGTCATGTCATGTTTTAAGTTCTGCATTGCTTATGGAGTTGAACTTTTTATGTGGGGCATGGCTATCATGAAGATGATCTGTAAATTCCAGGTAAGAAAGTGTTAGCTTGTGTGAAAGAAACAGCCGGACACACAACGAAGGTTTGGGGCAACCACCCGTATAGTTTCCCTGACTGCAAAAGGCTTTAAAGTAGCGTACAATGAGTACAGGTTAGAGTCCAAAACAGAATTGCTTAAGTATGGAGGATGAGGGATTATAGGTGGTTCACAGGAGGTGACGTCCTCTGGGCTGGAACAGGAAGGACTTCTTGTGTTTGGTCTGTGGAGAGAAAAGAGAGTGGTATAGCGCACCCACTGCCCCCTGGCCTGGTGTGGAATTGGCATTTCATGGTCCCTTTGGTTGACTCCAAAGTGCACATGTGTGACACTTGATAGCACTCTAAAAATGATAGAAAAGTAACACACATAAGTTCAGCTTATCAGCAGATGTTCTGCAAATATGGCACACAATAAGATTCAACCTCCTACCTTCTGTTGGTATCACTACCACTGCTTATAGAGTTAAAGAAGGTGTCCATGCAAGGCTTATTAAAGTACGGTGTTCAAGTTTAAAATGTTCCCTTTTGATGGCTTTGTAAGGATTGTGTTTACTACAGAACTTTGATATATTGTCATTGTCATTTTTCCTGTCTAACATTTGAAACATTCTGGTAAAGGTAATGGTGTGGCAGTGCTATGACACGCTTTTTACTTCAAGTAATTGATTTTTTTTTTTTTAAATGTGTCAAATAAATGGGACAGCTGATTAGAAATTTGCTCTCTTGAACAGACCTATTTTACTGAAATGCAGAAAGAAGCAAGCAATTAAAAAAGTTAGAAATTAATTAAATAGTAAAAATAGTCCTGGGTGTAGCCAATTTTTCTGTCTCTAGAAACCTTTACAAAGATTCAAACATAGCTGCTCTCTTGTAGGAGGATTTAAATTATGTTTTTAGGTTACACTCATCTTTGGTTGCATTGATGCAGCTTGTAGTGAATGATGGTGGAATTACTGACTGCTACGCACATTCATCTGCTTTTGTTTGAAAGAGTAATTCTTTTTTAATTTACAATATGTTGGAACATCCAGAGGTCAGTACTTAGTCTGATCACCTGTACATGTCATACTTTCAGTCTGAGCTCCCTCCCACTTTCAGACTCAACTATCTGGTGTTTATGGTTGCTCTAGCACAGGGGTTGCCAACTCCAGTCCTGAAGGACCACCATGGCTGCAGGTTTTCATTATAACCCTTTTATTAAGTAGTGACTTGTTTTTGCTGCTAAGTAACGTCTTTTGAATTCATTTTAATTGACTTGCTCTCAAAGACTCAGACCCCTTAGTTGTTTGTTTTTCCTTAATTAGCAGCCAAACATTAATGAGATACAAAATGAGCCAAAACAACTGGTGTCCAAAGTACAATATCTGAAAATAAAGAAAGATGAAGGTCTCATGAATGTCGATCTGCTCAGGTCCCCAGTGCTCTTAGAAAGAGAAAATCAACAGTTTCGGAAATGTCTGCTAATGCACCACGAGAGCAGCAACAAGCCATGGAATTAAAGAACGGGTTTAATTAACAACAAGAACTGGCACCTCATTAAGCAGCTGGTTGGAGTGAAATTGGTTGAAGTTTGAGGCCCTGACTTAGTTGGTCTACAGTAATCCCTCGCTATATCGCGCTTCACCTTTCACGGCTTCACTCCATCACGGATTTTATATGTAAGTATATTTAAATATATATCGCGGATTTTTTGCTGGTTCGCGGATTTCTGCGGACAATGGGTCTTTTAATTTCTGGTACATGCTTCCTCAGTTGGTTTGCCCAGTTGATTTCATACAAAGGACGCTATTGGCAGATGGGTGAGAAGCTACCCAACTTACTTTTCTCTCTCTCTCTCTTGCGCTGACTTTCTCTGATCCTGACGTAGGGGGATTGAGCAGGGGGGCTGTTCACACACCTAGACGATACGGACGCTCATCTAAAAATGCTGAAAGATTATCTTCACGTTGCTACCTTCTGTGCAGCTGCTTCCTGAAGCGACATGCTGCACGGTGCTTCGCATACTTAAAAGCTCGAAGGGCACGTATTTTTGCTCATTTGTTTTTCTCTGTCTCTCTCTATCTCTCTCTCTCTCCCTGCTCCTGACGGAGGTTGTGTGAGCTGCCGCCTTCAACAGCTTTGTGCCGCGGTGCTTCGCATACTTAAAAGCCAAACAGCCCTATTGATTTGTTTGCTTTTCTCTATCTCTCTGACATCTGCTCCTGATGCGCACTCCTTTGAAGAGGAAGATATAGTTTGCATTCTTTTAATTGTGAGACGGAACTGTCATCTCTGTCTTGTCATGGAGCACAGTTTAAACTTTTGAAAAAGAGACAAATGTTTGTTTGCAGTGTTTGAATAATGTTCCTGTCTCTCTACAACCTCCTGTGTTTCTGCGCAAATCTGTGACCCAAGCATGACAATATAAAAATAACCATATAAACATATGGTTTCTACTTCGCGGATTTTCTTATTTTGCGGGTGGCTCTGGAACGCAACCCCCGCAATGGAGGAGGGATTACTGTACTTCACATTTAATTTCTGTTTGGGTGCCATTTAAGGAAAGAAATGAACGAGGAAGAAATTCGGGGGAACAAATCTTAAAAAAACAAGTCAATTAAAATGAATTCACAAGAAGTTAATTAGCAGCACAAACAGGGCACTCATTTAAAAAAGGGTTAGAATGAAAACTGGCAGCCACAGTGGTCCTCCAGGACCGGACTTGGCGACCCCTGCTTTAGGGACCTCTATAGTGGCCCAGTGTCCTTTTCAAGTTTTTGTGTCTCATGTTGCCAGGACACTTTAATGAAAAAGCAAGATCAAGAAATGGATGGCTAAATGTTTATAACACATTTCAATTATTTTTGTGATGTTTCTCAATTCAGGATGTTAAAATTAACTAATGAACAGTTGGTAATGTAATGTAATTTAATAGTAGTGTAAATAAGAAAATCAGCAATTACAGTTTGACTAAAGTGGGTCTGTAGTTACTTTAAAGTCAGGATGAGAAAAGAAAAATGCATTTTATTGGAAACAAATTCACCTCTCGTCTGGAGTGAGAAGGAGATAGAATGCGAGGTCACCCTGTTGTATTGAAGGACTGGAAACAGGTGATGGAGACAAAGTCAGCAGCTTAAATGCACCGTAGCTGAAAAAGGAAACAGCAGTCAGTGCCTCCTTCCCTAATCTGATTCAACTTTTAACCAGCTGTCATCCTTCATTACCCTCTTCATGACTTGGAAAACATAAGTATACTGAAACAGCTGACATGGACATATCATGTGGTAAAATTCTGAGGGTATGATGAAGGCAATCCTGTTGTCCTGGTCTAGCGGGTTTCGATGCCAGGCTGCAGTTGAGAGGCTGGCCCTGAGCCATTTTCTGTACTGTATGCATTTCCTATATATAAATGTATATATGTACTGTATGTATATCATATATACACAAACTGTCGTGCAAGCAGGCAGACAAGATGAAGAACTTTGAGCTTTTTTGCTCAGCAGAGCCGCCCACAGCTGTTTTCCAGTCTGAGTAAGAGTATTGCGTTTCTGAAAGATCCATCTCCGGTTGGCAGGGGAATAATGATGCTTGGGTCAGCCACATTTAGCAGGCAGTGATCTGCTCTTGTGCTAGAGTAGAAATGGTTGATGGGATCACACTAAATGTCACATTAATTCAAACCATTAAGAAAGCCTGGATCTATATATCCCTGATAATCACTTGGGGAAAAAAAGACACAAAAGAATCTGTGATCTTTTGAGCTTTTATGAATATTATTGCAGTGTTATGTTATTCTGTTTTCAATTTTTGCTGTGGATCCATTTGCTGATTGTTTAATGTGTGAATCAGTTATGTTTAATGTTATATATGCCATTCTTTCAATTACCAATGCACTTTAAAAGAATGGCTTTCTCATTTTTATAACACTGTATTACATTTAATTTCTCTAGACACATTACTTACACATGCAAAGTGAAATAAATAAATACCTGCCAATGTAAGTTAACAGTAAAGCCATCATCATGAACTTGCCTAAGCTTCTGGTAATGAAAAATTGATCCATTTTTAAAATTCACTGATGTGACAGGTGATATTTGCATTAGGAACAGTCTGCTTATAGGACATAAAAACCTTCCCACCTGCACTTTGAAGCTTGGGCAGCATGCTTGTTGCCATCTTGCTGATACACTCAGAGAGCGGATCATGGTAAAACTAGAAGAGGCCTGAAAATTAGATTTGCAAGTCACTGCCCTAGATACACCATGGTGTCAGGTGTTGATGATGTTGCTTGGTTGCAGAAGCATTTTTATGTTATAGCAAGTAAAAGTTAATAAGTAACTGTAACTGACTTTATTAACTTTCTTAGTACATTCACTGTGCATGAAGAAACAATGATATATTTCTTTTCATTTTTTGATTTCTTTTGTATATTAGATATTTTTCAGGCCAGTAACAATTGTATCACATGTCCTTATCTTCATGATCTACCTAGTGTGGCTTTTTTTTTGCTCTTATCTTTAAATATTCTAACCAAACTGGAGTAACTAATCAGAATTATTAGGTCTGTCACATTTATGAATGAACCTTGATCCTCCATTATAACAATGTTTTCAGACATACAAGCCTGACAGGTTTTGCTAGGTTAATAACATTTGATCTGCAAAATAAAAGTAAAATTGGAAGAAATGTGCTGAAAAGTAGTGTGCCATTCAGGCTGAAGGCATGCAGTGAATATGTCACATGAATTAAAAGCATTGGAGCTGACAAGGTGCTGTGGTATCACAGTAAGTTACCAGGGCTACCTGAAAATACATGTTTTTAGAACTTCCATCCATCCATCAGTTTTTTTTTTTATTAAAATTTTGCACAGCTGGGGACTAGCACTATCAGGGGTTAAACAGATACCTACATGGAATTATAATCTATCAACAGTAAACAGTAAACCATGTAAATTTAATGTCCTCAATTAAACTAACCTAACCAAACCGTCTGGCCATGGGCCAGCGTCCAACTGCTGTGTGATGACAGTCTTAACAACTCTGCCATCAGTAACTTATACAGAAATTCATATGAAAGTGGAATAGCATGGTTAGTACGTCTGCCTTATAGTTACTGAGCTGAGTTCTGGGTTCAAATCCCAGTGGCCAGTCATTGTGTGTGAAGTTTGCTCATTCTATTAATTTTTAGGATGGTGTGCTGTGAATTTCCCCTTGGGATTAATAAAGTATCTATCTATCTATCTATCTATCTATCTATCTATCTATCTATCTATCTATCTATCTATCTATCTATCTATCTATCTATCTATCTATCTATCTATCTATCTATCTATCTATCTATCTATCTATCTATCTATCTATCTCTCTCTCTCTATCTATCTATCTATCTATCTATTGCAATTAATAGAGTTTCCGCCTTACAGACTACTATCTTGGTTGGCATTTCTACATTCTTCCTAATTCTCCTTCTCCTCTAAGGAATCAGAAGGAGTTCCATGTGTCTGCAAGTTGGCCAAGTGTGAGTGCATATGGACATTTGCATGAGTGTGCCCTGCAATGGGATGACGATTATGATTCTTGCCATATTCCCCAAGGTTACTGGAACAGGCTGTGACTTGGCATGTATTTGCAATGAAAAAGCAGGTTTTAAAAAATGGATGAAAAGAACAAATAGCTACACTCTCTCTTCCATCTACTTTCAAACCCACGTACTTACCTACTTACTTACCCAAATTACTGGGTCACAAGCCTTCATTAGATGCAAGGCAAAAACTAAACCTAAAAGGGAGCACCAATCTTTCATTGGGCACTTTTATATACACACACCCAGACTCTGTCAGATCAACGACATTTAGAATTGTCAGTGAATTTAACACACATATTTGGAATGTGGGAGTAAAAAACCCAAGTAAGAAAAGGCCAAAGATATGGGGAGAGCAAGCAGACTGTACCCAGGCAAATTAATGGGCCAGGATTGAAACGCAGTCTCCTAGAGCTAGGAGGTAGCAGCAGTATTCACTATGCCTCCATATACCTACGTTACTAAATTAATAAGAATAAAAAAAGAATTGGCTACAATCAGTTTTTACAATTTTGTTAAGTAAAGTCCTCATCCACTATAAAAATGTAGTAATTTATTTAGTTTCTTTGTCTGATTATCTATATGAATTCACAATAAAAACATAAAACCAGACTGAAATATTTTTGTCTTTTAAACTGTACAGTTGTTTGCACTGCTATTAGTAACAAAGTATAACATTCTCAAACTCATTTTAATTCAATTCATGGTTGAGAGGCCTGCTTTCCCAACAACTGGGTGTGCAAGGCAGGAACCAACCCTGGGTAAGATGCCATCCCAGAGCCCAATCTTGCATTCACTCACACGGAATCAGTTTAGAATCAACAGTTAATCTAACACCCACACACACACACACACCCAGACACCCACACAAACACACGCACACACAGACACACACATACACACACACACACAGACACACACATACACACACACACACACACACACACACACACATCTGCAGGATGTGGGAGGTTAACCAGAGTTCCTAGAGAAAAGCCGGACAGAGCATGCAAATTCCACATGGGCAGTTCTTGGGCTCAGATTTAAACTGAGGAATGCTACTGGTTTTAGAAGAAGCTAAAATTAATCTTAAGTACACCATAGATTCTAATGAACAAACCTTACATGGCTATAAAGATGTTTCTTGATGTTAGAAAGGAGCCCTGCTTGTCCAGTACTGAATCCATAAGAAAAGCACAGTGTCATTGTTTCCTGATACTGTGAAAAATGATCATCTGAGAGAATGCTCTCATCATCCCTTCCCAGCACAGCTAAACAAAATGCATTATAAAGTATTTATCATATTTATACTGGACTTGATTCAGCATACTCGACAGAGCTGATTATCTGCTTTCTCCTTAGAAGTGGAATTGGAAGATCAAAACACATAGGCTCTGCTGCGGCCTTATGTTGCATGCAACAGGTCAGGAAATACTGTAATTTAATAAAACGTATTGTCTCCTTGGAGATGACACATGGGGATATGCTCATCTTCAAGTACCCAGGATTCTTGGGGGTTTATTTTTCCTCTGGAAAAAGCGATGTAAGAGCAGGTGCAGCTGGTTCATGGTCACACACAATTGCCTTGTTATCTTGATAATAACAAAATAACTGGAATACCAGACTGGATATAATAAAACGTGCTAATTTTAGTGTAAGTAGTCAGTGTTGGGATTGGCTACATTGCTTAGAGTACTAATGAACATGTCCGATTTTAAAGAAAAATCAAAGGAAAATGTTCTTTGTTAAGTCTCAGAATCTAATGAACATGCATACTTTAGAATTTAATCGAGGATGAGCTTTCGTGGTGTATTCCTTATTCAAAAACCTGATCCCATTTCCAGCTACAAAATTTCAGGGGTCACAATTGCATGTAGCCTATGGATTACAAATGATGCTTACACTTATGTTGGGCACGATAGTTGCAGTCGTAAACTTGTAATCCTCTACAGTAATCATGTAACAGTGTCAAAGTTAAGTTCAGAATGTGACTTACAAAAGCAGTGTGACATGCTGTACCGTCAGTACATGTTGGCTTGTGGCTTGCACACGTAGCAAGTGAAGTTGAGCAGAAAGCCAGAAAGAGGGCTGGGATTCAATTATTTCCAAAGTGTTGGTTTCCCTTGGTGGTAAGAAGAAGGCATAGTGCAAACAAAAATGTTATTAATAATGAATGTGCTGTGCCTCTCTTATTGTATATTCAGTATGTATTCAACACTTGGCAGAGTTACGTAAAACTATTTATTCTTACATAGGGAACAGTACACTGTTGCTAAGCAACCTAGTGTGAGAATGTTTTTATTCATTAATTTAAAGTGAGCTACAGCTATACAGTTCAATTAATCTTGAAGATTTTTAATCCTTTTAATGATTGTGCTGTTATAAGAACATTTTTGGTCACTTTCCAAATGCAGCAGCTTTCCTAAACTCTGCATGTTGGAATGCAATATTGATTTTCAGACCTCAGGTTTCCAGTGTATATATTGACTTGAATAATCATCCATAGCTGCCAAATAGAAGAAACCAATTTTCAAAAAAACAGTTATATGAAAACTGCTTTGTATTGGTGGCAAGCGCATTTCTTTTCAGCCATGGGGCTGGTTGAGGCTTGAAGACACTTGCTGACATTTTTGATGACTCGGGACTCAGAATTTTCGAATTACAGAGGTCCAGGTTTTCTGTTCTTCCTTATGTCATTGTTATTCTATCTTTAAATCAGGTAAGTCCTTAAAAAAAGACAAACAAGGTCCCCGTATTCTTGTGTGTCTGCCGGGACTCACAGATCTACACAGACAACAGAGAGATTTTTGGAGGGGATTGGGAGATAGGGTTGTTATTGCTTACCTGTGCTGCTGCTTTTTTATGGTTGTTGTTTTTTTTCCTTAATAAATGGCAAATAAAAATAGATTTCCAAATACACACTCCTACTATAGTGATACAGAGTATCAAAATTAAAGGCTTTTATTTTGTTTTAGAGCCTCCAAGTCTGATCATTTTGTTTAAATAAAGGATATCCACTGATCCATTGTGTAACCTTTTTATCCAGTATAGTATGAAGGGATTCCAATTTGAGCAGCTGTGGGCACAAGGTGGTAACCAACCCATGATCTCTCACACACACGCACACACACGCGCACACACACAGAGGGAAAGTCACCAATCAACCCAGCAAGCAGTGGGATGTGGGGAAACATAGTCATAAAAAACACTCACAGACACATTTGAAGTGTGCAAAGACTTGCCTGGAGCCACAACCTCATCTAGCATCATTGGGAACAAGGCAGATCACAGTGTGACACTTGCTTATACCAATATGTTTGTTAAAGCCAATTTGACAATTTGAAGCTAAGTTACACCTTTAAGCTGCCCCTTTCTGAAATGTATTCCGGCTCTCATGTCATATTCCTTGTACATTTTAGTGCAGATTATCTCTTGTGGTTCAGATCGCTTGTATGTTTTCAGCCATTTCACTTTGAGGTAGACCACTTGTTTCTAAAAGGTTCCTTTAAAGTAGTGAATTTCTGACGAGTAGACCCTGGCATAAGTAATAAATTATTAAGCAGAACCTGTCATTCACACCAGTGATCTAGGCGAAACTGAGCAGAGCAGGAAAGCAGGACACCTTTGTGGTGATACTTTGATGGAAGCCAGAATACACCATGCTACATTTGTCTTAATTGCAGTGTAAACAGGCAAAGGAGTCCATTAGAGCCTCTAAGACAAACAGCATTGCCACCTTAGCTAAAGCTCTACATACTATTGAAATCCAAAAAAGTCTGTGATATAGACCAAAGGTTTTACTGTCTGCGAGGTTTGTATATAACTGCAGAAGAGGCTGCATCAAATTGTGAAAAGCCAGCTTTATTTAATTTATTTAAAGGTATATGTCAACTTTTCAAGGTGGCATTGTTCTTGCTATTACTGAGTTTTGGTGCATCGTATATTTTCACACATGAATTAATTCTGGTGTGGTCCTTCCATCCAGTTACTGAACCCATGGAATCCAGTTTTAGGCTTCCAGCACACCTGAGGTTTAGATTTATAACACTTGTGTGCAAGCACAAAAAGGGGCCTGAAATATGCTAAGGCAACTTTCCACGCACAAGTCAGGATTTTTAAAAGAAGACTTGACAGGAGAACTTGCATATATTTACGGCAACTCTGATCCATGTGTGCGCAACATTTTGGATAAACCGGGAAATGACAAGACCTTTCATCAAGTAAGGAAGTGCTGCCAAATTTGCTAATTGATGACTCAAATGCACAATAATTTATGTCACTGAGCTGTTATAATGTGTGCTGAAATGACAAATATATTAAACCTCAGAAGTGATGAACACGATGTACATACTCTATTTTACTTACCTTTTAAGAGGGCCAATGCCATGTGTTTGCACTGAAAAACCGTTAGTTTATATCGGCTACCTATTGACGACTCTCAGAGAACTGACTGACAAGTCTGGAATGTCTCAGCCAAGCTTTAGCTTTATCATGTCTGCTATGTTGAAAGCCATTATCCAAATGACGATGAGCTACATTCAGCTTCTGTATAGTCATATGTTGTGTGTATAAATATATATATAAAAAAAGTGTTTTTGCCAATTTAAAAAAATAGCTAACATAAAAAGTCAATTAGCAGTAGTGTCAGGTTTTCCTAATGTAATCGGAGCAATTGACCGCACTCATATTGCAATAAGAGCACCTAGAGAGAATGAAGCTGCTTTTGTTAACCATAAGGAGCAACATTCCATTAACACACAAGTCATCTGTGATGTCAAGCTGAAACTGTCAAATGACATGGCTCAGTGGCTTGTGTCAAGCATTGAAAGATGATTTATACCTTTACCCAACCCTGAGAACACAGAAGACAGGCTGCTGCACACACAGTTGTGGAGCTAACCATACTATTCCTCAGTGGCGGACCATGCATTTCACACCTAGTCCTTCAGTAGTGCTCCGTCTGAATCAACCTGCCCCTCAAAAACTAATTTATGGTTATAAAAACCATCTTAATATGCAGAAATACAGTATAAAGAGCCGTTGCATCGCAGATAGATAACTCCTGTAGCCACAATAAATGCCTTTATTGAATAGACAAACCAGGGGTGAACAAGTTCCTTTCTACTGCAGCTACAGCCGCAACACACATAAAAAACATCAATAATAACTCATAAACTTGCAATATTATTTAGGAAATTCGCAACATTTTACTCACCAAAAATTTGGATTACTTGTAAACAAAATCCATCCTCCTCTCTTTCCTCAAAAACAGTTCAACTACTCTGTCGTACAGATTATCCGTGCGCTTCAGTTCCATCACAAAGTCCCTTTCTATCGCCATCGAAGCTAATGCTGAAAGTCGAACCTGCCCTGTCGTATTTCTGGCATAAGTTTTAATTCGCTTTAGGGCTGAAAATGTCCGCTCGACAGAAGCAGTGGACACGGGAATGGTCACCGCAAAAACATACCAATGTGTACAGCTGCCCCATGCTCTCATTCAGATTTTTCTGATGAAGGAAATCAAGGAGATCAGTGGGAGATTTTCCTGCAAAATCATCCATGGCATACATTACAGTCAGTTCTGTTTTTAGCCGAGACAGATCAAAAAGTGCTCCGTGGCTCTGTGTTAAACTGGAGAAGGCTGCATGCGGGAAATTTTTCTTGTATTCCCGAAACTTCTGGGGGTCGAGGAGCGTGACAAACATCAGTTTTTCGTGGTCTTGAAATCTGGTCTGTGTCTGGCAAATAATATTGTCCAGAATCCTGCCATGGAGTTGCCGAGGATCTTGCGCTTGACCTCTTCGTGCACTCGGAGCACCTGCGGTGCGTTCAGTGGCCTCGTAGAGTTCCTCATATCGGCTTCTATCTCACTCAACGGTGTCACAGAACTCCTTTACCCTAGCCAGACAAAACTGCACATCCAGTTTTTTGTCCTGTAATATTGAAAAGAGCACGTCTGAATACTCAAAAATGCCATTGAATGTGTGAAGCAAAAAACAAAACTCAAAATCATCCAGATGTGCTTTAAATCCATCAGCACAGTGCACTGTGTCCTCATCATACTCGTCATGATGCTCCAGAATGTGATGAAACAGTTCCTTTAGAGCATCTCTCTTCTCAAAGACCGTATTGACCACTCTGGATGTGTACTGCCACCGTGTTGGTGCCACACGAGGGAGACGCCGCTGGCAGATTTCGTCCAGTAGTTGCGTGCGCCGAGGCGATCTAGAAAAAAATGCAGCAAGGCCATTGAGGTGGCTGAAAAAGATCTTGCATTCTTTAAGCTTTGAGGCCCCTTGAGTCAGTACTAAATTGAGCCAATGTGCATAGCAGTGTATGAATAAAGCCAAAGGTGCTCTCTCTTTAACTTTAGCCTGCACCCCATTTAATCCAGAAGACATGACCGCTGGCCCGTCAAAACACTGTGCCATAACTTTACCCAGACATTCATTTTCCAACAAAAATCTGATGATAAGACCTGCAATGTCATCGGCTCGCTTCCCACTGGTAACATCTTCAAATCTGACAAATCGCTCCTTGACACTTGTGCCCGTTACATAACGCAGGACCAGTGCTAGTTGCACTGCGTTACTCGCGTCTGTCGTCTCATCCACCATAATAGAGACGAACGGTGCTTTTTTAACATCACTTCTTATCTCTTCTCCCATCACTTCAGCAATAGCAGTGATCAGGTCGTTTTGTATTTTACCCGACGTCCCACTAAACACTTTATTGGTGGACAGGTGGTAATGTAAATCCGTGTTGCTCTCAGCAATGAGAGAAAGAAGCTCCACATAGTTCCCTCTGTTATTGGATCCCGTGCTTTCATCGTGTCCCCGAAATGGAAGTTCCTGTTTGCCCAAAAAAATGACACAGTCTATCAGTCTTTTTAAGATTTCTCTGTTTTTCTTCACCTTTTCATTGTGGAGCTCCATTTCCCTGCGCACTTGCTCGTTCAGCTGTAGATCCATTCTGGTTTTCCCAAAAGTTTTGGAAAGCACTGTTGCTTGTAACACTGTTGCTGTTGCACTGTGCTTTGATGTCTCGTTGCTGCCTTGGTTAGGCAAGTCAAATTTACAAACCCAGTGTGGCTCCAAACACCATGTCGACCAGTGGCAAATAACAAGCACTCCCAGCAATACAATTTGCAGTGTTCCTCGGACCCTGTGAGCCAGGAGTACCACTCGTAATTGGTAACCTGAAAGTGGCAGACAAATCCTCCTCCTGGTTGTGACAGGCTAGCTAGCTTCAGAGTTGTCCGACCTTTCTTAACAATGTCCAGCTTTTCTTGAAAAGTCCGTCTTGAAAATGGACTTGAAAGTAAATCGCCAACAAATCTATTTATTCTCCTCCTTCAGCCATTGTGGGGTGACAAAATAGCTATTACACCATCCTATCCAGTCAATGGGTCTGAATACGGTGACGTTGCTGTATGCCTGCTAGAGGGCCCTAGTGAAACCAACTCAAAATCTGATTGGTTGAAGCAACAGTTTAATCGACATTTATTTTGTGTTAGAGGGCCTGCACGGTTTGTGAATGCCTCAGGGCAGACTTCTTTGACTTTGACCCTGCCTGGCAACAAATGAAGGCTGAAATGTGATTGGTTAAATGCTTTAATACAAAAATACATGTCTGGAAGCAGCACAACCATCGTAAAAGCTATGAAAGGAAGCGGACAGACTATTTGGAATTATTTAATAAGTATTCATGGACAAAATATAATTAACATCAGTTTGTGATTCAGATATTTTTTTAGGCCAGCAGAGAAGGCCTTGCAGGCCCTGACGGTCCGCCACTGCTATTCCTATAACGCAGATGAAAGTGGCTGGATGTGTCAGGTGGGAGGCTGCTCTACCAGCCAATGAAGGTCTGTAGCATTGTGATTGATTATGTATAAGATCAATTAGCATAGTTCATATATGGTTGTTTCAGGGTGGGAATCGGAGGTACAATCACTTACGCACATTTACACAATGGCTGTGATTTATAAAGGATAAATTACATACAAATGTACATATGGCAGGTCTTAGAAAACAGATTTTTTTCCCATACACATTTTCGTGTTCCTTGATGTACGCATACTTTCACACTTGAATTCACATTTAGTTTTATAAATGAGACCTCAGAACTGCTCTTGGCAGCACGAGCACAAGGCAGGAACTAAGCCTAGATTGAATGCCAGTCTGTCATAAGGCACAGTCATGCACAAACCTACACTCAGTAGTACTGGGACAATACCTAAAATAACATAACAAGGATATCTAGAACTGCGGTGGGTTGGCACCCTGCCCAGGATTGGTTACTGCCTTGTGCCCTGTGTTGGCTGGGATTGGCTCCAGCAGACCCCCGTGACCCTGTGTTTGGATTCAGTGGGTTGGAAAATGGATGGATGGATGGATGGATATCTAGAATAATATAATTAATATGGCTTGATTATTTTCTGGCTTTGGAACTGTATTCAACATTTAAAGCTGCTACTTCCACCATCTACCAGTGAAGTATTGTTGTTATTTTGGCTAAGACCTTTATCGTATAACTGTTTATAGATAATTGGACCTTTAAACCTTGGAATTTAAAGTCCAATGCCTTAGTCACTGCACAAAATTGCCTAAACTTCTTGTTCTCATGAAAACATTTAAAATTCTAAATACAGTATATTTCTAATTTTCCAGTCACGATAACTCAACCATAAAATAAGAGCGGCTTGGAGGTGCCAGATACTTTTTGTAAAGTTTTCACCATTTTTAAGTGAATGTTCTATTAGCAGTCAAAGCAAATGCTGTGAGTTTAATGGAGAACTCTAAATGACCTGCGTCTGGGTGTATGTATGCCCTGCCATGGGTTGGTGTCCCATCCAGGACTGTTTCATGCCTTTTATCTGAAATAGACTTAAGCAAACCTGTGTTTTGAAGTGGACAAAATGCCTAAATGCATTGGGCAAAATAGAAGTATCCAAGTTGGTTTTATTTCATTCATCATCTATTTTTGCAGACACAAGAAATAAAGAGTAACAGCATTACACTCTGACCAGAAACTGGTGGTGTGCAAGAGAATATAAAAAGTTTCTCATTCCACTACCCATTCTATAAATCGACTTTTTTCATTATGGAGTTGCTGACACACTAAACTACCATACATATCATGTGGGAGGACACCAGAGTACCAAAGAAAATCCCACATTTACACATTGAGGTGATTTGCTTGGCTGGGAATTGGGCTTGGACTAGAGATGCAGCATTGCTGACCTTCAGGTTTGCTGGTTCTATTGTTACCTTCAACTGACCGTGTGTCACAGCAAGTAGTTTAACCCGTCTCTGCTGCAGTTGTAAAAAATGTATGTAAACAAGTTTACTGCACCCTGTTGCAGTAAAAAATATTTGGCAATAACAATGCTAGGGAAAATTTTGAGATCTTTGCCTGTGCACATTTGAACTGTGGAAAGAACATGTGATAAATGGATCCATGATGTGCACCAATAGCTCTTAGATACAAATAAATTGTAGCCATACTAATCACCAGGGAAGCATCCTGATGTACTCTGCTTATAGATGCACTAGAAAGGAGTGTTTATACACCTGTATATGGATACACTCTAGTTATAATGACTAATTGCTAGGGCATTTAAGGACTAGATGTGCTGCAATAATTATAGCACTCCATCTATTGTTTTGCCTAGTATTGTCAGGATAGGGTAACTATATATCACGATGCACTCTGGAAACAGAAGGTACATCTTATCAAAGACATCTAGAGGGACAGGAATAGCCTGTATTTGTTTAAGATGGATGTACAGGGGGGATGCTGCACATACGAATTTTTTTCCTTAAAGGCACTTTGAACAAATGACATTTTAAAGACATATTATGTATTGTTGAGGCTAGGTGTACGATATGAGTTTAGTCCCTTCCTTTCAATAACTGCCTTTAAGCATGAATTTGCTGCCCATGAAAGAAGCACATTGCATTGACCAATAGGATATTGCTGTGGCAGTTATGGATGAACAAGTTGAAAATGAGTTATCGCTCAAGGTTTAACGTGTAAGTATTTTCAATTTGTGCTGACCGAAATTGAATGAAAGCTATTGCATTGCCAAAGGAAACTAAATATTGAGTTTGCCTGTTGCTCACTTCTTTCCTGTGAAAATATAAATGGAAAAACAGTCCATTATTGTATTATGCTCTTTATCTTGGTTTGACTTCTCCATACAATGTAAATGTTTAATATGGGAATCACTTTATATACAATTCAGTTTTTTTTTTCTTAATCTTATATAAGTAGGTGCATGAACTTTGAAAGTAGCTCTAAAATTAAATGCTCTTTTTCTGTCTTGTGTGAATCAGGAAGATCTGTGAACAGTGTAGTGAACTGTCAAATATCTGTGTTGTCAATAAGGATTTATAGTACATCATATGTTCTGGACTAGTGACATAGCAGCAAGCACTGCAGCCTGCAGCAAGCACACTGGGTTTAAATCCTAGCCAGGACAATGCTGGTATGGAATTTGGGCCTTCTCCTTGTGTTTACATCACCCCTGTCATCTAAGACAAATAAAATGATGATAAAATTAAGTCAGAAAATGATAATACATTAGAGCAAATCAGTCCAACAAAGCTAATCAATTCCGTTCACCTAATTTCTTCAAAATAATGTCGAGTCAAGCTGAAGTACCACTCTCTATAATTCTCTGTGTGAATAAATCCTTTTATTTGTGCAAAACTTACCCTTAACAATTTTCCAGCTGTGTCCCTCATGTTTTTGTTGAAAAATGGATTTTAAAGTGAGAGCCAATATCCACGGTACTAATTTTCTTCATAACTTTAAGCACTTTAAGGATGTCACCTCTTAACCTCTGTTTGCTTGAATTAAAAGGTTCATCTCATTCAGTCTTTCCTGACAGCTCATAACTCTCAGTCCCAAAATCAGCCTAGTCACTGTCCTCTGAACTTTATCTAACATTGTAAAGTCTTATTTCTAACATTGAGACCAAAACTGTGTGTAGTATTCCAGAAAAGACCTCACTAATGCATTATAAAGCTTAAGGATAACCTCCTTTGACTTGTGCTATATACCATACTGTAACCTAACATCCTATTAGCCTTCTTACACTTCTGTACATTATCTCGATGTGAACAGTCAAGAGTCCAGTACAATTCCCAGGTCCATTGCATATGTAAATCTACCATTTTTATGACCTATATGTAGTACTTTACATTTTTTCCATTAATTTACATTTGCCACAAATCTGCCCAAAACTGAATTCCACCTGGGTCCCTCTTTTGGATGATTATACATTTTTCTGATGTTCCACATATCTGAGTATAATTTACAGATTGAAACCCTATTCTGACAGGATTAGTTTTACACCAGTAGGTGGGGTAAATAATAATTACTAGAGGACCCTTATCATTTTTAAGTTCTATTTGGACGGGATTAGCTTTTACATCTGGATGTGTTGTAAAGTCAATGGCAGTGCCTTTGTCTCTACCAGCATTTCCCCATTTCCTTTGGTTTAATGTTGCATACCGTCAGTACGAACCACATTAACATTAATTTATAATAATAATAATAATTCTTTGCATTTATATAGCGCTTTTCTCACTACTCAAAGTGCTCAGCAATTGCAGGTTAAGGGCCTTGCTCAAGGGCCCAGCAGAGCAGAGTCCCTGTTGGCATTTACGGGATATGAAACCGGCAACCTTCCGATTGCCAACATTAATTTATGAGAGCAAGGTGTCTGTTCGCACCTCTAAGAATGATGGTCCTACACCCATTTGCCTTTCTAGGTAAACTGTATATACAGTATAAGGTTGCTGATGGACCTCTATGGGGATATAACACCCCAGGTTTTTCAGCGTGCACAGCAAGAAGTACACCAACAGTTCTTTTGTCCACTTTAGGCGCTGGATTAATTAATTATTACCAGAGGACCTCTGTAACTTTAGTCCCATTCAAATCATTTCAATGATGGAATTTTACTGATGTGTCGATTCACGTGGGACTAGTATTATTTTTTATGGATTTTTTTACAGTAGGTGAAATTTGTGTAACTTTTATTGAGACGTGAATGCGCAGTCTGTGAAAAGTTACTGACATGAGCAATGTTGACTGGATTAAAATTATAGATATCCTTGGTAAAAATTTCTTTACCCCACCTCCTGGCTGTAATGGTAATCCTTTCTGAAAAGTGCTTTTAGCCAGTCTTTTATTTTTTGTATATTAAAAAGAGCTGCAGCCCCAGCAGTGATTCTGCATAGACACCACTTATAACATTACCTTATTCAAAGTTCCTCTCACCATAACCATTTGCTTCTTGACAATTCCACACCAATCTACACATGACGCCTTTTATTTTGATCAGAAGTCTCTTATGTGTGACCTTATCAAAAACATTTTGAAAACCAAGATAAATAATATCATATGCACCTCTCTGGTTATATGTTTTTGTTGCTTCCTCATTGACTTCCAGTGTACAAGTGTAAAACGATTCCCTGTCTAAAACAATGCTGACTCTTCACTAATACACCTGTTCTTGACATGCTCAATCGTCTCCTTCATATTTGCTTCTATTAATTTACTTGTGGTTCACACTAAGTTTACTGGCTTCTTGTTACATGGATCAGTCCAATAACCTTTATTATATAATAAACTTAATTATTTAATGTCATGATAATATTAGAAACTTAAATCAATCACTCATCTGTATTTTTACTTGACAAACCAAGGGTCGAAAAATAAACTGTGGGTGTATGTGCCATCAGTAACAAATAGTTTAACATGGAGAAGCCAGGAGATAAGGATTAATGACCCTGTTCTACAGAATTAGTTTGAAACAATTTGCATTTATTACAGTAGACTAGAGGACACTTTAAATAGGCCACAGTAAATAATGTAACTATGATAATTACAGCAACATCTCATATGATTATCTGTCTTATCTAAATCATCTTAATTTTAGATTTAGGTTCAGGACTTGCTTTTGAGGCCCATGTGTAGATCTGTGACCAATAACACTGAAATACAGTTTAAATGCTCTTGAATTAGAACTGGAATCAGGTGGGTGTAGGCTTACTTATAGCATGCCAGCTCAACGCATGTACAGTACGTTGGAGTGTACCCTGGCAGATGAGTGGGTTACCACCCTGCGACTTCAAAGCAGGGGGAGGGTTTCTGACTCTTGTCTGTGCTTATGTTCCAACAATTGGGGCAGAGTATTTGCCGTTCTTGGAGACCTTGGTTGGGGTGAGGGGAGTGCTGAAAGGTGCTCCCACTGGGGACTACATCATTCTACTAGGGGACATTAATGCTGTAGACAACAGCAGTGAAATGTGCAAGGCTGTGATTGGGAGCAATGGCCTACCTGATTTGAACCCATGTAGTGCTTTGTTAATGGACTTATGTACTTTTCACAGTTTGTCCATAAGGAACATTATTGTGTTTGAGCATAAGGATATTAATAAGTACACTTGGCACCAGAGTGCCCTAGGCCATAGGTCAGTGATCAAGATCATAGTCATGTCATCAGACCCATGTCCGTATGTCTTTGACATATGGGTGATGAGAGGGGCTGAGCTGTCATCTGACCATTAACTAGTTTTGAGTTGGATAAAGTGGTGGGGAAGGATGATGGACAGACCAGGCTGTCCCAAATGTGTAGTGAGGATGTACAGCTCCCTTCTGAGAGATCTTCATCTTGCACCCCAGACGAATTTCTGTTGCACTCCAAGGGAGTCTGGGAACATTGAACCTGAAAGAGCCATGTTCCATGATTCCATCGCTGATGTGGTTGTGTGGAGCTGCAGACGCAAGGTGATTTGCGCCTGTTGTGACAGTAATCCCCAAACCTGGTGGTGGACACCAGTGGTAAAGGGAGCCTTCAGACTGAAGAAGGAGGCCTTTTGCGCTTGTGGGTACTCCAGAGGCAGTTGACAGGTACCAATAGGCCAAGCAGAGTATGGCAATTGCAGTTGCGGAAGCAAACACTCGGATATAGGAGGAGTTCAGTGTGGCCATGGAAAACGAGTGTCGGTCAGCCTTGAAGCGCTTCTGGCAAACTGTCAGGCAACTTAGGAGGGAGAAGTGCTTTGTCCATGAGGTTCATAGCAGGAATTGAGTGCTACTCACCTCACCTGTGGGTACAGCCAGCTTTTGGAAGGAACACTTCGAGGACCTCCTAATTCCCACCGATACCTTTTCCCTTGAGGATGCAGTGTCAGGGGACTTGGAGGAGGACTGACCTGTCACTGGAGCAGTAGTGGTACTTAAAAAATCCTCAATGGCAAGGCTCTCGGGGTGGATGACATTCACCCTGAGTTCTTAAAGACTCTCTGTGTTGTTGGACTGTCTTTGCTGAGATACCTTTTCAACATTGCAGGGAGTTTGAGGACAGTGCCTTTGGATTTGGCAAACCTGAGTGATGGTCCCCATCTTTAAGAAAGCGGACTAGATCGAGTGTTCCCAGTTTAGTGGGATCATACTCATCATTCTCCCTGGGAAAGCCTATGCCAGAGTTCAGGAAAGGAGGATCTGGCTATTGGTCAAACCTCAGATTCAGGAGGAACAATGCGGATTTTGTCTTGGGCATGGAGCTCTGGACCAGCTTTTTAACCTAACAAGGATTCTGGAGTGTTCATGAGACTATGCCCAACCAGTCAACATGTGTTCTGTGGTCAAGGAAAAGACATGAGTCCATGTCCCTCAGGATGTCCTGTCGGTTGAAGTGCGTTGGGAATGTGAGGGACCAGCTGTTAGGGGCTATTCCGTCTCTGTACAATTGAAGTGATTGCTTGGTGCGCTTTGCTGCCAGTCAGCCTTAGTGAAAATTTTGTTGAAGCTCTTGATTTACCAGTCAATCTACTCTATGGGTAGTGACCGAAAGAACTAGATCATGGATACAAGTGACACAAATGGTTTTCCTATGCGGAGTGTCTGAGCTCATCCTTAGTGACAGAGTGAGGAGCACTGACATTCAATGTGGGCTCAAAGCAGAGCCGATGTTCCTATGCATCGAAAGGAGACAGTTGAGGCCATTAGGCATTTGATTAGAATGCCTCCTGGATGCCTGCTTAGGGAGGTGTTTCAAGCATGTCCAACTGGGCAGAGATTTCAGAGCAGACCCAAGACATGCTGTAGAGATTATATCTCCTGGTTGGCCTGGGAACGTCTCTGTATCCCCGGAGGAAATGGCAGGGAAAAGGGATATCTGGGCATCATTCCTTAGATTGCTAACCCCATGACCTGGACTGAGATCAGTGGCAGAAAATAAATGGATAGATGGTTAGAGTTGGCTGAGCAAGACACCTAGAATGACTTAGCATGAAACGATGTAATATCATTTATACACCCTGAGTGTATCTGTAGACTTTTTTATCTTGGGCAATAAAAGTGAATTATTTTGTGCTGCTTATGTCAACTTTTTGTTCTTCTGTTATAAATTCTACTTTTTCATTATTCTTTTTGTTAGTGTACCTCAGGAGGACAAGAGTTTATCTGTCACTTCTCTGCATTTATGTCGTCCTGGATTTTTGACCCACATAAAATGAGCATTTTAATTTTAGGTAAACTGACATCACAGTCAAGTGTAGCACTAAACTCCATATTTGTATTGATTTAAGATTATAACTCAAATTTACTGCATATAAATAATAAAAAAAAAAACCTGAAAGGTTTGTAACCCTGTGCCTTGTTTCTTTTTTGTTTTAAAACATACAGGAACTACATATGATGAGATTAATTTCTGTTTTTTGAAAACACAAACTGCATTTCTCAATATTCGAAATTCATATTTAGATATCTGAGTGTTAATTTTGGTTTTCATGGAGTTTCACTTGTTGATTTGGAATGTCAGATTTCCATTTTCAGTTGTAACTTTCTGGGAAGCACAGGAAAGCAGAATCAGTTGCACAAAAGCAATTGTGCTAGTCGTTATACTAAGGTGACATGGCTAATGCAACTAGATAACCATTTTCTTTGTCTTAGGGGGTTAGAAAATGGATGAATGGGTGAATGGATTAATTTCAAAGTGCTAAGCTAGAGAGAATTGAGTAAGTACTGAGATTTTAGGTGGGGTGGTTGGGGACCACCATTAGTTGTGCACAGTGAATTTTAGTCAACCACTAGAGTCTGCCTTTAGAGGCTTATTAAGAAAAGGAATGAAGCTTGATAGTCTTCCGATAACAAAGGGAAGGCTCTAAAATGGAAGTTGTCAAACCTAAAGGATATCATTACCTGAATGTCACTTACGGGACTGAGTATATGGTCAAACGCAAATACCTTGTCACTCAGAACAATTCAAAAAGACACAAGTGTTAGGCGGATTGGAGTCTATAAATTACACCTGTATTGGTCAGTGTACCCATCTTGGGCTGGCATCTTGTACGAAATTGCTAAAAGGGATTGAGTCCAAGCCCTTACACACCTTCACTGGACTATGATTTAAGGAAAAGGATTGATGGGACAGAATTACACTACTGCTCTATAATTATAACATGCCATTAGTGTTGTATTTGTTCATTAGTCAAGTTGGAGATGTTAGTAAGAAGGGAACCTGTTCAATGAGCTGCATTTGAAGCACACTACACAACCTAAACTACCATTCCCCCAACACAAGAGCACACACACAAAGTATTTTATTGTATTTCTGGTAAAAAGCAAGTAAGCCTTCCAGAATATAATGCACGAGCCTGAGAAGAGATGCAAGATTAAATCATGTATCTCTAATTTGTCATCTTAAAATTGTACATAAAGAGTGGAGAAATATTGATGTAGGACTGAAAATGGTTCTCTGATACCAACTACCACAAAGGAAATATATATATATATATATATATATATATATATATATATATATATACATTTGGCCCTGTGAGTTTGGTTCTGCTAGTTCAAATATATCTTTGAAGTGTAGGAGGAAACCCACAAAGTCACAGTAAGAATAAGTCAATTTTACAAATTTAAAAAAGCCGGGATTTGAACCCAGTATCTTGGAGCAGTTAGAAATCAGTGATAACCATGGAGCCACCGAGCCAGCACCCTTTCCTTTAAGTGTTTTGTGAAAGGTTTTAATTTAAGATTCATTTGTAGAACCTGCTAAAGAAGTCCTAGTTCAAGTGTTCATAACTTACTGTGTCAGTGATCCAATAAAATATTTTAACATTTCAATAAAATAATATTGTAAATGATTTGTCTCATTAATATGTTTGCATTGAGGTTAAACCATATTCATTTTTTTGTGCTGATATTTTAGAAGAAGGTTACCCCTCTGCCTAATGCTTGTTGTCAATCATGTCACAAAGAAATGTCAAGTGTAAGTTGGAGCTGACAGAGTGCCGAAAGCCACTGGGGAAATAGTGGACAGAGTGGAGCGAGGAAGGGAAGTGTACCTAGTGTTACATACTCGGGTAAAATACTGTATTATTTGAGCAAAGAATTGTAATTGAGTTACAATGTGGAATCATCTAAGATTCATTGTCTTTATTTCACAGTTGAAGGAATGGGGTCTTTGAAGACCCTATGTATAAATTTACTATAAAGCATGTTACAAGGCCACATCTTTAGTCTAGAGTATAATTTCTTTTTAACCTGGGCACGCTATATTTGCTTTAGAATATTCAAGGAAATGACTGGAATCACTTAAATCTAAGGGATTTGATTTTTTGGTCTGCCATCCCATGTGCTTAATATTTTCATATTAAAGGCAATATTCAGCCACACAGTGAGTGCTGCTGTCTCACAGTTTCAGATTTCTGCATTATATTCTTGTGACTTGCAAAATGTTGTTTTTTTAATGTTTTCTCTAGGTTTTTATATGGGTTTAATTTAATTGGTGACCTTAAACTGGCCCTGTAGGAATGAGGGTTTGTAACATAGTTTGCTTTACATCCAGGGTTGGTTCCTGGCTTGCATCTAATACTGCTGGGTTAAGCTCAGGCACTCATAACCTTCAATTGAATTAAATCAGGTCCGATAATGGATAAATGGATATGATTGAATTAATTGAAGTATAGTTTTACTTTTTAAATTTTTGAAGCTTATATCTGGTACATTCAATTTCATGCATAAGCAATAAAATGATTTTCACAGAGCATCCAGTATGCAGAGTCAATTGCTTCTTATTTCATGTAAAATAGCATAATAGAAACATTTAATGTTCAACATAACATTGTCATTTTTGCCAGTGAAAAGGATTAAAATTCTGCCCTTGGTTACAAGCTCTAGACTCCGCAGCAACTGAAAAACTTTAAATTGAAAACAAATTATTCATCCAAAATTGTGGTGTCTCTCATTCAGACTGCAGTCTGAGCAGAAGACAGGAGCTTTACTTCATTTCAAAGTAATGACAACAGAGATCAGATGATTAATTATACAAACAAATATTACACAAACAAATTAAACAAGCAAATATTACACAGTATTCTAAATCAACCCGTAATAAGGTCTGCATTTGTAACTGGTGGTTTAATGGCGTGTTAACCATATTGGACCCGTTGTAGAAGTGACATAGCAAAGCAGAGAGGCTGGTCGCTGTTGGTTTCTGGCACCCATTCACACTGAGATAACATCCCAGGAGCTTTGCTGTTACTCACATTTACATATTGACTGTTTCACAATTCTCTCGCCTCTTTAGAGTGTTGATTTTACTGTTCCTCAACAACGTCTCTTTTGTTCCCAACCACACAGATCATACCTGTATCACCACAGACTGTATCCCTGTCTCTCCCCTGTTTGAATTTTACTTTGGGTTTTTAGTTGTCCTGTAGCCCCTTAGCATTGTCCTATTTATGTTTACTTTATGTCTGTTATTTTTCCCATGTCCATAACACTTAATAGTGCTTTGAGTCTGCAGGGGTGAGGCCTTTTTTTAGATTAGGACTCTTAGGTGTTATGGTCTTTACCTAAATGAACTGTACTATACAAGACTCTCCCTAATTTTGAGGCATTAATGCACTTTTGGCTCCTGTTTAATGCTAATAATATATATATATATATATATATATATAGGTATTTGGTTCAGCTCTAGTCTCTCTCAAGACTTTCAGCCTCAGTTAGTTTAGTATGTCTCTTTGCATTGAGAAATAGCCAGAGTCTCATCCTTGTCTCATTTGTCTTTTCTTTTTATTTATTCTGTTATCTTTTAAATTTATATTTGTGTTTTCTTTCTGTTTATAAACTAAGATTATTTTCCTGTAAGAGTAGCATTAGTTACTAACTGTTGATCGTCTCTTGGATTGTTTTAATTTAGATTTTTCTTTGTCATTGTAAGTGCTTGTTGTCTTTTTGTTCTTTGGATTTTGAACTTCATGAAGATTATCACAAATCAGATTGGATTTATTTGCTTATGTTTGAGTTTTGAGGCATAGCCTTTTTTGCCTCCTTTTAGCCTTTTTTTGTTAGCAAATATTTTTGTAAATATATCTTTAAATGTAAAAGAACATTGTTTTGTTATGGTGTTCTAGGACGCTCTGACGTGTTAGGGTCCTAGGGTGAACGTGTTCTCCCCTTTATACTCTCTATTATTTAGACCTTAGCAAAATGACTCTGTAGTGCTGAGAAATGGACAGGTAATTTATTTACTGAACTCAATAGGAGAAGCACATGAAAATGAAACCAAAACAAACAAAAATAAACCTAGCTACCAAATCCTAATGAGAGAAAAAAGGCAGAGAGGTAATATAAAAAAAGAAATTCAGGAGAAGAACCGGCAACCTTTGTATTACCAGCCCAGATCCTTTTGCTGTAAATATCATTATGGTGTGATGAAGCTAGTTACCCAGAAATGCTCTTCTAAATAGTTTTATATAATTGTCAGGGATACAAAAAAACATCAATATTTTATATTTTGAATGGGAGAAATGCAAGGCTCTGATCATGGATTTTGTTCGTGCCCGTCTCCACCCCTGGTTATGACCTACATGTAAGACATTTTTTTATTCTCCTTCTTAAATACACTGCTGATTATCATCTTTTAGCCTTAGTCTGATCGATCCTTTGCTCCTTACTGACAGGTTTTTGTGAAGGGTTGGTGGTGGTGAGGGCATTTGGGATATAAACAGTGCTCGATTTAATCCTTTCTTTCCATCGATTTCAAGTGGTTGATTCATTGAGAAGAAATAATGAGATGTAAACAGAAAGACTTGGCAGACAAACTACAGCATATGAGAAATGCTTTAGTCTATATCGGTGGGAATTTGGAAATCCTATGGGTCTAGAATGAACTGTGTGTAGTCTTTGAGCAGAGAAATGTAAATATCACACCATGTCCTGCAGAGATTCCATAATGCTTAACACAATAAATATCAATTTGGAAACAAAAGATATAACATATGACCTTTCATAGATCCTGTTCATCCATTTTATGAACACTAGGTCATGGATTATTGGAAACTATTCTCCTTTCTCTCCCTCTCACTGTGTATCATCCCCAATGTGTCCCAAAAGGGCTACAGACAAGTGTAGAAGCATTACAGGAACAAAATGACAAAAGTGGCAACACCTCCTGGCTGACCCCCTGGTCCCAGGACTAAGTGTATGGGACTGTGCTCTGCCTTGGAAACAGTGTCCTTTATTAAATGCAGACAGTTCAGGGGTGCAGGAACATTTGTGTCCACTGCTGCACGATGTTCCTGTTGCATGTAAGAAGCCAGCTGAGTGTAGAGTCAAAATGAGAGTTATAGCCAAGAACTCAACTGGAGGATGAGTGTGAAGAGTGATAGGAGGGTCAAAAGAGTAGTTGGTGTCATAACTCAATTCCAAAGATGTACACGTTAGACTAAGTGGCAACTCTGAATTGGCCTGGTTTGGGTGTACTGGATGTGTGTATGAGTGTAACATGTATAAGACTGGCAATCCTTTGAGAGTTCTTTCTTAACGTTTTGTTTGCTTCCAAGGAAGACTTGTGACCCTGAACTGAAAAAGTGTATTATAAAATGGGCAAACTATTACCTCAAAATATTTCTTTTTCAAATGAAAGTCCTAGAATTCTGTTTCTTTTTCGAAGCCTACCACTTGGCCTTCAAAAATAATGTGATAAACCAGGTCGTTTTTTTCTTATTCTTTGCTTTATGCGATTTTATTGTAACGTGTTTGCTTAAATAATTGACCTTCTCATTTTATTTAAATTGGTATTATAGGTTTACAGGGCACATTTTTTTAACTGTTTAGGGAGTATGTGAAACACACTACAATATCTGAGACAGCACAGCTCCTCACAATGCAATATTTTAGATTTTAACTGTATCACTGATTTATTCCCATGTGCTATTTCCATATTTCTTCAGGCAGTCCCAAATTGAATATGGTTAGTAGGCTGAAATAAAATGAACTTTCCTAGTGTTAAGATAGTGATTTTTATTATTTTAAAATGTCTAATAAACAACAGATTATTCCACTTGCGAAGAGTTACTGTATATATTCAGATTGTTTCATAATGTTCACTGCTTCCACTTTCATGTTAAGCAAAACACACATCATTTACACCAAAATAAAATGTCAAAACCATTCACATAATACTCACATTCACATTGGTTCAGCAGTTGCAATTTAATCCCTACCAATGAAAGCAGCCTTTTTTTTTCTTTAGTATACAACAAACGCTGATTGTCCATCTCGTCAATAATAGTTTATTTTTTCTTACACACATTGTGTGCTTTATATTTGTAATCTGAAATGCTACCGATTAAAAATAGTGGTAACTCACAGGAGGCTTTCTAAATCTGATTAATAGGACAATAAAATAATCAATGAACCCACCGCCAAGGTCCCAGAACTAGATGAATGTAAAAAACAATGGTACCTTTGGGATAACCACTAAAAGGAGGAATAATTTTCCATTGAAAGGACAGCATCCAGTAAACTGTTTCCCTCTGTCTTTGTATTCTGGGATATCCTTTTTGCTCTCTGTACTGCTGTTTTCCATAATGGCAATAGTAATTTATTAATGATCTTCAATCAGGGCCACAGACAGAGCAATGCTTCCTTGTCAGTAGTCTGGTTTTGTAAGGTTGTTAGCTGAAAAATCATCAGCAAATCCTTCGAAAGGGGTATGCTGGAAAGTTAGTATGACATTATGCATTCTTATCTTGAAATGAAAAGTGTAATGATGCTTCAGTTAGTGCCAGAAGAAGAAAAATACTAATTTGAAGCCATTTGCTTAGACTGTTTTTGTCCTTGGTAAGGGTAATTTATCACACCTCGATGAAAGCCATTGCAGTGCATATATTTTCTAGAATGAGATCTCACTTGCTCCAGCTGATGAATATGTAAGTCAAGCACTGGAGCACTAAAGTGCGTTCTGGTTTTCATGACGTAGTTAATCTCATTATTTGATTAACTGGACAAATCAAATAGCTCAAAATACATTTAAATAAGTAAAAATATAAATGAGTATATTGTAAAAAATGTGAATTGTAATCAGTGTTTCTAAAATATTCATTAATGTTAAATGAACAAATGCCAGGCTCGCAGCTCCTCCTATAGATGAACTGCATATGCGTGTGTAAGGTGTTGAGCATTATGTTTAAGGCTGACACAGCCAAGCAGTGTGAGGTAAATTCATTAAGGAGCAATGAAAAATACTTCACTGGGCTTTGGCTGAAGTCCTTCATGTATTAATTGCTCCATCTTTGTTAAGCTCCTTATTTGCTACTTATATTTTGTTTTTTGACCTTGAGTGCTAATATCCACATTTGGAGTGCTCATATAACAACTGTGTTGCCTTGAAAGCTTGCATATTGTAATCTTTTTAGTTAGCCAATACAAAGGTGTCATTTTGCTTGGCTTTTCTCTATGTTATTTTCATAATGGTAAAATGCTGTTGATCTGAACAGTGGTTAGCACTATTGCCTCACAAAAACAGGAGACTGGATTCAAATTCCGGCCTGGTCATGATCTGTATAGTGTTGGCGTGTTCTTCCCATCCTAATATATAAAGTTAAAATTGACTGGTCATGTATGTGAATGTTCCCTGTAATGGACTGGTGTCCATCCAGTGCCTTGATCTCAGTTCTACATAATCCTATAATTGGATGGGACAGCTTGATGGTGCAGTAGTTAGTATTGCTGTCTCATGGCTCTTGTGTATAGGGTTTGAATCCTGTACTGAGTTGAACTCTGTATGGAGGATGCGCATTCTCTGTACTTCTCTGTAATTTTGCTCTGGGTGCAATGGACTTTCATCCCCATCACGCATGATTATATGTTTTCTGTTGGTTACTGAGTCTAAATTGGCCAGAGTGTGTATGGGTGCATATATAAGAGAGTCCTGTGATGAGTTAGCTCTCTATTCAAGGTTAGTTCCTGCCTTGCACTTGCTACTCCAAGATGGAATCTTGACCAATTTGACCTCCACTTGTATTAGGTAGGCTAGAAAATGTTACATTATGAATAAGGCGCACACACAATATTGTTCATTGTCTAATTTATATAAAGGCTGAAAGTCAAATATCAAAAATGTATGGTAACCTTTAGTTTTAACACTTTATGAAGCATTTAATTATTAGCAATAACTGCAACCACATTCTTCCTTGGGAAGATAATCAGACCTGCATAGCACTGAGGAGGCATTTTCACTCATTCTTCTTCATGGAGCTAAATCTGTTCATTCATACTTCTGGGTTTTTTTGGATGAAATGCTTGATTCATATTGTCCTACAGCATATCCATATGAGTACGTTGAGGGTTATGATTTGGCCAGTTGATGTATTATTGTGTTTAGGTGTCATTGTCATGCTGTATTGCCCAAAGTTTCTTGTGCTTCAGTTGCCACACAGCAATTTCTGGATACCTCTTAGAATTTGTTGCTTGCTTCTTATTCAGTAAAGCAATCCTACAGAGTAGTTCTTCAAATGTAGTTTAATCTTAGAAAATTTTTGACTCTTATCTCTCCATTAATCATTGTCATCGTACAGTGTGCTGTTGATCTGTGCAGGAAGCCCACTCTACTAGTACTGAATTTCTACAAATATCAGTGTGATTGTGGACAGATGAAGGCCCCCATCTTAACCAGTGCTTGTAGAGCCCTTTCTAGTTTATTGAGCTTCAACATCTCTTCTACTGAGGTCCTATAATATCTCCTTTAATTGAACCAGATGAGAAACCCAAAGCTGAGAGATTGTTTTTCAACAGGGAAACATACCACATATCCACATGTGACGGTTATCACTTGGATTGGAACTGCAGTTTACTAAAGTTTTGCAAATATTTGAATCCTGCACTGCGTATGTTTATGCAAGATGTTCAAAAAAGACATGAAACTGTACAATTCTGTGTGTACTTCTTATTTAATATCATAAATTAGATGAAGTTTAGATTACATTTAATGAGCTGTTCATGCAGGAATCCCGAAGATTTCAGATGGTTCACCAACTTTTTCTCACAACAGTATACCTATATATCTTCAAGCAATGCTAACAGATACTTTCTCTCTCTCTGCTGGTTTAGCAGCCATTTTCTGAATTTACCCAGGTTGCTTAGTTGTTCCCTTCAAAGGGGGCATTCAATTAGAAATGTTTATTACCAGATGCATCTTCTGATGAAAATATCCTCTACTAGCATTTTATGATATGTAAAAGGAATACTGACCTTATTCAAACATCAGTGTACAGGGATAAAAACTAACAATTGCACAACAAGTAAAATCTTGTCATAAGATACTGTCTCCGACTACCTAAAACTACTTTAAAATCTGTGTTCGCATGATGAAGATGGTCAGAGTAGACGTCTTCTTCAGTGTTACTTCCAGCTAGTGTACATTCACTGAGTAGCTTTGTTTTGTCTTGTAAAAGGATGTTGTGCTGTACTTGTCACCAGTGATGTTTTGTATCTTGAGATTCATTTCTTCTAATATCTCTGGGTTCTCATTTACTGCAATTTATATGCCGTCTGGTTACAAATTATTTATAATTGCTGTTGATTGCTGTTCATTTTTTAGTTGTAATGCATGTAAATTTGTTTACAGCAAATATATTTAAGAAATTAATTTTATTTTTTTGTTTCAAAATGTATTTCTAAAATAATAATTAAGTATACTTCTGACCCAAACACTTTACACCAAAAATGTTACTATGAGATCTTTCTAATTGTTAAAAATGAATCAATTTCTGTTTTATGTTAATTAATTGTAACAACATGCAAGCAAGGTTTTAATGTACCTTCCCCATAAATACCATCAATATTTGCCACCTTGGCAACCAACTACTGTAACTATATTACTATAATATATTACTTTATATTACTATAAATTAGCCAGTTCAATTGCTGTTTTGTTAATAAAGGAATAGCCCTTGCTGAAAACAGTGAATTTGGGTGAGGGTATGTTTAACAGTATTCCATGTGAAACTCAAAGATGGCACCACCTTCTCAGGAAACAAGAGTACTTACTGTCTGGGCCATTGAAGGTATTCTTTAGCTCGGCAACACGAGGTGAACATGAGCTCAGCTATCTTGTTTATTAATGTAACTACCTTTTAAAAGTTTAAAAATATGACATTGTAACATGTTTAGACCATTCTGTCTACAATAGTTTAGATTTTAGAGTAAACAGGGAAGTAAATATATGTATTCAGCTGCACCCATTTTAAAGACCCTCTTTTCTAATTCCTATTCCTGCTCACATCTGTAATTAGATATATGGGTAATCAGATATGTGGCTACAGACAGTATTAAACAAACCATGCCCCTTTTACGTCATCTTACTACTGGTCAGGTTGTAATAAAAGCCAGAAATCAGAATTGCCAGGTGCTGCCATTAGTTACAATTGCTGTGGCTAAAAACATTATATTTGACAGTCAGGCTATTTTGAGATTTCATGTTTTTAGATGAAAGCAACAGAAATAGGTCATTACAGGAGAAGCCCTGGCAACTTGTCATCATGCAGCATTTCTTGATTTTAATGTAAAATACAAATATCGGTATGGATTCTTAGATTTGATTAATTTTTTAAACAGTTTTCCAGGTTCTCTAATTTTATGATATTGAGCAAAGCAGTAAGGCAAAATAATGAATTTCATTATTTTATTGATTAAAATGGAATTGCAGTCCTTTTTTGGTCTGACACATTTTGAAGCATTCACTTCTTATGGCCGCCTCGATCTGGTCATTTTAAATTAGCAGATTTTCTACAAGTTGCTTCTATTAGTGGAATTATAACTGGATGGTTTCAGTCATTTTGATTGGGGTGTTGCAGTTTAATTAATAAAGAATTTTTCTATATAAGAGAACTGTTTCATTGATAACATGTCAACCTTGTTAGACAGCGTTTTTATTCATTACGTTTTTCTGAATTCTGTATATTAAAATGCATATTAACTGTTAATTCTATCTCTCCATCCATACATCTTCCATCTCTTTTGGGTCTGGATGGGCATTTTTTAAATTAATTAGTGATGTTTTTTTAGCAAACTTTACTAATTTTGGTCGTGAGAAATCAAGTAAAATGACACTTTTTATTGGCTAACTAAAAAACATTACAATATGCAAACTTTCACTAGGACAGGTATAGTGTCTATATAAACACAGGGAACTCCAGTTTCAGTATTACAGCTTGCCTGAAGAAGGGGCCTGAATTGCTGCGAAAGCTTGCATATTGTAATCTTTTTCATTAACCAATAAAAGGTGTCGTTTTACTTGACTTCTCACTACATTCATAATGGCTAACATGGTACAACACCCTAGTACAGTACTAATGTTGGTCTACAGAGATCGGTAATCATGTGGCTTTGTTAGTCAATTTTATCTCAAACTTGTTTCACATTCTCTCTGTATCTGTGGGGATATTTTTCCAGGTACTTCAGCTTACCACCCATATCTTTAAAGATGTGTATGTTGGATGAATTGACAACTTGAAATGGGTCTGATGCAAGTGTGTGTTTGTGAATGAGTGAGTATGTTTTGTGACAGATTCAATTCAGGTTTTATTCCTGCCAAGTACCTGGTGCTGCCATGATAGGCTCCGATTCATGCAGCCATGGAAAGAATTAAGCTGCCGCAGTATTCTGGCCATAGTTATGGGTGTCTGGCCCTGTAAACGGAGAAGTGTATGCCACCCAACAGGTTTCTGGCAACCCAGGAATACTTTCCTTGCTGGATCGCTATCTTTAAAAAGACCTCTGATTCCTCAAACAGGTGAACTTGGATTTGGGAGATAAGAGCAGACAACAGCTCACCTGGCAAGGAAGGCATGACTAAGGGTCTGGAGTGGGGTGATTTGGCAGGAAGGTGATTTTATGTTTAGTCAGCCCCAACAGGGGCTTATTTTTGTTGTGTTTTGTTTGTATGTTACTGTATAATTTTCCTTCGAGCTTTGGTGTGTCTGGACATCATTCTGATTCAGAAGTCACTCAGGAGCACACCCTGCAGGTCACTTTAGTACATAGAAAATGAATTCTGTATTATATCAGTGTATTGAATATGGCAAATTGTATGTTGTTTGTAATTCCTCTTTTGCATGAGAGTGTTGTTTTAAAATACATAAGCACAGTATTCTCATTGCATCTTTTTCTTCTTGTGTTTAAAAATGTACAGGATTACTGAAATATGTATCTGTTAAGTGGAATTACTTATTTTTAACCAGTGTACAAAATACCCTGTGATAATAGGGCGGAGGGGGTCCCATCAGTTCAGTTGCCTGAGCACTGAAGAGAATGCTAAACAGTTAGTTAGGTAAGTAGACATATCACATCATACACAATCATTAAACCTTGGCTAACATCTAAAATGACTATTTCATCATACGTATTAAAGTGATTGTAGGCCACTAATCAGTCTGCCACCTTGTCACAGACCAACACTGCAGCTGTAGTTGGTTAAGAGGCAAAGACATATTATTTTGAGTATAAAGCAGTGTTCCCCTGCAGTATGAACACTGTCAGTATCACAGTATTGGCAGCCTCATCATACTCTTCTATGTCATTGTTACCAAGACAAGCACTTACATATTCTGTTTCACTTCCTGTCAAAGTATCTGCTGGATGGGCTGCTGTGACTCAAGCATCTAGCCCTACCCAGCCTGTGAACTGTGTGCAATCAGCTGTCTTTCCACAAAGCCTGTAAAGAATTTCATCTGTTTTAACAATTACTTTAAGGCACACAAACCCAATTTTGATTTTGAAGCTTTGAGGGGGACCAAATAGTGTTAACTGAAACCCAGGTGCCTCAGGACTCCCCGCTTTTCAAACATGGTTTTAACTATTGTAAAATATGTCCCGGGCATAGACAGATACCAAGACAGCCAGATGTCCACAACACACACGTTTATTTCTCTTTTCTCCAACACAGCACTCACAGTGCACAAACCAGCACAATAATGGCTCAGTCCATATCTCTGTCTGTTCTTCACCGCCTCCACTCCTCTCCTGCAAGCTCCGTCCTCTTCCACCTGACTCCGGCTCCTTGAATGGAGTGAGGCAGCCCCTTATATAATGCACCTGGATGTGCTCCCTAATGAAGTGCTGCATGGGCATCCGGAAGCACTCCGGGTGTACCTGCATCCTGGTTCGGCAGCACTTCCTGGTGTGTTAGAAGTGCTGCAGTCCAAGGCTCCTTAGTTCTTCGGGCGGTGGCTACGGATCCCCACAGGGTTGAGCCTTCCAGTTCCGTGGCTCCCACACAATCCAGGATGGCTGCTCTCTTACGTCCTGGGGAAGGACTTGCCTCTCCCTGCTTCTCTCCAGGCCTCCCGGTGGGGCAAGGTCCCCGGCCACCCATCACACTCTGCTTCATTTAACACTATAGTGTTTTTATATTTGTCTGTTCAAGGTGGAACCTACTTTGCATCAAATCACTAGTTTACTTCTATGGGAGACCACATTTTTGTCAATGTTAAATACAATATACTTCCTTCTTCCAGACAAGCTAAAACATGAATGTATTTTTTATGTTGTATTTTTCTTTAGTATTTATTATCATTTTTAAATAGGCAGGCTGTGGCATGTCTTGGCTGTAACTGGTGGCTTGGGACAAATATCTGTTGAGCTGATACCCATGTTCTGATGCTGTATTTGTCTAAACACAGATCATAAAATTCTAGTTCTGACACCGTCACTAATTTTGTGCCAATCACATTTAGCTGCGTAATTACTTTTTGCCTTCAAACCATCTCCCATCCTTCCACCCACACACTTGAACATATTTTGGCACTTGGACAGTTTCCACATCAGTAAAGCTTGAATCACTATGATTATGCCTACCTTAAGGGCCAAATATGCAAAAAGTAATGAAAATGCCTTTCAGATTAAAGTACAATCAGCTTTTGCAGTGGTACATCTCAGCATCCAGCATGCATGCTTTGAAAAAAACAGAGTGAATGATTATTAAAAAAACAGGTATCTTTTAGTTTTATTTAATTCCCAGCAACACAAAACCTACAACTTCTTGATAATTAAGCTTGAATGTTAAATCTTGCAGCTCAATCATAAACTTCTCTTTGAGATACAGTATCAACAGTAAATGCAAATTCAGACTTTCACCCTCACAAAAAATTCACAAAAAACTCGCTTTGCTCGCCACCCGGGCCTGCGCTGCACGCCAGCCACTTCGCGTCTCTGCTGCTCACGTATGTGGATTTCACTTTTACCAAACAACAGATCTTTTAATTCTCACGGATACGCCTCTTCATTGGGAAGAAACATTACTTTTCCCTGATGGCAACACGAATTAGACGATCTACAAGTCTCCGACTTAAAGTTTAAATCCAAACAATATATTCTATTTCTTTTCGCTGTTTCGTTATTTCACCAAGTAATAATTTCCGTTTGTTTGACCTAATGCGATCTTTACTATAATTTTTCTGAGACTTTCGAATTTTAGTACTTTCATTTTCTCTAACCTGCTCTGCATGTGTATCGCGCCAACGTTTTTGAATTCTTTATGACGTTCTACTTTGCCATCTACTCTTTGTCTTTTATTTCTGGCCTCGGGCGTGGTTAAATCTCTTGGCACAAAGTCTCGTCTCGTGGGATGTGAAAGTATCTCTCTGAAAAGTCACATCTTGTCCCAGGCTAAAAAGTCTCATCTCGTCCCAGGATTTTTTATATAATAGAGAGATTTACAAAGGAACCTTGGAGCACTTTGGAGTTCCACTTATAATGCAATATTCAAGTTTATTCAAGCTTGTTCTCTGTACGTTGCATACATTTTACAAGACCAGGCTTAGCCAATAGCATTTTAAAGTAGTTTTACTGTTCTTATACATCATGTAAATGTCACACTGGATTTTCCTTGACTTTCCATCTTTCCTTAGAAGAGCTATAATGCAAGAGGAGTCTAAAATAGAGATAAACGGTAATTGATATCTTGTGAAGGAAAGTGCTGTAGACTGGAATAGTACGAAAAGTGCTTGTTTTGGAAGATTAACTTTTCGGTCTTTGGGATAATTAGGAATTCTGCAGGGGTTTTCCTTTTGTGAAGAATGTGTCCAGTGCACAGACCCTTGCATCTCTCCTGTAAATAATTTTGGGGGTTTGTAGATCTGAATGTATGAAATACATTGAATTATTAAACAAAAGGCAGTATTACTGTGATGTAGGTTATATTTAGACTTCAGTAGTGACAGCAAAATATTTTTGGTGTTTTTTTTTTATTTAGAAAGATCAGTAGGTACTGTATATTTAGCACTATCTACCTCAATGATAATGTGTGCTTTCACTAGTGTCCTGAAAGATCAGATAGCTTTCCATGGGACTGAAAACACTGAAAATCTTCAGCAGGAAAAGACTGGAACCCTGAGGCAGTGTAGGGTAGACTTTTTCTGCAGTGAAAGGTAATTCTCCTGATAAAACAAATTGTCAACAGTCAGACAAAAAAGATATAATACAGCATAACTGCTTTATACTGTAGAAGCAAAATTAAGTATTTGTAGAGCTCTGCTTACTACTGTATACTTTTGCCAGACTAATTAAATTGCTAATTAAAAGAGATAGAACAGGGAAATGTTAAGTCATATTTAATACAATTGAGGGAGATCTGAATATAGTTATTTTTAGCAGTTCAAGTTATCTTGTAGCAGTTCAAGTTAACAGTAACCATGGACTATTTATTTATACAAAGGTTTCACAGCTAGGTATGTTATTGTGTGTATCTGAATTTATCATTTAATAAAAGAGTTTTGTAGACCTCAATTAAAATACATACTGAAGTTAATGCATCAAGCTGTCTTTCATTTTAATAGTTTTTATTTTATACTTGCATAGATATGATACACATTAGTTTCTTTAATACATACATATAAACATTTATATTGCCATTGCAGCATGACCTTGATTTAGGGGCCAGTTGTATAACACAAAAGAACACATTAACAGGTGAAATAAGCTGTCGAGGCAAAGACATATATATATATATATATATATATATATATATATATATATATATATATATATATATATATATATATATATATATTCTCTTGCAGCCTTAATGTGCTATACTTGTAAAGGCAGTGTGGCTTATGGCTAAGACTTTGCACTTTATTTAAATGACAGTTTGCCAGTTTAGTTCCCCCTGTACTTTGCAATCCTGATCAAATCATTTTAACTTCTTATTGGACATTGGTGCTGTCTACTGGAGGGCATTGGGTGTATTTCTACCCTAATCCCAGAGCGTTGCTAGAGGAAATTCACAATGGTGAAAATGGGCTGAAAACTGTGTTATACGCTGCTATTGGCTATTAAAAGTAATAAAAATATGGCTAAAAACGTCTCCATTCCAATTTTTGCTTCATATCTGATTTTTTTTGTTTGACCATTCAAATTACATATACTGTATCTTTCCTGAATATAGCTTGCATTTGCAAAATTCAACAGATCTAAACCATCACGGCTATTCTGGCTGCTGCGCTCCACATTGTTTTCAGTTCAGGACTAGTGTTTGAAATGTGCAGAAATGGTTGGAAACATTGTTCCTCTACTTCTGAAATTTTAATTTAAGCATTCCTTGATTTCTAACACTGTCTCTTTACTTTGTAACCTCCAGTGGAATTCTGAGTAATGGTCATGCACTGTGTAGTTTTAAGATTATCAACTCCTTTATTCTTCTGTGTTAAATGAATGAACGATACATAAGAACCTTTAAGTACCACAAATTATTCACAGATTGGATCATTGATTGATTTAATGATGTGGAAGCCTAAGGAGTTCAGATTGGTCAATTTATTATATCAGAGAGGTTAATTGTTCTCTTTATAGAAATGCTCGTTACTGAGAGCTTCTGCATATGGAGACATGTTTCCGTGGTTAAAAAAAACAAAAGAGGCTGGAAGAAGCAGAGACAAGTAGCAATATCACACAAACCTAAAAGATTCCATATCATACTCAGTTCAATACCTTGGCTGAGTAAGACAATTGCCTGTAATACTGGACAAAAGAACAGTTTATTTCAGGAAAAGTTACGACTGGCTGCTAGCTCTTCACAGTAAACTAAAATGCATAAATAAGTCACTGAATTTGCTTGGTCCATATAAACGGCAAAGGCTTAAGCTGTCAGGTAAATGGAGTGAGTGTACTGTCTCCTGTAGCGGTGCAGTCTGAGCTAGTCAGTAAACTTCACTAATAAAGAAGATGAATATTCACAAAGAAAAAGCCTTAACAATTCTCAATGAAAGAAAACATGAAAAATTACATCTTATATAAATCTGATTATGTTCTGTATGTATTTTCTGCACTGTTTTGAAATACTGTATAGTATAAGGTTGCTCTAGACTTTCTTGGAGGTTTCAGTAAAGGGGTGGGGGAGTCTACAGATAAATTCTTGTGTACATGACTTTTTTTCCACTTCCTACGCTGCTGTATGTGTACATAAAAACCTGTGGACATGACAGAGCAGCCAGGATTGCAGAGAGCAAGATATTGAAACAAACTCAGAACTAAATACCTGTCCATTAAACTCTCTCAGAAAAATATACGATTGAAGCGTTCAGTTCCTTTGGACAATACATAGCAATTAGTACATATTGGCTGGTGAAAGACCCCAAGTTCAGCAGACAGTTCAAAAGCCAGACTACATCAGTTTGCTCCAAGGAAATATATTTTGGCATGTCCAGTTAGAGAGTGTAAATATCTGGACATTTCCAGTTCAAGCATTCAAACTCAGCTTACATTCAAGTCACATTTATGTAGATCAGATTAAGCACCACATGCAAAAGTGATCTAAATCTGATTTGAAAAGTTGTAAGTCCAGGTGTTTTTTTCTGTTAACATTACTCACACAAGTGAAAATGTTTGAAGTGCGCTGTAAATGTAGTTTTAGAAAGGTGGCTCTGTACTTAACTCATCTGCCTAAAGTTTAGCCTACAGAGACAGTGACAAATTAACAATCATAATTTTACCAAGCCAGCTTGATAAACCATAAGCATTTAAACTTAATATATGTCAATGAAATAAGTCGACTAGCTCAATATAATTACAAAAATTAATGAATGTAAAATAATAATCTTTAAACAAATATTCATGATTCCTGTATACTGTGTCCATGGCAATGTATACAGAAAATGCAGTATCACCGTCCAGTCAATGCATGACTATAGCAGGGGAGACATGAACATGAGGAATGTCATCAAACAGTGTATAGATGGTAGAATAGTGGTTCTTTGAAAGGGGATTATTATTACAATCCCATTTTAACCAATATGCTTTTGACTAGTGATGAGCGAGCCTCGCTAAATTCACCTCGCCTCAAGTTCAGCGATATTGTGGAAATGTTTGGGAACTTCACTGACCTCAGCTAAATGCACTGAAGTCAATGGGGAAAGAGAAACTGAAATAGTTTTGAGTGGAATATATTAAAGCAATGGTCTTTTAAGTGCCCCTGAAGGCTAGAGAAATGCCTGACCAATTATTTTGGCCAAATATGTGACATGAGCTGTAAGGCAACAGTGCTAGCCACCAAGACTCCCTAGGATAAAATTAATAGAATTAAACATCAGGACATTCAAATTTCTAGCAGACAGGAAGCATGGATTCATTCTCTCAAACCGAAAGTACATTTTCATTTTTTTTACCCCTGATTATTTTACTTGTAACAGACATTACCTTTAGGACATGAATACACCAACACATTTCCATTTTCTTTCGGCATGTGCATTTTTTGTTTAAATGTATTTGCCAGTTTTCCACCAAATTTTAATACCATTACTAAGATCATTGTTTTATACCTGGGCTATACTATCCAACAATGGCTGATACAGCTTTGTGATGTAATGCTGGCCTAGAAGAGCATCATGGGGTGCTGGGCAAAAAAAATTTAATCTAAGTCTACCACATGCCTACTTTCCAGGAAAATGTTTAGCGAACAAGGTCACCAGCAGCATATTCGCTGGAAAAAACTCTGGTGAAATTTGTCGATTAACACCACTTGTGACTTACAAGAGTCTAGACAGTAAGGTTCTGTATTGTGGCCTTGCCTGTTTCAACAAGTAATGGACCTTCAACATGACGAAATTATGCATGTTTCAGTTCAGTTTATGTACCTCCTAAACAGTATCATCCAACATAAAAAACCTGCCAACCTGGCTTTCAACCCTCCTATTAAAATTTAAGTCAATATTCTATAGCATAAGAAGAAAAAATGGGGAAGAAAATCTAGTCGGTGACTAAACCATGGAAGGACAGAAATACATAAGGACTTTTATGTTGGTGTGTTACCTCTGCTGCGTGCAAGCTGAGAGCCAGGATGTGCTGCATAGTTAATTTCTTGGGATAGCAGTGTGGCATGTTGGATTAGCCAGTGTGGTGTAGCGGTTAAGGTTTTGGACTTCAAACCCTGAGGTTGTGGTGTCACCTGCCTGTGCTCCAAATGGAAAGACAAAGAAATGTCACCAATTGTGTTTCTCAAATGTTTTAAGTTTCTTTGAATTAATGTGTCAAACAAATATTTTTTGCAAATAGCACACAATATAAGCTGCTGCCTGAAAAAGCCCATACAAAAAAAAATGATTGTACATGTATACTTTTACCATTTATTTGAACATGGAGTAGATTTTCAAAGTGTGTGATTAAAAAGGAAAACTAAAATAATTAACTAAAACAATGTACTGTATGTATTGTATTTACAATTTACTGTATTTAAACATATGAAGATATCAGAGCTTAATTTGTAAATCTTGAGGTGCTGGAGTTGATAATGACTGCCCGTGGGTAGAGTTCGGGGTGTGCCGACAATGGCAATTTGAGCTCCTGGAGCAATGCTTTAATATTGAATTGTGTCATCACCCTGATGAATACATGAAATCAGTATTGTTTACTTCAAGGCTGGAGGGTGACTTAGCTCATTAGCTCATTAACAGAGAGCTGATCATCGCACACAGGCAGTGGCTCATTTTAAACAGCACAATATTCAGCATGAGACTTGATTGTTTCATCGGGTCCCTCCATACTTTTCAACGTGCTGATACTCAATTGATTCATCGAGTGCAGGTCTACCTTAGTCATTTCACCTTGTGGATACTTGATCATTTAATCATCCAGCTTATTGGTGAAAAGGCTCCTTGTCATTAGGTGCTCTTGGGTGCACCACTAGAACACCTTAATGGTAGAGCTGCCCCTGGTTTATATGTATATGTCACACTTAAATTAACATTACACTTGGATTTCTAGCAACAGAAAATTATTCTGTTCACACTCTGTGCAGAAAAATGGACCTTACTCTCCTGAACTTTGTGTAATGTTTTGTCGTCTCCACTGCCTTGTTCTCTTTGTTTTTATCTCTCAGGCTCCATGTTAGCAAATACACCCACTGCACCAGAACCAGCATTTTGTTTTTAAATTACATTTAACTCAATGATTTATTTATGTTTGTGTTTTTGCCACACTTTTTTTCTTTCTTCGAGTGCATTTGGAGGTTCCAAGGTGCAGAATTCTCAAAAATCTGCAGTATTGGAGCAGAGTTCCAGCACAAACTAAGTGCCGGTAGAGAGTCATGATGAATATATTGATTAAATTTGAACACAAATGGAGTCAGAATGGTCCGGTTAGGGTGTCTGTTCACTTCAGCCCCACTCTTGTGTTCTTCTCTGCTTACATGCATTTCTTTTAGTAGTATATGCAGTACAAATCAAAAGAAAAAAGAATAAAAAAAGTATCTAACACTGGTGAAATAAAACTATACTCTCCTGTGTAGCTATTTTTATATTTGTTTTTCTTTCTTACTAAATCATTTTCTGTCTTTTACCTTTTTCTGTGATGAGATTACAAGAATCACTGTACAATTAGACTCAATTTACCTAAAAACAGTTTACAGATAACACACATGTGAGGGTCTGCCAATTTGAGAAATAAGGATCTATTTAGACACACATTCATGGATTTTAAAGAAACAAAATTGATAGTTTTGACTATATTTAAAATTTTCTGAATCTTTCAAAATAAACAACAAATTTCTTTTTATTTGTGTAAACCTTGATAGATTTAAAATATATACATTTAATGCTATCAAACCTGTTTAAATGAATTCATTGTTGCAATGACTGGAGCCCAGCCCAGCAGCACTGGCATAAGTTAGAAACCAACCCCCGGACAATGTGCCAATCAGTCTCAGGGCACATTTGTGTACACACCTATACTTACTCAGTGAGAGAGGCAAAATTAAAATGAAAGGTGCCACGCACTAAATCTGTCATAAAGTACAGTGTATTAAAAAGCTGATCAATCTTTAAAGATTGTAAGAATCTATGGTGTTGCTATGATAACTTCCAGCCCCCTTGGATTAAGCAGGTTCAAGACTTTTATGTCAAAAATATTGAACAGTGAATTTGTATATTATTAGTATTACTAATATTCTGTTATGATAGTTAATCAAATATATGTGCCCATTTCAAATTTTTGAATGGAAAATGTGTACAGTTGAGTGCATATGAAAATTAAACCTGTTCCTTTATGTTTTTCTTTAGCATTGTATTTAAGGTCTGTGTATTACCACTTTAAGGTATTGCATGTTTATTGTAAAATGTTTTTTGGCTATGGATATTATGGAACACATGGGACTAATGCTGGGACTGAATGATAGCTATAGAATGACATGCTTAATTTCACACAACTGTCCCTGGATGAATTTAGAAATGGAAACTTCAAGTTAACTGTGATTTGTACGTAACTTAGAACATAATTTATCTGACATCTTATTTTGAATATGAAGACATTAAAATGTGAACAGTACCTGTATATACAGTGTGTGTGACCAATCCCCATAAATTCTTTTATACAGACTTGATTTAAAATTAAGCTTATTCTGTGTCATGATTCATTCTTTGATAAGTCTAGAATATCTATTTTTTAACTCTGTGTATCTATATATCTTATCTATATATCCCTTAAATAAAGAGAATTATATTGTCAAAGTTACAATGGTTGATTCTAAATTAAGTACTAAAAAACAGAAAATGGTCTGACATGGTGATATGCTGTCTTATAGCTTCACAAAATTGAGTTTGAATCTTGACCATTGTAAAAAACAGACACAGAAAAGTGAAAGATATTGAGGCACCACTTGGAAGGCCCGTATAATTTGAAAGAATGCACAAAAATGCAACATGCAATAATTTGTGGAGACATCTTTCCGGATGCTAGTTCACAACAGAAATGAAAACAAGACAGCTGGTGCCCAGGTTATATAGTCACTCAGCCAGGAAGGGGTGGGTCCAGGAGATCCAGCAATGGAAGTGACATCAGTGATGGACTGGCTATCAGCCTTCCGTTCTGCAGAGGGAGGAAGCGAGAATGCATTAGACTACAGCACCAACCCCTGGTTCACCGGGTAGTCAGAATCACCAGAGCCTTTAAGTCTTCTATACACTTTCTCTTTATTTTCTGCCTGTTCTTTTCTCAATTTACCTCAGTTTACATTCAACATCCCCAACAAATCTGATCAGTCTAAAATGACCCCCTGGTGGCTGTGTGTGGAAGTGTGCTCTGTGAAGAAGTACCTCCCTGTCCAAGCAAGGCTGGTTCTTCACTTATATCCATTTCTTTCAGCATAGACACCCTGGACTTTTACAACTAAATTAAACTGGTCTAGTAGATGGAAGAATTTATTTCTGGATAATGAGAATTATTGCTTTTAATTAACTAGTGTGAAAGAAGCCCGGACACAGACAGACACAGGACACACAGAAGTTCCAAAACACACACTTTTTATTTTTCTCTTCTGCACTGCACAGTGCACCAATCACCAATTACTCTACTTTCCTTTTGTCTTTTCTCTTCTTCTCTGCCATCCTCTGCCTCCAGGTGTGCCCTGATGAACTTCCTGCAGCACTTCCTTGTGTGGCAGAAGTGCTGCATGGGCACCCGGAAGCAGAGGCGTAGCTAGGGTTTTCAGCGCCCGAGGATAACTGAAGATTCTGTGCCCCCTCCTGTTTGCCAAAATGCAATGGGGAACATCAATTTGGCACCCCCTGGATGCTGCGCCCGGGGACAGATGTCCCCTCTTGCCCCCCCCAGCTACACCACTGCCCGGAAGCACTCCAGGTGCATTTGGTTCCTCTTGCGGCAGCACTTACTGGTCTGGCAGAAGTGCTGCCATCCAGGGTTCTGGGATCATCCAGGCGCCCCCTGGCAGTGGCAACGGACCCCAACAGGGTTGAGCTTCCAAGCTCTGTATCTGTGGCCCTGATTTAATCCAGGGGGGGCTGCCCTCTTGCACCCTGGGGAAGATATTACCCCTCTCCCGGTCCTTCCCTTCCCCAGGCATCCTGCTGGGGCAAGGTCCCCAGTCATCTGCCACACTAGATACAAGTCATTGTTCAATACAGTCAGAAACAAGTGGATAAACATACGTGATACATTTGCTTACTGTATTTAAATTCTCTTTCTTGCATGAAAACACAGAAAATGCATTTGCAACTTTCCTATCTAAAAAAAAAAAATTTTTTTTTTGGTTTTGATACTGACTGTCATTGGTGGGATTTATTTTGAAAACAACACACCTGTTCAGCTGCTTTAACATCCCAGAGTACGCCACATGGATTTTGTCTGGGTGTTCCAGTTTTCCTCTATATTCCAAAGACATTCAAGGCTAGGTTGATTGATGATCCTAAATGGGCCGGTGTGAACGAACTTGCTCATTGATAGATTTGCACTACATTCAGTGCTGGCTCTTGGTACCTTCTGTAAGAATTAGCAGTTAGCAGAATAATTTAGTGAATGAATGAATGAATGAATGAAAAATATCCATCAATAAAAACATAACACCATGCTGTAAAAAGTCCATCCATCCATTTTCCAACCCGCTGAATCCAAACACAGGGTCACGGGGGTCTGCTGGAGCCAATCCCAGCCAACACAGGGCAGGAACCAATCCCGGGCAGGGTGCCAACCCACCGCAGGACACACACAAACACACCAATTTAGAATCGCCAATCCACCTAACGTGCATGTCTTTGGAAGGAAACCGGAGCGCCCGGAGGAAACCCACGCAGACACGGGGAGAACATGCAAACTCCACGCAGGGAGGACCTGGGAAGCGAACCCAGGTCTCCAGGTCTCCCAACTGCGAGGCAGCAACGCTACCCACTGCGCCACCGTGCCACCTGCTGTAAAAAGTAAATTCCTTTAAATCTAAAATACTTTGATTATTTCACTTATCGATTTAAATGGAAATTACTAGCATATATTAATTAAAAATCTCAGATTGTCTATATTTAAGAAGAAAATTGAACTCCTCATGCAAAAGCCACTTGTGCTTTGCTTACATGTTCTGACCCAGTTACTGTCTTCAGTTTGTTCGTTCTTACTCTGTGAGCCTCCTTTTTGAGGAGTTGACTCTGTCTGGATATGATTTATTAAATGTAAATGTAATCAGAAGGAAATTAGATATTTGGCTTTCAGTAGAGAGGTTATAAACATCTTTGTGTGATGCTGGGCATAACAACGGGAAATTCAGTTTGTGCATGTTTTATTGTATTAGTACGCTTTTGTTACTGCCTTATATGAAATACTGACCTTTACTTGATGTGTTTCTCAGAGATGCACTTAGGCTACTGGCAGTGCATCGTGTCATAAAATATTAGTGTGTTTTATTTCAAAGTTGAATTTCTAATTTTTTTTTGTCTCCTTAAAATCATTAAAAGATATGGCATACTTTCCACACACTAGCAAATCTGTACACAGTAGTCAAAGTCTATGCTTTCTAAATATCTGGAACATTTTCATTAAATGAAAAAGTAAATAATAATAAGTTAATACTTGCAGAATGAACAAAAGCTTTTGAACTTATTGTAACCCAACATGAACTTGGCACAATGTGGCCAATACTGAAACTCAATTGTCAGCAAATGCAAAGTGACAGGCATTTCCATGCATGTTCCAATTATGATTTTGATTTGGTTTCTGCATATGAAGTAGGCTTTTAAAATAAATGATAGCTGCCTCCAGTAAAAGCATTTTGTCTTAGTGCAGACAGGGAAAACTGTCATGCAGTATCCATCTGAAAGGACTGTTGTATGCCTTATTTTAGAATATATAAGTTCAAAATAAAAATAGTAAAATTAGCTAAACTGTTTATTTTTCACTTGAATCTCTGTTTGAATAACATTCATTTTTGTATTAATCATAACTTTTTCCTACCCCCTTGTAATCTCTCTCCCGATGGTCAGTTTTACTTCCTAAATTTCTTACTATTTATTTCCTATTTCTCCAAAATAGCTCCTAACGTTTATGCACAATTTAACCTTGTTCCATCTGTGCCCCCATGTTCTTTTTCAAAGGCGTAATACAAAGTTAAAACTAGCGTAATCCTTACTTATTCATTCATTCCCCGAATTTGCTCCAAATCTGCCATTACAGGGTTGTATGGGCTGCAAATGTTTCCAGTAATGCTATGATCAAGACAAGGACCAGCTTTGTAAAGGATGACATCCCATCATAAGCCACTAATGTACTCATCCTCACTCAGTCATATTGCACCAAGTTAGGCTCATTAATTAACATAAAAATTTGACTTTGGGATGTGAAAGAAAACTGGAATACTTTGAGAAAAGCTCACTTATGCATAGTGATAATGTAGAAATCCTGCATAGACCAAGGAAGATTAGAACCCAGGTCTCCAAAGGCTCTTGAAAGTGGCATTAACTATTGTGCAACCCCAAAATAATATACATGTGCAAAGCTAAACTGATTCTTTTGTACAGTACAACAACAAAAGAATTATTGTATTGTTCAGCCTACTTTAATTAAACAACCTTGAAAGCAGGCTTGCTTGCTTGCTTTACTCAATCAATATTTATTATTTGTTTTGCTTTTCATCAAAAGTACATTACATTAATAAACAGTCATACTCGAAAAAAAACAATTATGTTTGCTGCCCATTATGATGTGTCAGGATTTATATATATTGAAATCAGTTAAAAAAATTCACCGTATCTTATCTCTTTCCTTGTGGTGGATGAGGTCCTTTCTTGTTTAGGTCAGCCAGGAAGCTGCAGTCTTCTGCCTTTATATTGGGTGACAGTCATTTTATCACAGAACTTACTAAGCTCAGGAATAAAAATTAAATATTAAACCTGGATTGATATAATATTTTTGATAGACATAACATAATTGTATAAATGAGGGGTAAAAAAACTACAGATGCTATCATTATTTTAAAATTTAACTTTGCACTGGTCTAGCAACACAATATAAAAGGTTATTATCATAATCATATATAATAGACGTCCAGTTTTGCTGAGGTTGTAATACAGCACTTCGAGAATACTTTGAGTATTACCATTTATATACGGTACTGCATCAAGCATTGAAATCTCTGTGTATATTATGATGATGACTCACATTGCCTGTTGTGTTGATAATGTTTATTATTCAATATTATTAAATGCATTGCAAAAAATTAAGACAATGAAAACAAATGTGGCTAGTCCTCCTGTCTCAGTGTCTCCATCACTATATATATATATGTAGATAGATAGATAGATAGATAGATAGATACTTTATTAATCCCAATGGGAAATTCACATTCTTCAGCAGCAGCATACTGATACAATAAATAATATTAAATTAAAGATTGATAATAATACAGGTGAAAAAAAAAAAACAGACAATAACTTTGTATAATGTTAAATGTTAACGTTTACCCCCCCTGGTGGAATTAAAGAGTCGCATAGTTTGGGGGAGGAACGATCTCCTCAGTCTGTCAGTGGAGCAGGACAGTGACAGCAGTCTGTCGCTGAAGCTGCTCTTCTGTCTGGAGATGACATTATTTAGTGGATGCAGTGGATTCTCCATAATTGATAGGAGCCTGCTGAGCGCCCTTCGCTCTGCCACAGATGTTAAACTGTCCAGCTCCATGCCAACAATAGAGCCTGCCTTCCTCACCAGTTTGTCCAGGCGTGAGGCGTCTTTCCTCTTAATGCTGCCTCCCCAGCACACCACTGCGTAGAAGAGGGCGCTCGCCACAACTGTTTGATAGAACATCTGCAGCATCTTATTGCAGATGTTGAAGGAAGCCAGCCTTCTAAGGAAGTATAACCGGCTTTGTGCTTTCTTGCACAGCGCATCAGTATTGGCAGTCCAGTCTAATTTATCATCCAGCTGCACTCCCAGATATTTATAGGTCTGCACCATCTGCACACAGTCACCTTTGATGATCACTGGGTCTATGAGGGGTCTGGGCCTCCTAAAATCCACCACCAGCTCCTTGGTTTTGCTAGTGTTCAGGTGTAGGTGGTTTGAGTCGGACCATTTAACAAAGTCATTGATTAGGTCCCTATACTCCTCCTCCAGCCCATTCCTGATACAGCCCACGATAGCAGTGTCATCAGCGAACTTTTGCACATGGCAGGACTCCGAGTTGTATTGGAAGTCCGATGTATATAGGCTGAACAGGACCGGAGAAAGTACAGTCCCTTGTGGCGCTCCTGTGTTGCTGACCACAATGTCAGACGTGCAGTTCCCAAGACGCACATACTGAGGTCTGTCTTTAAGATAGTCCACGATCCATGCCACTAGGTATGAATCTAATCCCATCTCTGTCAGCTTGTCCCTAAGGAGCAGAGGTTGGATTGTGTTGAAGGCGCTAGAGAAGTCTAGAAACATAATTCTTACAGCACCACTGCCTCTGTCCAAATGGGAGAGGGATCGGTGTAGCATATAGATGATGGCATCTTCCGCTCCCACCTTCTCCTGATATGCAAACTGCAGAGGGTCAAGGGCGTGTTGAACCTGTGGCCTCAGGTGGTGAAGCAGCAGCCTCTCCATGGTCTTCATCACATGTGATGTCAGAGCAACAGGCCGAAAGTCATTCAGCTCACTAGGACGTGATACCTTTGGGACTGGGGTGATACAAGATGTTTTCCAAAGCCTCGGGACTCTCCCCTGTTCCAGGCTCAGGTTGAAGATGCGCTGTAGAGGACCCCCCAGCTCCGATGCACAGACCTTCAGCAGTCGTGGCGATACTCCATCTGGACCCGCTGCTTTGCTGGCACGAAGTCTCCTCAGCTCTCTGCTCACTTGCGCTGTTGTTATTATGGGTGGGGATGTTTTTCCTATGCTGGTATCAGCAGAAGGATGTGTGGAGGGTGCAGTACTCCGAGGTGAGAGTGAGAGTGGGTTAGGGTGGTCAAACCTGTTAAAAAAGTTGTTCATTTGGTTTGCTCTCTTCACGTCTCTCTCAATGGTGGTACCCCGCTTCGAGCTGCAGCCAGTGATGATCTTCATCCCATCCCACACTTCCTTCATGCTGTTATTCTGCAACTTCTGCTCCAGCTTTCTCCTGTACTGCTCCTTCGCCGCCCTGAGTTGGACTCGGAGTTCCTTCTGCACGCGCTTGAGCTCATGCTGATCACCGTCTTTAAAAGCCCTTTTCTTCTGATTCAAAAGGCCCTTGATGTCACTTGTAATCCATGGCTTGTTGTTAGCATAGCAGCGTACTGTTCTTACTGGAACTACAATGTCCATACAGAAGTTGATGTAGTCAGTAGTGCAGTCAACAACTTCCTCAATGTTCTCATTATGAGATCCCTGCAGGATATCCCATTCTGTAGTTCCAAAAAGTTCTCTCAGAGTATTCTCAGCCTCCGGGGTCCACTTCCTGAATGATCGTGTGGTTGTAGGTAGGACTCTAACTTTTGGTTTATAGTGAGGCTGAAGCTGAACCAGGTTATGATCTCCTTTCCCAAGCGCAGGCAGCGGGGTGGCACTGTATGCGTCTTTAACGTTTGCATACAGTAAATCAATAGTCTTATTTCCCCGGGTGTTACAGTCCACATACTGGGAAAATGCAGGCAATGTTTTGTCCAGCGTCACATGGTTAAAGTCTCCAGCGATTAGCACAAGCGCCTCAGGGTGCTGCGTTTGTAACTTAGCAACAGCGGAATGGATGATGTCACTCGCTGACTCCACGTCTGCCCGAGGAGGAATATACACGATGACAACAATGACATGTCCAAACTCTCTGGGCAAATAGTAGGGACGTAAACTTACGGCCAACAGTTCGATATCCCTGCAGCAAGTGGAGATTTTGATGTTAACATGTCCAGAGTGACACCACCGTGTATTAACATAGAGAGCGAGTCCTCCTCCTTTGTGCTTCCCACAGGTACTTGCATCTCTGTCCGCTCTAACTGTGCTAAACCCGGATAGCTCCACGTTGGCATCTGGAATGGTGTTATTTAGCCACGTTTCGCAGAAACACAACAAACTGCATTCTCTGTAGGTCCTTACATTTTTCACCAGCGCAGCCAGTTCGTCGATCTTATTTGAGATTGAGTTTACATTCCCCAGAATCACAGAAGGCACCGAGGGCTTAAAACGCCACTTTCTCGCAAGCCGCTTCATTTTTAGCTTAGTGCCCGCTCTGCTGCCACGATACCGCCTTCTTACCTCGTCGGGTAAATATGGAACCACACCGGCACTGGCATTTGTTCTCAGCGCCCGAAGTTGAGTACTTGAATAGGCGAGTCTCGGCGTGTTAAAATCCATGCCCACGTTGTAAAAGTAAGTGTGTCCAGGGAACGAATCAACATAAAATAAAGTGGTAGGAGTGATCAATAAATAAAAATAGAAAAATAAAAGTAGAAAAGTACACATACATATACAGTCATACACGGAGCTGCTGAAAAGGCTGCCACTCACGGCGGCGCCGGATGCAATATGTATATATATCCATCCATTATCCAACCCGCTATATCCTAACTACAGGGTCATGGGGGTCTGCTGGAGCCAATCCCAGCCAACACAGGGCGCAAGGCAGGAAACAAACCCCGGGCAGAGCGCCAGCCCACCGCAGGGCACACACACATACACACACACACATCATGTCTTTGGACTGTGGGAGGAAACTGGAGCACCCAGAAGAAACCCACGCAGACATGGGGAGAACATGCAAACTCCACGCAGGGAGGACCCGGGTCTCTTAACTATGAGGCAGCAGCAGTACCCACTGCACCACTGTGCCGCCCCAATATATATATATATATTATATATATATATATATATATATATATATATATATATATATATATATATATATATATATATATATTATATATATATATATATATAAACAATTTTTTTACATATGTATACTCATATATATTACTGTTTTAGGACAAAATGAGTACTTTAGGTTTCTGACTTTCCTAATAACTTTCACAGTCTATGTTGTGATTTTCTACTCTTTTAGATATCTTTCTTATCTACTGTACATCTACAATATATAGGCTTAGGAATCTCTTTGTCTAGTCAGAGTGGTTCAATTAGTACAAAGAGTTCACTTGTTACTCTCCATTACTTCTGTTGAATAAATAAAATTTGTATACATCAGACCCTTTATAGAATGACAAATATAACATTTATCTAAAAGTAATCCAAGACACCAACATATCTGGACCTCAAAACAGTCAGCAAAGGACAAAACTCTTAGCACTTAGCTTGATTTTAATGCAGGAGCATATCATGACACCATTATAAGAACAAGAACGTCTGGCCCAGTTTGGGTAAAATTTTATCTGTTGTTAAGTTCTTTATTATTCGACTGTGTACAGGTGGCTTGGTTTAGAGAAAAGATGTCCTGTGGCTAGATGGAACTTTTGAATAGCATTTTGATGTTAAAACATAATGTTAGATTGACTGTGAGCAGTAGGGTTTGGTGGTTGCCCTATTGTCATCTTATTCAAACATTACTAATGAAAGTTTGTCCAATAAATGTAGCAATGTCCATAAAAGTTCTTATTCTCTGTGCTTGTCTGTGTAAATAAATAGGATTTTATTTTAACTTAATTACTACACTTGAAAAACTTCTCTTATAGTCTACAAATGCTTTTCATATATTCTAAATATTATTAGCACAAACTGAAACACTTTTACAGTATATCCATCCATCCATTTTCCAACCCGCTGAATCCGAACACAGGGTCATGGGGGTCTGCTGGAGCCAATCCCAGCCAACACAGGGCACAAGGCAGGAACCAATCCCGGGCAGGGTGCCAACCCACCGCAGGACACACACAAACACACCCACACACCAAGCACACACTAGGGACAATTTAGAATCGCCAATCCACCTAACCTGCATGTCTTTGGACTGTGGGAGGAAACCGGAGTGCCCGGAGGAAACCCACGCAGACACGGGGAGAACATGCAAACTCCACGCAGGGAGGACCCGGGAAGCGAACCCGGGTCCCCAGGTCTCCCAACTGCGAGGCAGCAGCGCTACCCACTGCGCCACCGTGCCGCCCCTTTTACAGTATACATATGTTCAAATGCAAGTTGAACCTGTTTGTATTATGTAAATATACCAAAAACATCACATATAGATCTGAAAGCCTATTAAAGCAAAGATGACATTGATTTTTGATTTTATTATTGAGTTGCTGCTCAGTACAGCAGCCTTTTTTACACCTCATATAATGATTCTCTTCTCAAGAGCACCCATACACCCCATACTGGCCATATTACTACTATTTACTCTTTTGGCTTTTGTATCTGATAATTGTCCATACTCAGTCCTCATTTTAGGTCATTAAGCAGAGTGCTAGGCAGTTCTGCTTTGTTAGGCAGCATATACTGTGTAGTATAATCCCACTACTATGTAATAATAATAATTCTTCACATTTATATTGTGCTTTTCTCACTACTCAAAGTGCTTGGCATAGTGAGTGGGGAGCCACTTCAGCCACCACTATTCCACCTAGATGGTGCGTTTGCAGCCAGTTTGCACCAGTACAATCACCACACATTAGTTGTTAGGAGGTGAAGAGATAAGAGATAGCTAGCCATTTAGAGGTAAGGGGATCATTAGGGGGTCAGAATGACTAGGCTGTGGTGAGCAATTTAACCAGGACATCGGGATACACCTCGCCTGGGGATCTTTAATGACCACAGAGATTCAGGACCTTTGAGTTTATGCCTCAGACCAAGGTTTTCCTGATTGGTCTCCCATTCAAGTACTGGTTGGTCCTGAACATGCCTAACTTCATGTGGATAACCTGTTCTGAAGTGCATGTGGTATGGCTGCTATACACCTGACTAAGTGGTATATGAACAAACAGCATTTTGTGACATTCTAGCTCATGATATAAAAACTCTTTAAATTTTGAATTATAGATTATACAGAATAAAAATGGCACATTAGAAGCAGTCATTCAATGTTCACTCTTTTCAGAAAACTGGAGAAGTCATAACCCTGTGCCAAGGGTAATGCAATTCTACATTTTTCCTGGAGCAAACATGCATGCCTAATAACATGTATCACATCAAGTCACCCCTTAAGTTATCTAGGATCTCTCACATATATACAATAATTTATAATAATAATAACTTATTTTTCATATTTTTATTTCAAGGTTTGCTTTTTTCATACATCTTTATATGACCAAGTGGTTACAGATGATTTCAATATCAAGATGAAACAATCAACACTTAATTGCTCTTTAGGAGTTTAATTAGGCAGTTGGTACCTTACCTGGGCAGCTGTTATGTTTGCCCAAGAAAATTGTATCCCTCATAACTAAATCTCCAAGCACATGCCCTTCCTGCCAGTAAGCCTTTGCTCATCTCCCAGATCTAAATTTAATAGAACCATATACATTCTACCCCCTTGATGATGTCACATGACTGGGTTGTATATTGCTGTCTTATGGAGTGCGCAGGTCAAAGTGGATCCTGATCTCTAGAATACTTTAGAATACTGAATACACTATTAAAGGCTGCAGCATAGAACACTCTGCGGTATTTAGAGCAAGAGAGTCTCTACAAGCTTTATGGGCTGTCGACCCTGTAGTAGTCCTTGGATCTTCATTTTTCCAGTTCCTCTTTCACTATAAATATCTGCCTAGTTCACTATTATGACATCCTTTCAACAGGTTGTAAGCTCCTCGTTTTATATTACAGTGCAGCCTTTCATTAGGTGTTACCACTTGTCTGTCAGAAAATACCTTAGGGTAACTAGATTCTCCTGGACCCATTATGGGATGGGGAGGGCTGAGGATGTAAGTTTCCTCAGATAAGTGACTGAAAATAATACATGCTTACAATTGTTTTCATATTTTTCAATTCCCTACTATAATGATGCGATTAGAATGTATACCCATATCTCAAAACTGGATTTGGAACTGTTGTTACTGTCTTTATTTGGCAGTGCTAGGGTGGTCTTTGTCAGTATGAGGCATATATTTTTCTCTTGAAGCGATCATCTGTTTAGGGTTTGTAAAACGTTCCATATTGGGCATTGACATAAGCATAGATTTCACAATCTTGAAACTTCTGATTTGCTTAGATGCTATCTGTTTTGAATAGAACTGGTGTAAATGGTGATTAAATGCAGGGCATAATTTATCGAGGTGCTGTGTGTGACAATCTGGATCATCCACTGTGTGCATAAATTGCTGTAATGAAATTATTTACTTTGTGAATGCTTTTGTTGCTGCTTCTTTTAGAGAGCAAACAGTGCAGGTATCACTTGAACATATCCGTCATTAACTATCAATAGAAAAGTTTGTTATTTGACACAATTCCAGTATGTGGCCCATTATTTAGGCCAACCAATCCGACATCTGTCTGAGGAGACCAGATGCCATCTGTGTGCAGACCAGTGTTACACCAGTCTTGTCCAATATAACAGGGATTTCGTATGGACCACATCTCACAATGGAGTTTGAAAACTGGTTGCTGGATTATATGGTTGAAAGCTAATGTCTGATTGACAACAGACACTCCAAACCATCAATTTCTGTCATGTTAGACATGACTAATTACTCATACAGAAAAAAAATGATTTTTTAAAGCATAGGTAAAGGTATTTAAATTGGGGCTAATATCAGGAATGACTTGGATAATATGGTCAATAAACAAGTATTAGCTGATTACTGATGGTATGCCGTCTGGACTATATTTACATAAAGTTTTTGGCATTCCCTGACATAGCAAGAAAGAAATTCTAAATTATTTACGTATCTGGTCTTTTGTAAATTTCTCCTGTAGAGGAAAATATAAGGCCATTAACTATACCAGGCACTTGCAAATTAGAAGAAATCCCCACATTATGTTAATTCCACATGTATAAATCTTCACAAAGCAACTGTCTGCCATAATGAAGCCTAGACCTCAAAGTAGTACTGAGATGATGTTCTCTCACTTTTTTCCTATTTTCATGGGTGTACCATTAAAGAATAGAAATCTACTTGACAGAATTGTTACAGAGGGATGATGCAGTGGCTAGTGCTACCGCTTGATAAATCCACTGCCCTAAGTATGAGTCCTGAAATAATGTTTTCGACGTGTCAGTAGGGGTTTTCTGTATCCTCAAATATTGGCTGCTTAGGATAACTGGAGATTACAGATTATCTGTTTTAGAGTGTGTGTGAGTGCACCATGTGATGGCCTGTCTCATTCAGAGCCATCATGCTGCCAGGAATAGTGTCTGCGACCCAGAATTCAATTAAATAAGTGGAGAATTTGTGTCAAGTCATCATTACAGATCACTTTGCTTTTAATAATAAATATTGTAAGGTTATCATTAAATGTATTTGGCTTAAAAACTTTGTCTTATGTGCCATCTTTATCACAGTATTTTTCCCTCTTTCTGTTCAGATGCTGTGTTAGCAATTTTAGTATTGTACAAGTGATGTGAATGTATTGAACTTCTGAATCCTTGAGTGTTATTGTGGCATTGTAATAAAAAAGGAAGATAAAATTAGTGCTTGGTAAAGCTAGAATTTCAAGTTTAATACGTTACCTACAATATAGTTCTATTTCCAAAAAAACACTGCACTGGTCCCAGAAGAAAAAAACACCAAAGATGAGTCTTGTTAATTGCTCAGATGTAATAGACTAAATGATCATGAAGGCTTACAGAGATATCATTATCTAAAAGCAGCCATGATTATGAGTGCCATTCATCATACATTTTTCTGAATTTGGATTTTATACCATTAATAACAGAGTTCTAATTGCTTATGGTGATTTCACTGTATATCAGATTACTGCTTTCATTAATGTAAAGTATTTTGAATATTATTCTAAGAGTGAAATAACCCAAAGATAAAATCATAATTGTAAGGGTTAGAGCTGGCAACTGTCTAGTAAGAACACAAGACTAAGCCCCTACCACAGTTCACATGCTTTCTTTGGTTGAATGAAGGACTGAAGGAATGGTGCACCATTACGTAGCAACAGCATTTGATTGATAGTCACAGTCTAAAAAATTTGACTGTACTTAACATCGAGTTTTTTTCAATTAAAGAGCATACATTTAATTTGTAGCACTATAATGCTATTTGAAGAAGGCAAATTGTCTTGGACTTTGTTGCCACATGCGTTACTTCCAACCTATCAGTGCTCAGAGTGGCAATAACTTATAGTGGGAAAACCAAATGACAAATGAATATACCATCTTCTATATATATAAAATTGCAAGAGTTGTCTGTTTGTATGTCATGCAAAAACTTTTGTACCCGTGAACTTTGAAGCTTGATTGTGGTCCCAATCGACAACTTGATTCTAAAATTTTGCTTCACCTCCTTCTCATGGCCACCAAAAACATGGCAAAGTGCATCCTCAGACAGGAAACACAAATGGAAGGGAGGCACATACAGTACATGATTTGAACACAGTCATGTGCACTACAGTCGGTAAATCCCAGAGCCGTGTGCTTTGCCACTTAGTTGACACTACAAGTACATTCAATGGTTTGCGCAACTGATCTGACACAAAAATGACCAATGCATTGAAGTTGTGGTCTGGAGTCTAAGTCTTTGACACAATATGCACACAACTCCCCCCAACATTGCCAACAATGCACTATTAAAGAGATTTCAGGGGAATGACCAAGAGTCATGGCTTTTATGAAAGGTGCGTGCACTACCTACTCCGACTTGTGTTCATGCTACTTACCTGACAGGACAAGTAACGTGTGCTCACTTAAGTCTGACATTTCTACATCCTAACAAAGTCTTTATCACCTTCTGCTCGTGAACAAGGTGGAATCATCCTCCACACTATGACCTGTGTTCCTGTATCTCCTGACAGCAGTGCACAAGTATGTCTTTTTGTCTCATAGTGGGTTGTCTTTAGCCAAATTGCATTTACAAAAGACACTTTCCCCCTTTACTTGAATCTGGACCATTTTCTGAGAAATGTTTGAATCTAAAAGTACCTTATAGAGTGTTGCCAATCATGTCCAATTGTGATGTTACTTTTGACATCATCTACTCAGCAACTTTCGGCCTTTCTGTATTGCACTTTTTTACGCATGCACTTTATTTTACTGTGTACACCACACATGAAAATAAATTTGAAATGCACAGCCTTCTGTTTTGAAGTACAAATCAACAACCTGTGGTAACTACTTTTTGAAGACAACACTGGAGCCCCACAAGGAGCAGTCCTGCCTTATTTTCTGTTCACTCTGTACAACCTGATCTATAAGTATAACACCAGCAGGTACCACTTGCACAAATTCTGAGATGATTCCGCACTAATGGGTTTATTGGTAAGGGGGATGAGACAGAGTACAGGATTCAGTTGAAGAACTTTGTGAACTGTATGGAACTTAACATTAGCAAAAATAAGGAGCTTGTTATTGACTTGGGCCGCACATCTTCTAGGCCTGGTCACTACTCAAGAATGAATGCACAGTAGGTGCACTTCTATAAGTACTTGGGGGGGGGGGGTTCACATCAGTTACAAGCTGGACTGGTCTACTAACGCAGAGGAACTGTATAAGAAAGGACGGTGACTGTGTTCCTTTAATGTGTGCAGTGACATCCTTTGCATGTTCTATAATTTTGTGATAGCCAGTGTGATTTTCTGTGCTGTAGTGTACTGGGCCTTTGGCATTACCTCAAGACAGGACCACCCAATCAATAAGCTGATTAAAAATTCAGGCTCAGTAGTAAGATGCACCCTCGACCTGCTGGAGGTAATAGTGAAGGAGAGAATGAAGATAAAACTGATGGCCGTTATGAACAAAATCCTCCTCTCATTATCTTCCTTTAATTAGCCTTAGCCTTTGTACGCCTTGGACATATTCATATTACAGCTAATAAAGTATGAAAAGTGTGGACTACAGTATTTATAATTATTCCATAAATATAGGTAATATATAAAAACTGTACATATATTATTGATATTACACTTCAATTGAAATGCTTTATTTTTGTACCAGTTTTTGCCCAAGATTAGTGCCAATGCATTGTATTCCTCATTACTCTGTTAATAAAGCTTCAGAAATGCACACCCCTGGAGCTTCTATCATGGATCCATTATTCAACCATGCATGATTCTGATGTCTATATTTAGTATGAAACTGACTCATTTATTTCCAGTGTGACTGTTTTTCTTTGGGTTTATAAAGCATGTGTGTGATAATTTAAACACTGAAAAATGTGCATATTTCATTAGGCAGTGGCTTGCCAAACAAAAAAGCAGGTATGACAATGGATGGGTAATGCTTATTTCTGATGTTTAAAGGGTGCTGGATGTCTCACTGTAACAATATAATGTAATTTTAATTATCAAAAAGAAATCATTAAGAATATATATTTTTGGTTCGGAGTGTTTTTTTATCTAATTGCATTTGACCTTGATCAGTGGCAGTAATACTGGCTTCTGCCATCATTCTTAACACTTTGCAAACCAAACCTTTGTGTTACCTCAGCTCCTGTGTGTTCTCCATGTGTTCCATTAAGAGCTGTGTTGATCTTCCTCAGTTAACAGATACTGTAAACAGTTACCCTGAAGACCAACCCTTACCTCGTCCTGAATGTTGAGTAATAGTAGTCATCTGTCATCTACTGTCTGTCTTGGTCTGTTCTGCTGGGTTCTCATTGTGAACGTCAGTATTGTTTGTTATATATTGTTCATTTATTGGAGGGCTCTTATTTTATGCAAAGCTATGCTGATACTCTGAATATTTTTCATTATTTTCTAATACAGCAATAACTAAATTATTACTTTTAACCTTTTGCTAAAAAAAATCTAACAATGGCAACAACAATCACTGAGTTAGTAGATATTTATTAAAGATCCATCCATTTTGTAATCTTAGTTATCCTATTCTAGCAGTACAAGTAAGCCCGCGATTCGCTAGCGAATCGGAAATCCAAGAATGGCAATCAGTTTCTGTTCCGTCCGATATTTGGATGGATGACATATCATGGAGGGTGGGTGTGTGTGGGGAAATGTCATTTAATTAAATAAGCATATCTGTACTAAAGCGGTTTCATTTTGTGGAGAAGTGATTCTGTTGCCTTTGCTGACACCGACTGCTGGCAGAGTGGAGCACAGCAAGTTTAGTTTACAGGTTGTGGTGTTCGTGTGCCAGCCACTGAGTCGGGGAAGCCGCTGGGTTTGAGTCTGTGACTGTTATGTGATCTATATTACTGGTATAGTGGATTAGAGCAAGTGTAGTGAACAGGTTGTGTTGTTTGGGCGCCACCTACTGACTCTGGGAAGCCGCTGCGTTTGACTCTGGGGCGTGCACCACGGCGCAATATGCGCCTCGGTGGGAAGCCGCTACGTGATGAAATATCATGGAGGGTATATGCGGTGGTGTGGGCGGTCGCGTCCGGGCGGCTGTACAACCCGGTGTGAACGCTTTACCTCAGGTTTAGTTCATAGATCGTAGGCATGGTAAAGTTTCCATTTAATTCAATAACCCTATTTGAACTAAAGCGGTTTCTTTGTGTGGGCGCCTTCGTTCATTGTTTGTATCCATACAGGCTTGTTTACAGGTCGTAGCCATACGGGCTCGTGTTTGTATTACTAATCGTTGAGCTCCCTCCATTTGGATACGTGCCTCCTTTGCCTGTGCTGTGTCAAAAGTGCGTTGTGGGAGCGCTCGTTCATTGTCCAGGTGGCTGTACAACCTGGCGTGCATGCTTTACCTCAGGTTTAGTTCACAGGTCGTAGGCATGGTAAAGTTTCCATCTAATTGAATAACCCTATTTGAACTAAAGCGGTTTCTTTGTGTGGGCGCCTTCGTTCATTAAGTCTAGTTTACAGGTGGTGTTGTTTGGGCGCTTACAGGATGTGTTGTTTGCGCGTTTTGGGAAGCCGCTGCGTTTGACCCTACAGGTTGTGTCGTTTGGGCGCCATCTACTGACTCTGGGAAGCCACCTTGGTGCGTCCGCCGTGCATAAATTAACTGTGGTTTAGTAAGATTGGGCACAAGTTACTAACCAACTCTGGTTGGAAGCACTAGTCCACCCAACGCACAATTGGCTCTATATGACTTTGGAGCTGCCAGTTAACATAACGTGCAAGATACTCACGTAACTGGGAAGAACAGTCAGTATGCCTACAGAAAGTAAGCAGGTCAGGATTTATATTTACTCTTGTGGAGCTGTGAGGTGGCAGTGTTAATTGCTGTGCTATATTACATTTATTATAGTGAATGTTACAAAAATATATTTTATCCACGTCCGTTTTTAGATTAAAGGATTTGTACATCCCTTGAGTTCCTTGGTAGATGCAGTACTGATATTTATAGTAGTTTTTTAATACCAAAATGCCCAATAAAGTCTTCTTACTTCTATGAGTGTTCATATTTATATACTGTAATTTAGATATGTTAATTTCCTGCTTTTTCTCAGTTATAAAATTTATATTTATGTTTTTGTGAGCAGTAATATACTATACAATATTATGAAATGATCAGAATGGCATCAGCATGCATATGACTCTCTGTAAATTTACTCATTCTTGACATAACTTTCAGTTTAAAGTAGTCCGAAGCATGGCTCTAGGCTACATGACCTTTATGAAGAAATTTATGAATGTTTTACTTGTTGGCACTCTACATAATGGCATAAATTTTGTACATTATCTAAGATGAAAATTACTGCAGATTACAACTTTACCTTTATAAAACATGAAGCAATAATAAAACTTTATCATCTTGTGATCGTTTTTCAAGGCAGTATTTCTGTCCACATATAACCTCCTACAATGAAACAGGAGTAAGGGGTATATCATGTAAGCTGATTTATGTTTTCCATCAAATAAAACAATGTTATGTATTTTAGTCCATTTTAGTTTTTTACGAACCTGGACAGTTGTGACATGTTTCATGCTGGTTGAACTTACAAGCGAGAATTTCACTGTACTCTGTACACATGACAATACTACTACTACTACTATTACTACTACTAAGTTCAGGTTTATTTTAGCATGTTAAAATATAGTGGTTTTTCCTGTGCAGCATACTGCCTAAGGGAAGAATTAAACCCAGATAGGACACCAACGGCACACTAATGCACACAAACAATGGACTGGCACCCTGTCCAGGGGATTGTTCCTGCCTTGTGCTAACTGGGATAGGCTCCAGCACCCCTCTAACTAACTGACTGACTAATGTACACACAGTCACACTGGCACAATCAGTCAACACACTTACAGTGGCAGGCCTTCAATCTGAACCCAGTTTACTTGTCTTTTGAGGCTGGGATCAATGTGCAATCCTAAGAAAAATAATAGCAGATTCAAAATTGCACTGATGGGAGTCCAGAATTAGAGCAGGAAAAATAGCACCTTGTTCCACTATACTGGATTCTGGGCAATGCAGTATAATCTTTGAAAACCTGCTACTCCTTTTATAAAATTGGCATCTTCTTCTTCATATGTCATTACCTGTTTGTTTTTATAAACCTGTCTGTTTGACTGTATGCTACCCTAAGGCTTTTTTACATAGACTAATGTTCCTCACCTTCTTGGCTCCTGTTCTGTTCATCAGTATCCCTATGTGAGGCTTCTGTTGTCATAAACCATTCCTGAAGTCCAACAATCTCTTTGCCCTCCCAATATTTAAGTTGCTTTAAACGTACATGATTATACCATACTTAGACCGACTCTGTTGCACTGATTGTTTTTACCCTTGGTCAGCTTCTATGTGTAGTCAGTTAATTGCTATTGACGTTTAATTCTCACTTGATTTAAAGATATGCAAAGACTTCTCCTGTTGTTTGCACATTCCATGTAATTAATCTGAAATCTGAATTATCTTGACTTTTAGTCTTCTTCTGTGCCTTGTTATCTTATATTCCTTTGCTTTGTAAAGTGCATTGTGAAGATGCTTACCGGTAAAGGTCATTTATTCACTCATTTATTTTGTGAGTTGACTTGTTCTTATACATGGGCCATTGGAGACTAGAGCTTATCCCGGCTACATTAGCTGCATGACATAAAAGAATATGATGAGGATGAGATGATGAGATACTGGTCTAATAAAAGAAAAAAATGTACAAGTACACCATCACTTTAGAGTACCCTTTCACTTAACCTAAAGTTCACAACTCTGGAATACCACTTCAGAACTGAGCATAATCACTCATACAGTCCTAGCCAGTTGACCTTACCCTAAATGTCTATGGGATATGGAGTGCTGAAGGAAAATTAGAGCATCTGAAAAAAAAGAAAAAAAAATACATGACAGACACATTGCAAATGTACAAATTCCTTGCAGAGCGTGATTAGGACGGGATTCCAATTCAGATCCAGGCCTCAAATCAGGTTGTATATGGATCATCCAGGCCACTCCCTGGCCCTGTCCCGAACAGCTCACCCCAGATGGGCAGCCTCTGGCTATCTCTGACCCAGATAGATAGAGATATTGTCACATTTAGGAAGGATTCCAGTTTAAAGGTGTTCAGCATAATCCTGCAGATTATGGCTCCTCCTCAAGCACATACACCAAATGTCTAAGCCTGCAGTTCTTCTAAAAAAAAGGGGGCAGAATTGCTGTTGCAACAACACCATCATCAGTAGGGTAAAATTAACCTGTCTCATGATGGACCTTTCTTTCCACAATGCCCCTGCTACTAAAGTTGTTTACAAAGTAAATGATTGCTTGATTATTTTATTAAGAATAATTACAATACAAAAGTTTTTTTTGTATGAACCACAAAATTGTGTACACACTATTTCAAGTTATAGCTGAGTTGCCTATCCATACACTTTTATAACCCACTTTCCCTTGTCAGAGTGGCCTCCTCTGTTAGTCACTTTTGTTGTGAATCAACTAAATTCATGTGACAACAGAAGGAAATAGCCTTATTACTCATCTCAGCAGACAATGCATTTGTGATCTCACACATAATGGCTACAGTGGTGCCCCAGGTGAAGTTTGTTGTCCATTGTGTCATTTGTGACCTTGCGACTCCCTTAATAGCAATATATGTGCAGCCGAGAGGCAGGCTTACTTTGTAATCATGTTCAGCTTGCTCTCATACAACAGCTCACGTTTTTTATGTTTTGACAGTTCTAAACCTACTGGGAAAGAAATTGTCCAAACAGGGTCTATTGTTTCCTTGTGTATAGGAAATCGAATGACCTTCATTGTTTATCTATGAATGCTATACTTAATTTACTTGGAGCAGTTTAAGATAGTGAGCAGTGTAAGAATGATGAGTTTTCTAGTAGCATCTAGAGATAAAATATGGGAGGGATTTAAAGATGTTGAGTAAAGAACGGGGAAACAGCTTTGCGAATAGCTGAAATACAGAGTTTTTTCGGTGCCAAGTGTTGCTTATCTGATGAACTGGCTGCCAGATCTGACTCTGTTGTTTAAGATTAACCTGAAGGATTTGAGTGCTTTTAGAAATCTGAAATGACACAAAATGGCCAAACATTGTGTTTTTCAATTTGCTGCATTTACAAATTGATTAGAAATGTTATTCCCAGTGAGAACTGAGGAGACTTTGTGCCAGCAAAGCAGCGGGTCCAGATGGAGTATCGCCACGACTGCTGAAGGTCTGTGCATTGGAGCTGGGGGGTCCTCTACAGCGCATCTTCAACCTGAGCCTAGAACAGGGGAGAGTCCCGAGGCTTTGGAAAACATCTTGCATCACCCCAGTCCCAAAGGTATCACGTCCTAGTGAGCTGAATAACTTTCGGCCTGTTGCTCCGACATCACATGTGATGAAGACCATGGAGAGGCTGCTGCTTCACCACCTTAGGCCACAGGTTCAACACGCCCTTGACCCTCTGCAGTTTGCATATCAGGAGAAGGTGGGAGCGGAGGATTCCATCATCTATATGCTACACTGATCCCTCTCCCATTTAGACAGAGGCAGTGGTGCTGTAAGAATTATGTTTCTAGACTTCTCTAGCGCCTTCAACACAATCCAACCTCTGCTCCTTAGGGACAAGCTGACAGAGATGGGAGTAGATTCATACCTAGTGGCATGGATCGTGGACTATCTTAAAGACAGACCTCAGTATGTGCGTCTTGGGAACTGCACGTCTGACATTGTGGTCAGCAACACAGGAGCGCCACAAGGGACTGTACTTTCTCCGGTCCTGTTCAGCCTATATACATCGGACTTCCAATACAACTCGGAGTCCTGCCACGTGCAAAAGTTTGCTGATGACACTGCTATCGTGGGCTGCATCAGGAATGGGCTGGAGGAGGAGTATAGGGACCTAATCAATGACTTTGTTATATGGTGCGACTCAAACCACCTACAACTGAACACCAGCAAAACCAAGGAGCTGGTGGTGGATTTTAGGAGGACCAGACCCCTCATGGACCCTGTGATCATCAGAGGTGACTGTGTGCAGATGGTGCAGACCTATAAATATCTGGGAGTGCAGCTGGATGATAAATTAGACTGGACTGCCAATACTGATGCTCTGTGCAAGAAAGGACAGAGCCGACTATACTTCCTTAGAAGGCTGGCGTCCTTCAACATCTGCAATAAGATGCTGCAGATGTTCTATCAGAGAGTTGTGGCGAGCGCCCTCTTCTACGCGGTGGTGTGCTGGGGAGGCAGCATTAAGAAGAAAGACGCCTTACGCCTGGACAAACTGGTGAGGAAGGCAGGCTCTATTATTGGCATGGAGCTGGACAGTTTAACATCTGTGGCAGAGCGAAGGGTGCTGAGCAGGCTCCTATCAATTATGGAGAATCCACTGCATCCACTAAATAGTATCATCTCCAGACAGAGGAGCAGCTTCAGCGACAGACTGCTGTCACTGTCCTGTTCCACTGACAGACTGAGGAGATCGTTCCTCCCCCAAACTATGCGACTCTTCAATTCCACCCGGGGGGGGGGGGGGTAAACGTTAACATTTAACATTATACAAAGTTATTGTCTGTTTTTCACCTGCATTATTATTATTATCAATCTTTAATTTAATATTATTTATTTTATCAGTATACTGCTGCTGGATAATGTGAATTTCCCATTGGGATTAATAAAGTATCTATCTATCTATCTATCTATCTATCTATCTATCTATCTATCTATCTATCTATCTATCTATCTATCTATCTATCTATCTATCTATCGATCGGACTGCAAGTTGTCAAGTAGAACACATTCTTTTGAAGGATATACTGTATCTTCTTCTTCTTTCGGCTGCTCCTGTTAGGGGTTGCCACAGCGGATCATCTTCTTTCATATCTTTCTGTCCTCTGCATCTTGTTCTGTTACACCCATCGCCAGCACCCTGTTGGGTAACAGTACTGGTGGTGGTCATTGTTAACCTGGGGCTCGACCAATCCAGTATGGAAATTTGTATTATTTTCCGCATATTGATTTGGCAAAATTTTACACCAGATGCCCTTCCTGACATAACCCTATACCTCCCCATTTATCCGGGCTTGGGACCGGCACAAAGAAACACACTGATTTGTGCATCCCCTGTGGCTGGGTTGAAGAATATACTGTATATTACATTTAAAATTGAAATTAACACTTTTTTTTAAAAAAAGAGATATTAATTATTTTATGAGGTATGAAAGGTAGCACATAAGTAATTCTATTCACTATTTAATGCAAAGGACCTACACTTAATTTTTTAAACACTCTGTTCATGGTTGCAGTTCTGTGTGAGGGGTAATTGAGTTAGTCATATCATTTTGTTTTCAGCTGCACAAAACCTCTGCTTTAGACACGGTGATGGGATGCCTGCAGTACCTAGGCACTTTGTTACCTTGAAGTTCCTCAAGATTATTGTCATGATAACAGACAGTCTGCAGAAGCATTTCCTGACACTATCTTAAATATTTTGGTGTAAACTAATGAACCATTACATTCTTATGTTTTAATTAAGTGAGCTGGGGTAGGTGCTGTGATCAGAGAGCAAGGTGGGACATCAACAGTAGGAAAAGTTGCTGGCAGTTTTAACTGTGGGGAAAGTAAGGGATTTTGTGATGGCTTGCCACCTGTCTTACAGAAGGGGATAACTGAACATACAGTATATTCTTTGCTGGAATCCTTTGTATGTATGTATGTATGTATGTATGTATGTATGTATGTATGTATGTATGTATGTATGTATGTATGTATTTAAAAAATTTTGGTATATTTATTAATCCCGGAGGAGAAATTGTCTTTTCGCATGAGCTTTGGGGGTCAGAGTGCAGGGTCAGCCATTGTACAGCGCCCTTGGAGCCATTTTCAGGTTAAGGACCACACTCAGTGCTCTTATATTGTGATGATCTAAGGAAATGTCTGCATATAGGTTGACTTTAGAGATGGGCTAAGGAATAGTGGGAATTCTTCTCCTTATTGTCCGTGATAAGTCTCTTCTTTCTTTCTCTCTCTCTTGCTCTGTCTCTATCTGCAACTTTCTTTTTCTACTATTTGGTGTCTATATCCTAGCAGCATTTATAGAAGTATCTGTAGCCAGTGTCAAGGTGTGATTTCATGATCCAGGTCACATGTGGCTGTGGTTGCTTTTCCCTTTAAGGAGAACAAAGAGCCACAATAGATTTAAGGGTGTGAGATTCTGTTCCTTCTTGTTCCTTCTTGAATTTAATCCCCAGAAGAGCAGACCAATAATCATAATACTCACAGCCTACACAATGTTTAGGTCCTTTGCTTCTCAGTGTGACTTAATGGCCCAGGTTTTTTTGTTTTTGTTGTAAACTGTATTTAATTTAATGTTATAATAAAATAAGCAAACACACACTCGTATAAGGAACAATAATGTCTAATCATAAATACAATCAGTGCAACATATCGAAGAAACAGGTAAGATATATTAATCGCAGTCAACACTTAAAATAGCTTTTAACTGTAAGCTGTCAGGTTGTTGGTTCAGTACTCCTCTGATTTGCTTGCTGTGTAATCCTTAGCCAGTCACTTAAATGTATACTCCATCCAAAAAATTATATTTTTTATGTTACTTACCCTGTGTAGTTTGTAGTGATGTAGAAAAATTTCAATCTCATGCTTTCATTCATAAGGGAGAGAAAAAAGTTTACGATATAATAGAAGTCAATACTGACCTATGCTACAAAATGGCATCCACTGAAAAAAAAAAAATCACGTTACTTGTATAGTCCACATTTCAGTTTTCCAGTTATATGCAATATTGTTAATAGTTGTTTCCAGAATAAAAAGAAAACTAAAGCCTCATGGGATTGATTTTTTTGAATTAAAGACCTGCCTGTCCCCCTCATTCGTTGTTCAAGAATCATGTCTTCAATTAATCTTCCTGTAATCAATGTGATTATTACAGAAGTATATATTTAACAATATTTAAAAAAATTCAAAACACCATGCATTTTATACATTTTGTGCATTTGACTGGCACAGTAGATTATGCAACACAGATTTTTTTTCTTTTTTCACAGATGTTTTTCACACTGTTTGCTGTTGCACAGCACAGGTTTCTTTTATGTTCCATTATATCATAATCTATCTTTCTCTCCATTCTGCATGAAAACAGGAGTTTTTTGCAGCCACAGTATAAAGTACATAGGGTTAGTAACATAAAAACATCATTTTTGGGTGGAGTATATCTTTAATTTGTTTTCAACAGTACAGGTATATATTCAGTTCATGCAAAAGACTGTGTGCATGTATAGTGTCTGGGTATGGAATTCATATTATAATGTAGAAAAATAATATATGTTTTGTTTGTTTCTTTGTGATAGATTTTTGAGTATTTTTAACCTAACTTTTTATTGTCTTTTCCGATTTTTTTGTTACATAGAATGACATTGTTGTTTCAGTCTTTTTGAAGATTGATATTTAAAGCATAAACCTGTTGCACTTTTTTCACAAAGAAGCAGCCTGTGGTGTGCTGAAAGCTTGTAATCTGTAATGCAGCTAGTCAGTCAAGCATCACCTTAATTTCTTGCCTGGAAAAACCCCTGTGACTAATATGGCAGAGATTTTAGTGTAAACAAACCTAATCTGATTACAGAAATGACATTGAAGAATTCAGTTTTTTGTTCCTTTGTCTGGTCAAACAAGAAACATGATTACTAGCAACTCTGACATTTAGGCTTTATTGGTTTTAACCAATTTCTGGCACCTTGATCATTTTTGTCTGTTTTGTTAAACTCTGTATAATTAAATGTACAGTATGCCTGCATTAGTAGAATGATTGCACGCTCACGATGGGTAGGCCTTAAAGTGTACTATTGCTGCAAATAGACATGGGCATGTATTTATATTTGAAAGGAAAGTGGACTAGTTGGGGAAGAATTTGTGTAGGTGTATGGATTTGCACCAAGAACTTTGGACCTATGTAGCAGAAAGTCGTGATGGCATCGGAGTGTCGGTATACTTTAATGTTACTTAAACATGTATGTTCAATTGAGATGTGTGCTCCTAATAAAATGAACCATGCCAAATTAATCTAAGGCAGGGATCTTAACTCACAGTGTTATGTTTCAGCCAGGGTTCCTTCTCTGGCTGGTGTTCAGATTCCTCTTTTTTGTTATGATTAATTTGTTTGTGTTAATACTGTTATTTATGTTTTCATTATTTACATTATTCTTAGTTTTGTATTATTATCTATGTTGTGCATTTTGTGGGTGGTTCTCCAAGAGGTGAGGCCACCTTTCCAGCTCCGTCAAGAGGCTGAGGAAATACACACAGTCCCTTGCGATAAATTACTGTATATGCACTGGGCAAAGAGGAGGATTCAACAAGCCCCTACCACACAAAAAAAAAGAAGCCGCGAGCACCACACAAAGCCCATTGGACACAAAACGGGACAGACTACGGACATAGCACACGAAACGTACACAAAAACAACGATTCAGACCCACGACCACACTAACATAAATAACAAATGACACACAAAGCCCCATTTCTAAATGAACCGTCCGTATTAAACATACGTCATCTCAACACGTTCACACTATGCAGCATAGGTGGATCTCATTACAATGAGGCACTATTAACCGTTCAACCGCAGAAAAGGCTCCATATTAACAGTGAGTGCGATCCTCCTTATTACTTATCCATATTTCTCACGCTGAAGAACAAACAAGTCATGAATTCACGATCACGGGTACAAAACGATATGGCTCGGATAACGGGACCAAACACAATTCACACTATGCAGCATAGGTGGATCTCATTACAATGAGGCACTATTAACCGTTCAACCGCAGAAAAGGCTCCATATTAACATTGAGTGCGATCCTCCTTATTACTTATCCATATATCTAACGCTGAAGAACAAACAAGTCATGAATTCACGATCACGGGTACAAAATGAATGTAGACGCATGCAGCGCACGTCTCACAGTGCTGCATCGATACAGGCACGGGTTCAAAACGAAACACCTCCCGTCTCAGACATACAGAAACAACAGCGAAGGGACAAAATAAATAAACGCAGACGTCTACACCGCGCATCTGGAATGCCGGAAAACAAGCAGGCAAGGCTCCAAAAAGAGAAAGCTCAACTGACCTACATACAAAAACGGGCAAGGCTCAATACAAACAATGCATGCCGTAAACTACAACAGGCTTCTCACACAGCACAGGCAAATCGATTACAGCTCCAAAACAACACGTCCCAAATACTGGACATACAACGACGCGCCTCTCAAACGGCACAAGCAAAACATACAGGTCACGCACATCAACGACAGACACCTGCTAAACGCTTGCGCCAGTTAGCTGACAACGCGTTCAATAATGAGTCCACTATTCAGGAAAATTCATTCGGATTAATAAATGTCATTTGCAATCATTGTCATTCACTTAACTTCCCTGAAGAAACAACTGGCAATACAAGTAATACATTTACACGTTGTTGTCAAAAGGGTCAAATTAGACTGCCTCCTTTACATTCATATCCTGAATATCTACAGAAGCTTCTAACTAACGATGTACCTGAAAGTAAAAACTTTATGAACTGCATTACATCCTACAAATCGGTATCCACTATGAACATGAACAGTAGCACTGCATGTGACATCCGTCTTGCAAAACTGTTAATTATTGATGAATGTACAATGGCATCCAGTCACTTACTCAACACCATTCATAAACTTCTACAAACGTTGATGAATAATAATATTCCCTTTCGATGAAAGGTACTTTTATTAGGAGGAGATTTTAGACAGTGCTTAGCTATTGTTCCACATGCCATGCGCTCAGCTATTGTTCAGTGCACCTTAAAATACGCAGACAATTGGCATTGCTTTCAAAAGATACAGTTAGTACAAAACATGCAATGTCCAGATCCAGATCATAACAATTGGTTATTACAACTGGGGGATGGTACACTCACCAATACAGATAGACTTCACCCAGATATTATTACAATTCCTCAAGCCTTTATCTGCGACGACTTAGTTACAGAGATATTTGGAACAGCAATCTCATTAGACCAAATGCCCCTTTTAACACAACGCACTATATTATGTCCAAAAAATATTAATGTCTAAAACATAAATACCCAAGTCATTGCATTACTTCCTGGAGAGACACAACTCTTTCTAAGCTCTGACAAAGTTGACTGTGATCACGACAATAACCATCTTCATTGACCTTACAAGTTCTGACCTGGAATTACCTTTTACACTTAAACGGCGTTTACAAAGAAATTTTCCAATAAACCTTTACACTGTGCCACACACTTTATTGTTTGCTTTCTATATACATCATCTACACCTTCACACTATTCTATATCTCATTCATACATCACGCTCTTTGTCATTTCCCAACACCAGGGGTTGGCGAGCGAAGCGAGCAGGGGGCGGAGCCCCCTAGTAACTTCTCTGAAGGAGCCAGAGTTCATTCAGTCGCTTTGAAAATAACAGCTGAATATCAAATGACCTCCCTTTATGCACAGTGTTGGTTTTTGAACTATACTTGTTGATCAGGGGTTGTTTCTATCCAGCTCTGGAGTTGCATCGCTGAAGAGGCCCCAAGTGGTTGTGAGAAAAATCACAAGGCCTTGGCTGAGTACCATATAGTTAGAGTTTGTTTTGGTGGAGGAGAGAGTCCTGATAAAATGACTTTGAGTCACAGAGGAAAGCATTGATTTTTGGTTGCATCTCTGCAACTAACAACTACTGAGAGTATTTGGTAGGAGGAGATCCCACTTAGAAATATTCGAGGCACTTGTTATTATTGGGTTATTTTTGCTAGCACACCACTTATATTTAAATGTTGCCGTCTTGTGTTTCAAGACTGTCAGACTGGAGTGGTAGCCTTCATTTTTTATAAAGGGTATTTTCCGGTTTATTGAGTGATCACACTCTTCAGCTTTAATTGAAATGCTGGTGTTCTGGAACTGAAAAGATAAAGATTGCATCTCTGATGTTTGTAGATGATGATGTCCTCTTCGCTTTATGAGGCTGAGATCGCCTGCAAGTGGCAACAAGTGGCTTGTTGCATTTTCCAAATTATCCATATACTTATTTTTTCATATATTCAGCTACTACCCTTTTGGATACAAACTGCTTGATATAGGCAGAAAGTAAAAAAGGCTTGTTTTTTAATACTGTTCTTAGCTTAAAACAAACAGCTGTTAAGGCACAATTAGGTGGAACATCAGCCTCAGAGAACAAAGAGTCCGTAGTCTCATGGAACAACAAGGCATACTCCCCTTGGTTTGCACATATGGTTTCGAGAAAAGGTTTAAAGGCTGAAAGGCTTGATGAATTCCAACTGGACGTCACTCAGATGCTAAACTATCCATAAGAAACAGAAAGACAGTGAGTAGCAGAGTGTGAGAGGTGCTCTTTTTGTTACCCTATTTAAACATTTGCAAAAAGTAGTAACCAAATCATTTATTCTACATATTTACTTGACCCTGATTCTCCTTGAAATTAGGGCATTCTGACTAAAAATCTGTAATAAAGAATCTTAATTAATGCCTGATTTTGGCCTTTTGTTTTTCTGCAGTCTGTGTCTAATTGAATTCTGACACTAGTAAAGGACTTTGGCTTGCAACTACAAAAATCACACTTCATCCTTTAGTGTAGTGTCTGACCACAAGTAAATTGCTTTTACTTGTACAAGCTAAATACATTTAAATACAGTATATTTAGAAATGCAAGAAAATGCTTTAGTAAATATAGCAAAACAAACCATTTAAACCATTTAATCAACTAATCACAATGACATATTGATTACTGATTATTTGATTATATGTACCGCTTGCTACAATAGTGTAACCAGTTGTTGAGTCCATTGGAGAAATTACCTTTTATCCTGGACATTGGGTATTATATAACTTTGTTCAGTAAATAAATAATACAGCACATAACTGTTTTCTCTGGTTTTTTTTTTTTGTTCTTTATTTCGACTTATTCAATTTCTTATATTAGGAATTTGTTAGTTTTTGCATACCCCTTGGGGTGAGAGCACAGGGTCAGCCATTGTACAACGCCCCTGGAGCAATTACAGGTTAAGGGCCCTAGAATCTCTTTTGGCAGTGACGGGGATTAGAACCGGCAACCTTCGGGATACCAGCACAGATCCTTAGCCTCACAGCCACCACTCCAGTCTTACTTCCAAACCATAAAAGTGTTAGTGTTAGGGTAATTGGCCATTATAAATTGGCCTCATGTGAGAGAGTGCATGAGTGGGCCCTGCGATTGATTGCTGTAATTCAGGATATTTCCTGCCTTATTCATTCATCTATCCATCCATTATCCAACCCGCAATATCCTAACTACAGGGTCACGGGGGTCTGCTATAGCCAATTCCAGCCAACACAGGGCGCAGGGCAGGAATCAATCCCGGGCAGGACACCAACCCACCACATGACACACACACACAACCACACACTAGGGACAAATTAGAATCGCCAGTCCACCTAACCTGCATGTCTTTGGACTGTGGGAGGAAACAAGAGCACCCGGAGGAAACCCACGCAGACACAGGGAGAACATACAAACTCCACGCAGGGAGGACCTGGGAGGTGAACCCGGGTCTCCTTACTGCAAGGCAGCAGAGCTACCACTGCGCCACCCCTTATTCATTCAGTTTCCTTTAAATATTATTATGTTTTGACTGAAGCTTTCAGCAATTCATTTCAGCAAAATCAAACAGGCTTGAATTATTTTTCATTGCAATATAGCCTGTAAATTTAGTGTAACAGGATGGTGTATCCTGATCTGCCTCTTTGTTGGGTCCAAAAATGTTTGCAATTATAATTATATTATCAATAATATTAGTAATACGAAATAAACAGGTTTGAGTTTGAGTTTTTTTGGTGAAGGTCATTCCACAGTATGGTAAGCTCCAATGCTGATGTGGCTTTTTGCATTTGGTGTCATACTTCATATTCATATTAATCTCATTTTGTTTAATTAAAATTGTAAACCTTACTATATTGCCATTTTGTGATTTTTGGAAGCCCATTATACAGGTTAAACCAAATGCCCTCTTACCTGCTTCTAAAGCAGTGACATGGACTTACAATAATTTTCTTCTAGTTTATACAAAATACAATGCTACGCCTTTCATTTTTTGAAAAGTTTAATAGGATAGGATTCCTAATCTTGCCTTCTTTTTAACTGTATTTTTTTAATTCTTAAGAAATAATAAAAACTGAAAATAATTTATTTTAATTTAAATTGTATATTCTGTTGTTATTATAACATAATACACAGATATATGCATTGCAGAAAATCCAGTAATGTTTATATTTTTATTAGTGCCTCCAATTGACATCTTTAATTCAGTTACATTTTAATGAAAGTTGCTATGGCTGTACAATAATCTGATATGTAGTAATGCAAATTATTTATCTGCAATGGGATGACAAATTTTCTTGCCTTATTCAACCATTAGAAATGTCACAAATGAGTTATCATAGACTTTACATTTTGTTATAATTATTAGTTACAGGTATAAGAGACTTTTTGGTTACGTGATGCACAAGCAACTGACCAGAATGACATTTAATCTTTATTAGATTGTTATTTATAACTTTATCAGTCTTGAACATCTTGTTCGATAGCCCAGTCAATTACATTAATTTTAAATTTTAATATCAGATTCCTTTTAAGTAGTTACTTTAAGACATAAAGAATGACTTGTTTGGTAGATTACATATTAAGTTACAGATTAAATTAATTCTGCTTAAGAACAAACTTCTGTTGAGTTAAATAATGCTTTAGTCATTAAAATAAATAAAGGGCTTTGACAGTCATGTAGATTGAAAAGGCAGGATAAATGGTTTGGGTACTGTGCGGTAATGCTGTTTAATAGGCAAGCCTGTATTTAAAAAAAAAAAAAAAAGACGCAAACAATGGGTGACCGTTGTTATCAGCAATTAATGTTAAGTTTGCTCCTGGACAACTGAATACCAACATCCGTGGATTGTCAGTGTTTACTTTGGATTAATGGTGGTGTGGGATAAACTGCATTATGGGGTCCATGGTTGTGTGTTTTTAGTTAAAAGAGTACAACTTGGCTCACGCTTGTGAGTGTGTAGTGCTCCGCTGCAAAGCTACATAGCCGCAGGGTGTTTAATTGGGGAAGTGAGTTGGTTGCTTGTTATGTGGAAGTATGCTTGACTAAGCTGTTTCCCATTGACATTCTGCTGGTTGTTAGGAGGAGCACCTGCGTCCACAAGGTAGAAGAGGTGCCTGGGAAAAAGAGTAGGAGTGGGGAGGCAGAAACAATTGAGGAAGATCCAGAAGTAAGAGAGAAAAGATGACGAGGACTGAAAGGAAGGAAATGTTCAGATAGTGGTGGAGCGGGTGTAATAGTGAGAAGGTATGGCTGTCAGGAACAGGCCCTGTGCAGAGAAGTGACGCTTCAGGGGTAGGCTCGTTACCTGCTGAGCATCGAAGTGGAGCAGGGGTGCCCATCCACTGCTAGAAGTTCCATGGTTGCTGAGGGTTTGCAATGGGACAAGGGAGCAGCAGGGCTAATGAGCTGTCCACGGACAATGAGGAATGGAGGTGTGGCACAAGTAGGTAAAAGTGTTGACCCATGCTTGCCAGAAGACATCCTCTCCAACCGAATGGACCTCTTGAGGTGAGCTGCAGAGGTGCAGAATTGGATGAATGTAATAGGGTGCAAGTTTTTGAGAGAGAATGATCCTGACTGTGTTTTAAACTGTGGTTTTTAACTGCTTTGAGATTTATTTATTTTTTAGGATTTTAACCTCCACAAACACTCTTTTTATCAAAGGGTATTTATTTATTATGGGTTAAACTACTTCTGCGCACTGTTTTGGATTACATTAAATAAAAATGCACCGAGCTCTTTTGGAGCACAAATCCTTGCTGTGCCATGTGTCCTCACTTCTCAGTTCATCCTCAGTTTATGTCTATCAATGTCCCAGGTTCAAGAGGGATATGTTAGCTGCAGGCCACTTTGTGTGCCATCCTGCTTTACTTCCTGCCTTATGACCAGTGGTGCCCCAATATACTTTGGCTACCACCCTAATTGTAGAGGAAAAAACTGGCTCAGGAAATGAATAGGTGGCTGACTGGATGAAAGTGCATGAGCATCAGGTAAGATATTTTTAGTGTTATATAATGCCTTCTTTGTATTTATGAAGGAAGCCTTTTTTACAGAGTGTTTTGCACAAGTAGCTGCCAAAATGCGCCCTTAATTGAAGGTTGTAGTTCCGCTGCTTTCGTGGTGTTTTGAAAAAAGAAATTGCACCTGCTAATTTCAGAAAGCTTTTCCGTCACAAAATTCATAGCTTTAGAAATATGAATAGTGTGTGAACTCTGGAAAATTTGTAATTTGTATAGCAGGCAAGGCATACTTAAGGAAAAAAAGTGTATCTTGTATGCCTTTGGCATGCTGACTTAGTGACACAGTTCTGTAAAGTTTTAAAAATATGCAGCTGAAGTATGAAACTATTCATTCAGGGCCACTGCACATTTTTGCTTTCTATATTATAAGGATGATTGCTTTAGTCCATTTTTTCATTCATGAAGGTCGTGTTTTGCTGGAAGATAGTCTTATTGTACTCCAGTTTTGTAAAAGTATTATGTTTCTTTTAAAGCAGGAGTACATATAGAATAATGCACATTTTAAAAAATGAGAATAAACAGGAACAGGTGAGTGTTAGTCAAAAGCTCTAAAACTATGATGAGATAAAATATAGAAATCCTTCCTCACTGGCCTGGTCTACACCTCTGCACATTATACTTTGGGGTGTGGGTTGTAAAATTAGACTAAAGCATATACAATATTTGCAACTTTCCATCCTCACCATTCTTATTTGCAAAGCAAACTATGGGCTATGCTTTTGACAGTATCATTTCAATCTACAACTTGTAGTCGATTTAACACCTTGCTCCAATGACATAGAATGTCCTGAAATAGTATTTGCTTTCTCTGTAATTATCTAAATGATTCCATATTTTTCAACAGAAAATGTGGCCCTATCTTGTGGGTTGTAGGTATTTATGAAGAAGAGTCCGAGGCAGATAGAAAGAAAAAACTCACCACAAATGAAAGAAGAATTATAGGTATTATGTCGAGTGTGAAAAAGAAAATAACCTCCTTGTAAACTCAGCTTAGTTATATGGCTTATTAGGGTCAATAGTAATAATAATAATAATAATAGTCTTGCTCCACCTAGCATAAACCTGTATAACTTTGTCTCTTACCATGAAAGTGAAACTGTTGGCAGAGACATTACAGGGGCACATCATACCTCAATCTACAGACTTAATAATTTATCTATCAGCCTGGAGATGATTATAAAGACAGGCTGTAGTGTTTCAATGAAGAACATTCAGAGCTTCATTGTCCAAATGGAGTAAATATTGCACAGTGTTTATTCATAACAGCACATTACATTCATAAACCAACAAATTTCCTTTCAGAGACACAGAAGGCCAGAAGATATCCTGGCAGCAGTGTGTTTAAGGCAGGATGCGGCCACAGACAATGTGCTTTCCCATCGTTAAACACACTAATGTACACACACGCACATACACACACACGTACACTCTTATGCTCACACTAGGCCAGTTTTGAATCTTCAACTAATCTAATCTATGTGGGAGGAAAACCCATGCAGAGACATAGACAATGTGCAAAATCCACAAAGACAGTGACTTGATGTGTGATTTCATATTATGACTCTGGATCTGTTAGCAGCAGCAATGACCATTGAGCTATTGTGTCAGGTACAAAACCTTTCTGTCAAAAATTTCCAATAAATTATGTAGAACCCTAAAACAACATATAAAAATGTACTAGTGTCTCTTGCCTTGGCTAATGGTAGTTGTGTCCAACAGGAAGTGCTAACTCCTCGGATGGACCAGGTTCAGTGCTGGGAATTGCATTGTAATCCCTCATCAAAACCACAACTGTGACAAAATAACCACAACCACAACAGAAGTCAATCAGGATCCATTTGATAATTTTATATTTATCTTGTATTTAGCTCTCAGGAGACCCAAGATAAAAGTCAAAAGAGGTGAATGCAGCAGTCAGCTGAGGTGCTGTTGGTTCTCCTGTTGTTATCCTCTTTAGGGGTGTGCAGAAGTTTGGAGGTGGATGGGTACAGAGGGCAGCAATTCAAAAGTCCCAGCATTGAGCAAATTAAGTGGCTGCATTGCCCCACACGTGTCCAGGGCCGAGTATTGGTGGGGTTTCAACCAGTCTGGATGGGGTAACACTTTTTGTAACTTCAGGATAATATTGTTTTGATACAATAAACCAATCTGTGTCTAATTAGGAGTTATGCCTCTCCTTTTCCAGAAGTCTCTTTTAGCCAAAGTATTTTCTCATCTCCTCTTCTGATGGATCCAAAAAAATTCTGTCTCATACAGCACAACAAAAGAAAATAAAGGCAAGCAATGCATAACAAAAAGGAAACATAAATATAATAATATAGTCATAACAATATTACTAATAATAATCAGAAATAGAAATACACATAAGCAGGCTATTTATATGTGATGCACTGAAAATCATTAGTCTTCTTAACTGCATACAATAATGTTAATGAATCCACCATCAGAAGGAAAACTGTGCAAAAACTGAATCCACTGCAAAATAGCAAGGAGCAGAAACCAAAAAAGCTAACACTTTTTTCAATTGGTAAGAACCCCACAAGAAATGTTCAGATATACAGCTTTGGAACATTTTAATCAAAGTCTAGAAGTAAACGTCTTTGTGTTGTGGTAGCAGAGCTTTAAATGACTTATGTAAGGATGAATGTTAACAATTTTAAATATACGAACAAATCATAGTGTATAGTTAAGAGTAAGTAAAACATGCTCCAGCACAGAGTGACCCTCAGAGAGCAATCATATGTTTTTATTTTACTGTGAGGTTTTTCTTTTTTTTTTTAAACAAATCTTCCTATTTTTTTATACTCTTTGGCTTCTTTGGGTTTATGTCAGTATTTAAGGAGTGTAAACTTGTACTGTGTTGCAATTTTGGATATCACTACATTAAAAAATGCCTAATTTAAAGCATGTCTTAATATAATTCAAAACCTTAAGTTTATCCCAGTGCTTTAGGGTGCCTTTTTATATTTCTTGAGGTCGACTTACCTCCATATTCCAGGATTACTCCCTGTCAGTTGTGGAAGAAAAGGCAATGACTGTCCATGCCACCGAACGGGATAAGCTGGTTATAAAACGGGTGGATGCTTAGTATAGGGTGGTCCAGATCTAACTATGCAATTATTGCATTGCATTAAACGTTACATAGTTAGATCTGGACCACCCTGTAAATGCTGAGTGCATACCTTGGCATTGAGTATCCCATTTATAAATACAGTACAGCATTTTTTAAGGTCAACTGTAAAATCAATTCTGTTTTCTTTAAGAAAAAAACATGCAGACAGAGCTTGTTCTGTTCAGTTCTGTAACTGAAAATTCATTTAACCCTGACAACTTTAATGAAAACTGAACAATATACATTTGCAGTATATATTTATTTTTTATTGTTTTGTGTATTAGTGGGAGAAACTTTCCTAAGAAAGGATAAATTAAAAATTGTAACAGAAACCTTACTGGGAAAGATAGACATACTTGTCACTTTGTAACTTAATTCTATCAAAAGCGCTATGCAGTCCGTACACTATGATGGTAGGGAGATGTCTGATCACCCTCTTTAAATATTAAAGGGAGAGGACCATGATTTTAAAATTAAAAACAGGTCATGATTTTATACTGCTTATTCCGGGAACTTCTTCAGAATTGTGTGCTACCATGTGACTGTGGGATCTATTAACTATTATGATTGCTATGACCTTGCATTACCTGAAACATTAGACTGGGTAGTGGGGATCATAAATGTGCTCCTGCAATGGAATGACACCCTGTCTGTCATAGGTTCTTGATTTACACATGATGCAGTCCGTGATGAGTTGCAACCTTTTCCTGCTCCTTGATCTTGAATTACAGATAGTATGTTCAACAAATAAATCAATGGATTAATGTAAGAATAAAATGAATTAAGATGTATACAACATCTCTACTTTATCATACACAGGTATGTTGTAACAAAAATAATGGTGGTAAAAGTAAGTAGTGAAAACTTATTGAGTGGATTCAGGATTGGAAGAAGTTCAGCAGGCTAGTTGGGCTTCAAGCAGCAGTGGATGTGGGTTTGGATGTGGACTTTTATGGGTTGTGAAATGATTGGACAAACACAAGAAGAGGTTTGGGGGCAGCCGCCCATATACTTGAATCAGGCTGCCAAAACTGAAAGGTCGGTTCCATAGAACAGGTCTCAACAGACTTCATTCCAACAATAGAACAATCATAATAGGCAAAGATGGCAATTTTAAAGCTGGGCTGGGTAAGTGATTTCATCAGGCACAGAACCGGAAGTGATATCTTTTGGGGCCCAGAGCCAGAAGTGACGTCTTTGGGGCTGGAACTGGAGGTGACATCCTTGAGTCCAGGCCAAATTTCCTGTGGTTTTTCTGCCAGTGAAAAAGAGGGAGGATTAGTATACCCTGCCACCCCCTGGTCTGGCATGGAATTATCCCTTTGTGAGCCCTTCAGGTGCCTCCCAGTCACACGTGTATGACAAGGTATAGGCAGGTCTTGGTATAACTTTACTGGGCATGCGTGGGTCTTAATGGCTTAAATGGGTACCGTTGGATTTGAAACCGAATTTCCATACCCCTAAAAACTGTTCTAGAGTTCTTTCTTTACTGATTGTTTTTTATAAACACTATGCTAGCCAGTTTGACAGAAAGAAAAGATAACGTTTGCTTTCATTGAGACAAATCCTTCATTTCCCTCATTATAAGATAATGAACAAAAATGATTTTGTCCCCAGCTCACCATTTCCAGAAGGTTTGTCTCAGATGAATGAAATAAAGTTAGCTAAAACTAAAATGAGAATTAAGTCACTGCCACTGCTTAACCTTTACCTTAAAATGAACATATGGGACACTCATTGGCCTCAGTAGTATCCTGGTGGGTTACAAAAGAGTCTTACCAGTATGTAGCTCAATCCAAATAATAGATGTCTAAAATCTAAAATTTTTAATCCCTTTGTGCAATGTATTCAAACCAAGTTTAACATCCTATGTGTACTCAGCATGAAAGCAAAATAGACAACTGGGTGGAAAAATTTAATTCCTAATGGAAAGTAGTAAAGAATAGGAAACATTATTTAATTTGAATAGAATAAGTTTAAATGTCCAAAAACCCTGGTAAATGCACTGTTTTTCCAATTATTTAGTAAAAAGAACACATCTGCTTTGTGTAAGTCAAAAATTGAGGGCATTTTAATATCTAAGTCACAATTCTTCACCTTCAATATCGGTTATTAAGCTCAAAAGTCAGCGAAATGCAAAAGAATTACTTTTGACACTAAATCTTCCTATTGATAGCCTTTCTAAGCACACTCAGACATTCATGAGTAATTACTACTGCATAATGCAAAAATTTATACAGTCAAGACGACAGCTTCAAGCAACTTTACCTTAGAAAATGATGGTAATGGTATTCATTCATAGTTATATGACTTGTCCAGAAGGAAAAGAAAGCACGCGAAGTCTTACCCTTCACAATTAAGAAGACAGGGTGTATGGTAAACATTGGCCTTGTTACAATACCTTTTATCACATCAAGTGAGAGAGATGGCATTACTTTGGATGGCATTTAGTGATGTTATAGTATATGCATTCACATGATGAATGTGATTATACTGGTGGTATACTGTGATTAAGCAATTTTCTGTTGTGTGTCGAGAGTAAATAAATGACAAGCAATAAATCCCCTATTTTTCATGTATGCTTTATTCGTGCAACTTTTATGCCATCAAAAATGCCATTTAATAGAGTATTTTTTCAGCATTACCATTTTGTTAAAGTACAGTATCAGTTGCTTCACAAATGGACTCTAAACTGGACTTGTTTGTGTCATTTAAAGTAAGTTGCCACTTTCTGCACTAGTTAAAAATGTATGACTGACATAATTGGTAATATATCTTGAAAAGCAAAACCATACAAATATATATTTTAAAGTCACAACAGATAAGTCCTTTCATTTTTGTTAGTGCGTACCTTCATGCTTTGTGTATTGGGAACAACTTCATGGACCCAGTTACATTCATGAAATCTATTTAAAGTTGGAAAGCTTTCGGACTGTTCAAAAAGTTTTACATTTCACATTCTTAGCCCCAAATGATTAATGTGCCTGCTGCTTACCATTTAATAGGTACTCATGATCACAATAATGGCCTTTTCTAGCATAGATACCTAGAAAAGGGAATTTATTAATAACGCATCAATGTACATTTGTACATTTTTGTTCCTTGCTTGCAATGATGTTTCATTGAAAGAATTCTTTCTTGAAATCATGGCTTGTAGACTGCTAGGCTGTAATTCAAGTTCAAATTTGATCCACTACTCTTTATGTACCATACATTCTGGCATTCTAGTTAAATCAAATGGCAATATAGTTGATAACTTTGCAGTGGGAACTATGTGCTTTTAGAATTCAAACTATATGTTTACGGTAAAAAGGAGCATGGGGGAGATAATGGACCTTCTGGGGTCTCAGATAGGAAAATAATATGAAGTCCAGAAATGAGATGGTGTAAATAAGAAAAGGAAAGAGTTTATTTGCACCAGAAACTGGCAGGAATAAGATTATGTGGGAGACAAGGTAAAGTTGGTGATTATCTTCTGGATCCAGAACTTTCAATCTGGAGAGAAATCAGAGAGAAATATGACTTTCTGTGTACCCACAAAACAATCCTCTGGAGTAACACTTATATATACATATTGTCAAAAAAACAGTCACAAGACATCAAAAAAGGTTTGGGGCTGCAACCCTTGTATTATGCCCTGGCTGCAAATGGGTAATTTTGTTTGAGTTGTTCACAGGTTTGAGTCCAAAACAAAACTGATTTGAGTTTGGAGGCTTTAAAGGTTGGGACAGGAAGTGACATCATCAGGACTGGAACCAGAAGTGACATCACCGGGATCGGAAGTGATGTCATCCATAGCTCCAGGTCCTGGGAATTACTTCTTCGGGACTGGAAATTGCATCATCAGTGGCGTGCCAAAACTCCAAACGGTGCCAGAAGTGCCATCATTAATAACGCCGGTGCCGGAAGTGATGTCATCAATGGCACCGGAACCTAGCAGGATTTCCTGTGGATGGTCTGTAGAGAAAGTCAGTGCAGCCTGCCACTCCCTGGTCTGGTGTGGTACTACTATTATTCAGGCCCTTTAGCTGCCTCCCAATTGCACGTATGTGACTATATATACATACCTTTATGGCTTGACTGAGGGAAATGGTACAGTACCACTTCATGATGAAGGGGGTGCTAACACTATGGCCTGTTTTCTTTCAACCACATCTCACAGAAACCGTCCAGTGAAGATGTCTAGTCCTGCCGGGATAAGTTCTGTCCCTTCTGGCTTGGCATTATACTACCTGGAGGTGTCTTGTGAAATGGAGCTCCGGCATACTTTGTTACCTGCTCAGATGGAGCGTTTTCCTTGGGCTACTGTGGATGCTTTTTTATTTGTGCCCTCCAGCTGCCATTATTTTCTGCTCATTGATTTAATTAAATGGGGTTTTCACCCATTTGGTGCCCCAATGTACTCCAGAGTGGTTTGTGTCCTCGATTACAGTGTATAATATCTATTTGTGTAAATATGTATATATATTCCATCCATTAATCCATTATCCAACCTGCTATATCCTAACTACAGGGTCACGGGGGTCTGGTGGAGCCAATCCCAGCCAACACAGGGCACAAGGCAGGAAACAAACCCCGGGCAGGGCGCCAGCCCACCGTGTATAATATCTATTTGTGTAAATATGTATATATAAAATATTATCAAAAACAAAACATGTTTGAGCACAACATACATACTACTACATACTACCCTTTCTTGTTTAATGTCGAGAAAAGCCAAGCAAAATGACACCTTTTATTGGCTAACTAAAAAGATTACAATATGCAAGCTTTCGAGGCAACTCAGGCCCCTTCTTCAGGCAAGATGTAACATCTTGCCTGAAGAAGGGGCCTGAGTTGCCTCGAAAGCTTGCATATTGTAATCTTTTTAGTTAGCCAATAAAAGGTGTCATTTTGCTTGGCTTTTCTCTACATTCATAATGGCTAACACGGTACAACACCCTTGTTTAATGTCATAAGGATTTACTATTCTAATATAGAACTCAGTATTTCTAAGTGGAAAAATGATCAGCCTCACAATGAAGTCTTCTGCAAATGCAGTTCCTTTGAGAATTTTGCACACATGTCTTTTGTTTGCAGTTTCTTCTTAATTATTTCAAACTAGGCTTAGTAACAAATTGTTGAAATTATGTGTACATTTTTTTTTATTTTGTAAATATTACATTGGGTGAACATGAAATAAACATTCTGCTTGCAGGGGAAGGGGTGGCTGTTGCATGAAATTCAGGATAACAGATGGCCTACTGTATAATAGTGAAGTGTTTGTGAGTAATTTGACCTGCTAAACTGAATACAATTTTGAACAAGCATTGTAGTGTTGCTTTTTTTAGCACATATAAAATGTGGTAGCAGACATAAAGAACCCTATGAACAGAGAAACTAAGCACAAGACTGGCAACAGGTTACTGGGAGAGGTGAGGTTTTGGAGTTCAGGACTTATTATTTTGTCCCAGATTTTTTGTTAGGTCAGTTAGGGATCTAACTGTTTGAGGCAGTGTTGCAGTTGTCTTTCAGTTGACAGTAAACTTTAATTTGAGAAGAAAAATGTTGTGTGCTTTTTATTATTTACTTCAATATATAGTGTAGAACTTAGTTATGTACTGATTGAATGTAATGTGCTGTGCAGAATCTTTGAAGGCATTAAAATCTATATATAATGTTCTCACTAAACGTATGAAGTTGTTGAATAAATAAAATGTTATCTAAATAAGCTGCAATGTATTTAACATAGGGTGCTAGCAGTCTGTAATGACTGTTGTTAACTATAATGCAGCAGAAGTCTTTGTGTGTGACACCGGTAGTGTTTAAAATGCTGGCATGCTCCCAATGACATCCTAAATTCCTTATTTTCCATTGAAGAGCCTTTGTGTATGAGTTATAGTAAATCAAATTATGGAGTTAGGACTTTTTCATGAGTTTATAAATCTCAATTTTAACATACTGTACATATTCATCTTTGATGATTGTCTTTCCTTTTGTTTATTTGGATTTTCACTACTGCTTTGTTTATTTGTTTTGGTCACTCTTTGGCTAAATTACTGCCAGTTGTTGGCCTGCCATTTCCAACAGGCAAAATAGCTAGGATAGGTGTTGTTGTACAGACTTTCAAAACACTAACATATTTTATAGAATATCTCATCTAACCATCACAAGTGTCATCTCCTTCAGTTTTGTGAAATGACTTTGCCCCTGGCAACTTCTTGCTAGCTGGGCACCCTACATCGTCTTTAATAAATAAGACTCCCCATATAGTTGGATAATTAAGTTCCATTTAACATAACCCAAAAGAAAAAGATAAATGTTTTTAATATTTATTTTTTCTGCTGGATTACATTAATTTTTTTCAATGATTCAAAAGACGTACGAATATTTAAATTAATTTTGAATTTAAAGAAAATCAAAACAGTAATTTTTGCAGGCATCCATTCTCTAACCTGCTTATTCATTCTGGGTCACAGTGTCTATCCTGGCAATATACAGCAAAAGGTGGGAACTAACTCCTAGCTATGGGGGCAGTGAGGTACTATAGAGGGCATTAATCTCCACGCCCATGTTCAGTCATCACAGACTAATTTAGAGTTACCATTTAACATAACTTGCACATTTTAGATATCTGGGAGGAAAAGTAGATTACCCAGAAGAAAACTAACCAGGCACTGGAATACGGTACACTCAATGCACAAAGTATGGATCTGTAAAGCACCCTCACTAAGTACTGTGCCAGTGTACCGCCCAGCAATCATATATTATCTTTGCAGCATCAAACTGTTTGTTAACAGTGACTCCATGGAGGTAATCTGTGAGGTCAGTTTTTCAGACTTAATTGGCCATAAAATCTGGTGTCACTCTGAGTGATTTAGCTTTGAACTTTGATCTCTTTAAAAATTAATAGAAAGGGAATATTCTTAGAATATGTTTTTAGACAAGGTTATTACCTGCTACAGCTTGGACCACAGCAGGATGCCAATTAGATTTCTCTGACAGGATTTATTTATTTTTTACTTGTCCTTTACATTAAGACCCTATTTGTATTGTCAGGCTGTGATCATTTTCAAATATTTAACACTTGTTTATATAAGCTTCTATTTATCCATTTTTTAATTAGTCTTGTTCTATTTGAGGGCACACAGGAGACTCAACCTTAGGTCCACGTCGTGGGTTGGGTGCCCTTGTCTATAACATACAGTCTTCTCATTTACTGCAATACTATATGCCATGCTAGAATTAAGTTGATATTTTGACCCTCCTAAAGTTAGAGTTTATCACATAAAAATCAGAATGGTAGCAGTGCTAGAACAGCCCTTTAAAGAGAGATGAAAGCAGAGAAAGTAAAATACTGGATACAAAAATAAACTCCAAGCTTTACTCCAAAGTGAGTCGCAGTGGCTGTTTAAATTAAAACCTTGTTCAGAATATAATTTGTGAATTAGATAGCATTTAGGCATCTTGTGGCTTAAATGTTACACTTACAAGGTTAAAGCTATATTGTCTGCTTAGTCTATTGGACTAAGCTATGCTCCCATATTCATTTTACAAAATAAGAGCGAGAGGACCAAGATAACTAGAGGGTACACAACAATAAAATGTAGAAAGAGACATGTAAAATATTCCTCTGTTCCTTTTACTTTAGTGAATTGCCTTAATAAGGAAGGGGCTCTCAGTGTCAATCTCTTTGAAGCTTTAAAGTAATATATTGTGAACTGCAGAGGACCAGATGATAAGTAATGTTCATGATTCATAATTTAAATCAACCTAAGCTAGTATAGCCCAAAGTGACTCCGACACAGATTTATTTTTTCTTATATTATCCGACTAAAACCGGAAATATGATAAATGCTTAGCGCAGCTTAACAGGTATTGTCTTTACTTTATGTAATAACAATATTGATGAGCTCTATTGCCAGCACTATAAAACTTTACCCTTTAATGGAACCACATAGTGCCTCCACAGTCCCTGCTAATGTCAATGACCATCACCAAGAATGCAATGCTTTTACATGGGCTGCAAGATTCTACTAAAGATTTTGAAAAAAGTGATCACATTAATGCATTTTTTAATGCACTGAATAACAACTAATTAGCGAAAGTGCAATTGCATGGAAATAAAGAAGCTAGTTTTGAAAGTCTTATTATTAGAACTGAGAAATTAATAATTAAACCGGATCTAAACCAAAGTCAGTTATTACAGGCTGAATTTAGACACATAACTGGCATCTGCTGTTATGTCCCACTGAATTGACCCACATCCAATGGTATTCAAGTCAAGTCAAGTCAAGTCAAGTCAAGTTGGAGAGCATGCACTGGTACAGTGAGTTGCTGCACCCACCACACAATGAAACAGGTTGGGATCCCAGTTGGCAACCCCCGAGTCAGACACATGGTCCAGTCCCACCCTCCGTAAATGACCATCTATCTGCTGTAGCCAGGTGTTACGAGGGTGACCCCTTGCCCTGGTCCAGTCACTTGGGTCCCCAACAATAAGCTGGATCACCCTTGGGGAATCGCGCCACATGGCCGGTAATGCACCTCGTTTAGGAGTCCATGAGCAACCGCTCATTTGACACAAAGTCAAACCAGCAGTACCCAAGGATTCTCCAGAGAGACACAATACCAAAGGAGTCCAGTCTTCGTCTCAGGGCACTGGATAGCGTCCACATCTTACAACCATATAGCAAGACAGGAAGGACCAGGACTTTAAAGACTTGGACCTTTGTAATTTTGCATAGATTTCGGGAGCACCACAAACCCCTTTCCAGCGACCTCATGATCCCCCATGCTCTCCCAATCCATCTACTGACTTCATAGGAAGAGTCACCAGAGACAAGAATGTCACTGCCGAGGCAAGTAAACCTCTCAATAAGGTTGACACTCTGCTGATGGCTGTGCCCAAGAGGTCATTAAAGGCCTGGAAGTTGTTTTTTATCCAGGACACTCACAAGCCCAGACACTCAGACTCCTCGCTCAGTCTCTTGAGAACCCTGATCAGAGCCTCCATTGAGTCCGCGAAGATCACAGCACCATCAGCATCGTCCAATGTTATTACCAGCTTTTTAATAAAACAGTGGAATTATGAAGTATTAAACTTACTTCAGGCCAGTGATGAATGGATTCTAGCTACTGTGGTGTCTTAGTAGCCCAACTATAATAAGAACTGTGTTCCCTGGCATTTCACACCTTAATGATTACATTAGAGTCTACATGTACACCAATGTGGTGTGGTGTGTTTATTCATTAAAATGTGCAAGGAAGGGATAAACAAAGGAGAATGTTTAATATTAAGTGAAATTATGTGAATTTCCCCTTGGGATTAATAAAGTATCTATCTATCTATCTATCTATCTATCTATCTATCTATCTATCTATCTATCTATCTATCTATCTGTCTGTCTGTCTGTCTGTCTGTCTGTCTGTCTGTCTGTCTGTCTGTCTGTCTGTCTGTCTATCTATCTATCTATCTATCTATCTATCTATCTATCTATCTATCTACATGACCAGACACAGACAAAAGCTAGATGCCTCTTTTGGTCCTAAGTCATCTCTCAGATTTACATTAGCAGGATCACAGGTAAGGGGTCTCTCCTGAAATCACTTAAGAACTCAGTGCCTTCTGCCGCCCCTGTGATTATTGCACTCACAGGCTCTTGTCCAGTATTTTAAAGAAGCTTCTGGACCACCTTGACCGTTAAAAGGGCGACATACATAGCCACCACAGTCACATTCATGAGCTGTATGCTACCTTGGTGAATTGTAATCAAACTTCAACCAGTACCCCAGAACGTCTCACTTTTAGTCAGAGGATCTAGCTACCAAAGAAACTGTGATTGCCTACTTTTTACCATTAGTTTTTCTCTTTTTGATTTCACCATGCAGAATAACATATCTGTTTGTAAAGCAACCATCTTTGATCCCTTTAAACCTGGTTTGCTTTGCCGAGGTCTTCTTTTCAAATCTCTTCCAAGTTTAGCAAAGGACTGTAATACAGTATCTTATTTAAGTGTTCCAATGAGATGTTTAAATGGCTGACAGCCATCATGTGTTTGCTTAACTCAGTAATGCTCTGATAACATTCTAATTTTTATTAACTGATTGAAGTTGGTGATAACTGTTGGGTTCAACAGTATTTCTGCACTATTTTTCGTATTGTATATTATGTTTCCTTTCCATTTTTTCTGACCTTCAATGACTTTGTTAATAACATGAAATTTTTAGAAGATGATAAAATACCATGATCAGCTCCTTATTATCACCTCTACTAATTATCGAGCACTCATAGGCTTTTTTGACAATTCTATATTTTTTTCTTTTTCAAAAAAGGGTGGTTGATAGGTAAAAGCTCTTACAATCACCCAAAGCAATAGCAGAAATACAAAAAAGAGCTTCTTTAGCGTCCCTTTGTGTTCAGATTCTAAACAAAAAACATCTTTACCCAAGGTTTTATAGCATTCCTATTAATGAAACACAGTGAAGAAAGCTGACCCAAGCCATCAAAAGACGATATTTTACTACATGCAGTGGAATTATGTATGTTTGTAGCTGGCACTTCACATCTGCTGACTAATCATCTATGCTCTCTTAAGACTGATGCTGTGCCAAGTCTCTTTAGCTGGAACAACTTTGGTGTCCTACTGACACGGGAATCAGCTTTTGAAACAGGAAGTGCTTATCTCAGAGTTAATTTGTGAGAAAACAACACCACAGGTTCCTTCTCAATGGGATATGATTATGTAACAGCACCCGTTCCGAGGTAGTATACAGAACTTAACATATAACAGTAACAAATTCTTTTTCTGACTAACAATATAAAACCTTAAGTTTAAAATCACATCTAACTGTCTGTGTGTTTGTGCATTTCATGGCAGGAACTTAGTAACTTGTATACAACAAACAGGAAAAACTTTTTGAGACAATATGGTTGGTAGGAGAACACAAATCAATTTATAAGATTACAGCTAAGTGAATGTTTTAATCCTATATTATAACAAACTGTCTGTCAAAAGCAAAAAGGTTAATATAAAAAACTGGTTACCTGAAACAAGATTCTGGCATAAGAAAGTTGACAGTCTTACCTTGGTAATTATAAATTTATTCCTCCACTTAAAATCTATAGTCTTAATTCTGTTTACATTGCTAAAATCAATTTATGGAAGTGAAAGGAGAGGGGAGGAATTAACACTGTCCATTGCTGGCCAACAGGAAGATGTGCTCATTGATGCTTCATGTCCGAAAGTTGAGAAATTGAATTGAATTATGTAAAAACCCCTTGTTCCTATGAGGATGCCATGATATTGTCTTGTAAATGTGTTGTGTTTTTTGTGATTTTTTAAAACTTTGTCTGCCTCTTTCTTTACTCTTTCAGTGTTTTACAATTCTGTTTAGTTTCTATTTTTTTAAATGAATATACCTATATTGCTGTAGAGGTTCATGTTTGAGTTGCATTTTGTGGTGTTTGTAGTAGACTCTAAAAACTGCAAGCAGTCCACTACTTTAAAGTAACAGGCCCTTCAGTCTGAGATACATTTTAATGATGTTTTTAGCTAGATCTGATAGACCTGATAATAATACAAAAATGCTTTGTAATGTTAGTGTGGGTTTTCCTGCGGAGAAAATATACTGTATATTTGTGACAGAAGCAGATTTTGGACTGTGAATGTTAGCCACTGATTTCTCTTGAATCCTTGTAAATTTCTGAAACCTGAGCGTATCTTCCTCTTGTCAGACCTGACTAAATACTGGCAGTGAGAGGCCACTCTTAAATTCTAGCTTACAAGAAACTAGAAAGTAATATTCAAAATAATAAAAAATTGAATTAAAAAATATAATTAAAAGCATTTTTAAATCACTATTGATATCTGATTTACATGACATTAATGTCCGGTGTACACTTGAACAGATGATAATAAGCTGTTTTCTTATATAAAGTTGTTGAAAATGTGAGAGGTGAAGATTTTTTAGTTTAAAAAGAAATATAAACAGACTTACGGTAACTTGAAGATTTTTATACAGTAGAGCATTTTGATTGCTTTAATGTCCTTTCCTTGAAAAGCTGTATGTGCCAAGTCTGTTAGAAATGCAAAAGAAAGCATTGTCATATTTCTCTCCAAAAAGCATCAGTTCTCTCTTAAAGATCCATGAAAGAAGAACCTTGCCTCTAAAGGTACTTTGCAAAACTAAATCCTAAAGATATGTATTTCTTGTTTTATATATAAAAAAACAAAAATACTAATCATATTTATTTCCATATTTTTTATTTGTCATAAATATTTGGGTCTTCTGTAGAGTCCCTGCATTGGATGCGGTACTGTAACCTCGTCCTCAGTGCCTAGAATAGCCTCTCAATCTGAGTTCCAGTTTCATTTTTGTTTAGCAGAAGATTGACTTTACTCTTTCATGGTCCTCTTTTTTCATTCTGCTCAAGGGGTATAACCAAGAACGATGGGCTTTTTACTTACACATACTAGCACGGTGTTGAGCTCTCTAGATTTCATTCAGTCACCTTGAGTGTACCTTAGGTTCTTCTTGTTCTGACTACAAGATACCCATCCTGAGGTGAGAGACAAGCAGACAGTAAGGCATCAAAAGATCTCAAACCCTTCTTTGTAGTTTTACCTTTGCTCAGAGCAGTAAATTAAGTATTTTAAGATTTTTAGTAACTTTAAAAATTATCAAATTTAAATTAATAGGAAAGCAAGAAGTAATATGATAATTTCAAAATACCAGTGAATTGTGAACACTATAAACTCTGATATTAAAGCTGCAACCTTGAAAGGGGGTGAGGCGCAGCCTCTTCTATGGGCAGGACAGGCATTGATACATCTGATGTTATCTTGCCCAACTTGCAGAACATGTCCTCTCTGCCTTGGACTACTGCACCTTTTCCTGCTTTCTTACATGGCCTTGGATCACCTTGGGATGTGGCAGGCTTGTCCACAGTGAGGCTCCAATTCTTCCCATTTTTAGGCAGTGCCTGGTCGCTGTTGAGATTACTCTGCAGCCAGTCTCTCCCAGGGATTACTGTGAAGGTTGGTTTGGGTAAGACCGCGACCTTCATTCTGCGAGTGAACCTCTAAGAACTCACCGTATAGATGATTGTTGAATACCACCAGGTGTCAGCGTGGATGCAGGTAAGTCTGGCCATTTTGCTGTTACAATGTAGCGACTGGATGTATTGGTGGGAAACACTGGAGATATTGCTGCCAGAGTCATAAAGGGCTACTATTGTTTGCCCATTGACATTGACTGTGCCTGAAAAAGGAAAGACAAGAGAGTTAGTCATGACCACGTAACAGTACCTTTTTCCTATGGTCCAGTCACAGTCCATTGCTCATAAGCTCATTGAGGTGTGGGCAGTTGGAGACTGCATACCCGGTCTTGCTGTACTTGTATTGTCTGATGGGGGTGGGAGACTGATCTCAACATCTGTGTTGGGTGTCTCTTGTCTTCTGGCTTCTTTGTTTATGGAGCCATCCGATGTAGTTCTATGGTGTCAGTGAGCCCCCCCCCCATGTTGGCCAAGGAGTGCAGACGCCATGACTGGTCTAGGTGTTGCAGGAAGGCATGGATGAGGAAGCTGCATGAGATCATTTCAATAACTCATGCAATGGGTTTTTCCAGACCTTTGGCAGTGAACTATCTTGTCCCACAAATCAAAGGACTATTTGTAAGCTGGGCAATTGGGGTCAAACTGTTAATCTTGGCAGCCTGGAGTCAGTCTATAACGAGCATGGATTTCCTTCTTTAGAGTAGGAAAATTGTCAGCAGTGTGCTCCTGAAGATTTTAGCATGTTGTGCCTCACCTATCAGAAAAGTAGCCAAAATATGGGCCCATTTGTTGGCCATCCAAATGGGTTGGGTAGCCATAAGTTCAAAAATCAGTAGTGAGGTCTTAGTATTGTTGCATGCCTAAAGTGACATCAGGAATTGCAACGGCCCTTGTGGACAGTCAACACACATGCCTTCATCAGCGTCCTTCCTGGCCTCTGCAAAACTGGTACACTGGGCAGCTACATGTAATTATTGTGCGACCCGTTCAGCCAGTCATTGCACCATGGTCTCTAGGTCTGCCTGGTTAGTCATGATTGCCAATATAAAAATGGGCAGACAAAGGTGTGGGACTATCTTGATGATCCCCTTTTAATTAAGTCAAAATATGAAATGAAAAATGAGGGTGCCAAATGCACTCTTCAATGGGAGACTATTGCCTCTCTGTTACTATCAGCCAGGAGTTCCATCTATAGAGGTTTCTGCAGTCCAAAGGATGACCTCCATCTGCCAGATCTCTGGTGTATATATAAGTCTTTGCCAGGAAGGGGCAGGGCTTGTTTTGTCTGTCAGGAGCGGGACTAGGCAATGTCAACAGGCAACAGCTCTGAGTTGCAGAGGAGAAAGGAGAAACTGTTAGTGGTAGCCACAGGTTAATATTGCAAGTTCTACCTGAGCCCTTAAGGGGTTTCCTACAGGTGCATGTACACATACATACACACACACACACACACGCACACACACACCAACACACACACACACACATATATATATATATATATGTTCTTGTATTAAAAATTTTCTTGTATACTTATAAAAGCAAATGGGACATTTTTTTTTATATCAAATCATTTGTTTAATATAGCAAAATCTATATATGATGGTTTGTTTGTAGCTTACCATTTACTATAAATGCCATGTGCTCTGTAGTATGCTGCAGGTAAAGAAACATTGTATTTTAAGCAAACAGCTTGCCCTTATTTTCAGCAGTCAATGAAGAAATCCCAGCATACAGCTCATTAGACTAAAATTTTTATGGTTATGCAAAGTTTATTTGATTGAGAGCTGAATAAATATTCTGGAAAACACATTGACTTTCTTTGGTGAAGAAGGTGTAAAGGATAAAATGTGTTATTAGTATGATTTGTGCCGTTACAGCCATTCAGCTTCCTGTCAGTCAGTTTTGTTAACCTACTTAAAGCAGTTTAAGGGTCATGAGGAATCAAAGCCCATCCCAGTCATATTGGCATTTCTTTAATAAATTCCTTGACATTTACTAATATATGTCACTGTGCTTTTTAAAAAAAAAAATACAGTAGATTAGGATTCTAAATATTTAAAGTTTAGGATGATAAATCCATAAGACTGATTCCACATCAATGCAGAGCTTGGTCTTGCTGTAAAAATTTTCACTACATCTGTCTCGATATAGAAAGCAGAGTGGACCTTAAACACATCATCGACCTACTGTATATGTTCCAGACTATTTGATGTATGCACACATACAATCACTGACACATTAAAATCTTTATAATTGTTTGCATTCACATTAACTCCTTAAAAGAAGATTAATCAACCATGAATACTAATTGAGTTAATTTAATGGTTTGAATGTTAGCTGATTATGAAATATTAATTAAGAAGCTGAGCTATTCAAAGGCATTCAAAGTCAACATCAACTACTAACCAGACATTTGGTAATACTGTAACCAATTATTTCTTCACAACTGTTTATTCTTGCATATAAGAAAAAATATATTGTTTTAATCTTACTCGGTATATTTTTGATAAACATATCATTTTAGGATCCACATGGGAGATGCCATTCAGTTTCTTTAATAACTAAGCAATACCAGCTTTTTCATGCTGTATTTTATTTGAGTTACTTTAAGAGTCAAACACTCAAGTTAACAGAAACACGGGAAACACTGATTCAGGAAAAAAATACATAAATTACTTCATACAGTATCTCAGATCTAGGAATGATTGAGCAGGCTTGGCCTTATTCACTTTATGTTTTATTACTAACAGCATGCAGTGTTAATGACATTACCAGGCATGCTGCAGATAGTGCAATGCTTTCTTGTTGGCAGAGTTATTGTGCTCAGCTTGTTGCATACAAGTAGATGGAAACCGCAGCGTGCTTTCAGATGTTTGATTTGAAAGGGAAGATTCTGCCAGTTGGTGGCAAACTTTTAAGGATAAGAAAAAGAAATGTATGCAAAAACAAATACAATAATTACTGTTGGAAAAAGAGACACAACTAGGAAAACACTAAAGAAGAAAATATAAAAATCTGTTTTTTCAGTTTTTCAGTAAGTTTAGTTGAAACCCCTTATTACTAAGAGAATCAATGGTTCAGTATTTGGACCATTGTTTTTATTTCTGACCATGGTGTGTTCTTGACCTTGAGTTTTATTCTGCCTCTGTTCAGACCTTTTCTCTGGTTTTGACCTTGCTGTTGTTGAATGGTGAGTTTGTTCAGGAGGTAGCCTGATTTTTCCTACCTTTTTAAAATTTCACAATCTTTTAACCTTTTCCTTTAAACAGAAAACATTTAATATTATATTCTCTATGATTGTAATAGTGCTTGCTAAGAAACTTTAAAGACGTTAGTACTTCAAATACACTAGTTTGTTGGAGCCAGTAATCAAAAATAAAAAGCAGTGAAGCAAACTACTGTATATATACATTTTAATCATTTTAGAGGCTATAACAGGAGTGCAGCTTTTGGATCAAAATAAAATGACAAAAGGCTCCAAATATATAGCCATACATGAAGGATAAGCCTATTTCTTCTAGAGTCTATATAGAGAGGTACATTGGGCAAGGAATCAGTTGTTGCCAACCATGTCTGTTCTAACAACAAAGAGAAGACTTTTTGTTTTTCTCTTTTCTTTGTAGCAGCATTTCAAAAGTGTTGCCAGGGCACCCCAGCTCTTTCTGATGTCTTTATTTTAGATCCCTACTATATATTGTAACAAAAATACAGACAAACACAAAGGTTTTTGGTACCTGCAGAGAAAACCCATACAATTGAAAATAAACATGTTGAAAAAGGCAAAAAGATATCTTTGAAGCTGTAAGCCTCAAAGTGACTGCTCCAAGATGGCGACACTTCCGGTTAACTGCCGGCCCAGCAGGAAGAGGTAGGCCCAGGGGAATAGACACCTGAAGGGACAGCAGAGGTGGTAGGGCTGTCAGTCATCCGGTCTGTAGAGGAAGAGAAGAGGAGTTAATAAGCAGTGCCATCTTGTGGATCGGCGAGGCATTACCACCACCAGAGCCTTTATAAATAGATACATATAGATATAGATATACTGTATATAGTTATAGATATATATATAGATATATATACAGTATATATGTATGTATGTATATATATGCAGTATATATATATATATATATATATATATATATATATATATATATATATATATATATATATATAGAGATGGGTACTGTATATAAAGACAGATAATCAGAAATGAAAATACAGTAATACATACAGTTTTCCAGAGCCTTTGTAAGACACGTTGAATGCTTATCATAGAAAACCCTTGTGAATTAAAAAAAAAAATGTAATATTTCATTTTATGATGAATTGAAGGCAACAAGAAAAACCCCATTTAGCAAAATAAAGCATATTTTTTTTTCTAAAGTTACACTTTTTTTTGTGGGTTTATTTTTGACAAAAACAAAGGATCGGACAATAGAAATTAAGTCTGTTGCCTTAGAGATGGAAAAGAAGAAATTATCTTTAGGTTAACAATATACATCAATTATTAAAGGTAAGCAAAATATACTTTGGTGTTGCTGAATATCATCATTGGCTTTCTGACTAATGGTAGCTCTAAGGCATTCATTTTCTTAATTTCTGTGTGTCCATGGCTTTGTAACTGTTGTCTGCATCTCTCTTCTGATCAAGTATAGAATTCAAGAGTTGATTTCAGTTTTTCAAAGATTCATTTTTTCTTCTTGTAGTATTTCCACTTGATTATCTACATCTTCTTCCAGGTTTACATATCTGTCACTCTAACCTATTTCATTCTACCTTCCTCAATCTCCATATCTTTGAAGCACGTAATATTATTCTACACTCTACAATATTATAGGACACCTTGAAAGTAGAAAGTGTCCATCTACCTAAGGTCAGAGTAATTCAGGCTTTAAAACTTCCAAAGGATCCTGGATCTGAAAGATTTTTTTTTTTTTAATTTTTATTAACATTGCCTGAAAATGTTGCTTTCCAATAGTCTACTTCACTACCAGCTAGCCAGAACATTTTATTAGTATGATTTTTAGTTTGCTCAAGCAAAGGTTTATAGAAGAAAAATCTTGTGGCCTCTGGCTTGTCTGTAATATTTAAAGTTACAGGCATACACAGCTGCTCTTGGTCTGTGTGCCCCTGTCAATGTAACAGGGTTCTAGCAGTTCACTTGGAGAGGCCACTGCTGCTACATAGTGTTCTAAGGACATAAGCAGGCTTCCCATATGCCTTCAGATGAGGTGTTTACATAAAGGGACAACTGCTGATTGCCTGCAGCTCAGTCAGGTTAGATACCCATCTAACACACAGTATGTATGCACTCACATAACACTCTCCTACTAAGGTAAATGTTTGAGTATCTCTTTTTTTCTGGCACAATCATGCAACAGGTGATGACTTTAAAAAATAGTTGTCTTCATCTGTTTAGAGAACATATATTAGTACTGTGATACCCAGCTTCACTTGGCAAATTAATTGGATCTTGGTTATTGTGTCTTCAGTTAATTTGGTATATCAGTATTACTATGTACTTTTCTGTATACTATATTTGTATTGTTTTAACCCCGGCTTAATATTATAAGATCACTGGAGTTACTTACTTTTGAAAATGCTATATAAAACTGCACTTGAGTAAAACATTTCTGCCACAGATCAATACCTGCTTTTGCTACTTAATTATTTTAGTTTTTGTTTATGGCCATTGCAAAACACCTTAAATTCCCTCGCACCTCTTCATCAGCATCTTTGTTTTGCAAATGTCTCAATCAGTACTGGCAGCAAGCAGCCTGCTCATTCACCCCTTACTGATTCACTTGTTTTGTTATACTTTTTGTGAAAATGTTTATTTGATATGTGGACTTCAGTCTTTACACATTATACACTTCATGTCAGCATTTTGTCATTACTATAACATGAAATAAGTTTATGAAATAAGTTGTGTGTTCAACATTTCTTGCCTTGCATTTCCTGTCATCCTACATTTACACAGATCGTTGTAGACACGGAACACACATGAAATGTATGTATTCCAAATAACGATATATTATTTACCCTATACAATTTCAGACACCTAAATCCCAGATAAACAGTCTTGAGCTCTGAGAATTTAATGTCTGACTTGTCTTCAACTGCCTCGGCCTGGGATTGAGTGCCTGTGCTGATTGACACATTTACCAAACAAAGATGCTGATGAAGAGGGTGAGAAGGAATTTAATGTGGCCAGGCATTACAACTTTTTTGTAGGTTTCAAGGATTCGAGTGTTAAAGGAAACTGTATTCTTTAGGATTGAAACAGAAGATCAATAGAAATAGTGTGATTTTTGACTATATATTCTTATTTGATGACATGCTCATGATTTTCATTTGTTTGTGTTGTTCACTCAAGGATGTTTTTTTAGTGTTGATTCTTAAATATATGTTTAATCTTCTAGTTTTTATTCATAACCATAGCCTTATTATAAACAGCAATGATATTTACAAGCTGTACAATTAGATGGTCCATGCAATAAATTAAACCTCTTTGATTTTGGGGTTGTTTTCTCTGCTGCTTGAAGTGGAAGAAAATAACTGACAGTAATATGCTCTGGATGAAAGTGAATATAAATGTAAACCATTTAAGAGTGCATGATTGGGGGTCCCAATTTAAAGTATGCAGATGGGTATCTATATTAGAATGAGTTCAGGAGTGGGGGGGTTATGGGGGACTTTGTGAGAAGTGCTGGTTCTATGAGGGCCAAAAGGGGTAAATATCAGCATTATGTTTGGTTTCCATCCATCCATTGTCCAACCCGCTATATCCTAACACAGTGTCACGGGGGTCTGCTGTAACCATTCACAGCCAACACAGGGCTCAAGGCAGGGAACAAACCCCAGGCAGGGTGCCAGCCCACCGCAGTATGTTTGGTTTTGTCCCTGTAAATGTATTGTAATGACCTTTTAGTGGATATAGGAAAGAAGGCACGACAGTCTTAAATGTAGTTAATGAAGGGAATAACTTTTTAAGGAGTTAGAGTAAAAACAGCAGACAAGCAAGAATTGTACAAAAGAGAACAGGTGAAAGAACTAATATTTTGAACTGTATAAAGTGTACAGCCCCTCTCTTTTGAGGGTGTAGATAACCTATTCAATGAACTTCTCTAGCATTTAAACTTTTACTTCTAGTGAAGTAACACCTATAGTCACTCACAGCCACAGTGGTGGTAGCGTGGTTGCTAAGCACATTTTACTTGAGCTGTGCTTTACTTTTCTTCATTCACTTTACAGCTCATTTTTCATGTAGTATGTCACCTAGTGTCTTTTTTCCCATACAGGACACCTCCTCTTTTTCACCCGCCACCAGACCCATTTCTCTGCATGATTACAGCCACAGCTTGGTCAGTGGTGCCTTTCTACTGGCGATATTCATTTGCATGAACTTCTATCCCCATTTCTCTGCTCAACCACTTTTCTGCACTGAGTTGTAAAAAGGCTAATGTGTCTAATACTAGCCCCCTCACTACAGCATTATTACAGACAAATATTGACACATAAAAAATGGGTGCGCTAATTTTCTTTTTTTTCTATTAATGTCATCAAATTTCAATAAAATCAAAGCATTTTTGAGATTTTGGGGTTTTTAGTTTTCTGTTTGGGGGAGGTGTTACCCCTAAATATTGATATTAAAAAGTTCTTTCTTAGTGACTACCTACTGGCTGCGATGTATTCAGCCAAATTTCAACATTTTGAATAAATGGGAAATAGTGTTTTTGTTGGTGAGTGTATGAGTCAGTCAGTTAACTTTGGCTCCAGGGAATGCTGACCATTATGTAAATATCGGGTTTCTGTCTACTCACATATTATAAATTAGTTAAATATGTCACCTTTTTAAAAGTGATCAAGTTTAAGACTGGAAAAGGATGTTTCAACTTAATGCTGTGTGTTTATTTGATTTTAGATATCAGTATACTGCTATCATGTTTCTTCTTCAAACATAATCTCATCTTCTAGAATGCTAACATATATCATCTTAAGTACTTGAAGGACTCCCAAACCTAAACATGCTTAAAAACTATCAGATGAGGAGGAGAAGCTGTTCCTTCTCCTGTAATAACAGTCCTCAGGTTTGGTCCTGGTGGCCACAGTGGTCGCTGATTTTTCTTCCAAACCAGTTGGTTGTTTAGAAGCCATTCTTTGCTGATAACAGAACCTATTTCAGTTTAAATCTAAGTGTTTTCATTCTGCCCCTCTGATCATACTCATATTGTAGGTACATGATAAATGAAGTTTTGGACAAAGCAGGTTAGTACTTCTCTGTTCTTAGTTTTTTCTCTTAATTTTTTTGGAAATATTTACTTTGTGATGAACACACTGTTGTTAATAGAGCTAAGTTAGATTTTGAGATGATGGTTCCTTCCATGTCATTATTAATTTATAGCTGGTTAAGAAAACAAGAAATAATTAAAAACAGAACTGGGCTGGAATCAAAAATCGCTTGCCACTTTAAGGACCAACCTTGAGGAAACGTGTGTTATTAAATTTAATCTCCTACTTAGAAACTCGGTAGATAGTTTCTTGCTGCGCCAAAATTGATAGTCACTCTTTGTCAGTTTTTAAAATGAAAGTATCTTTAACTTAGTCTAACTGATATACTAGATGTGTAAAATGTTTCATTGTTTTTTTATACTAGATGTGCAAAATGTTTCATTGTTTTTTTTTCTTTGAAAAGTCACCTTGGGTTTGAAGAGTCAAGTCAGAGTTATGGATAGGAGTGCTGTAGTTATTATAGTGTTATGTCAGGTAGAAGTCTCTAAGAGTAGAAAGAAGGAAACATTTCCAGCAGTTTAGTAGATTATATGGGATTAATATTACTGCGTTATTTTTACTAATATAATCTTTTATAAGCCCAATTAACTGTGGACATTGGACCCCATAGAGAAAATGCCAATAATGTCAGGGGGTTTATTCAAGGAATTAGTATTGCTTAAAATAGTCATAGTTAGAATTTTTTTAACTGGCCTTTTAAATAATGTTAAAGCTCGGTGGTGGCCAACCTTTAGATTGATGGGTGCCAATTAAGTCACCCTAGTAAGTTGCTGGGGTGCCATCCATCACGAAAGACCTTTTTTTTTTTGCCAGTAATTAATTGATGCAGTAATGAAGTGTCTAAAAAAAAGGCAACCCCAACCCTTTGAGGCTGATAGCAATCAAATAGCAAGGTTTAACTTGAAAGACAAAAAAGTGCATCTCCTAATTAATATGTCTGATTGCAGAACTTTTTAAAAAAGTCACTTAAGCTAATTATGTTGTAATAATGTATGTAAAAATTTCAAACATTTTGGTTAAATGGATTTAAATAGAATTTAATTTACACCTAAGTTTAGAATAAAAAGTAATTTGCTACACTGTATCGTGGACAGTGTATTAAATGATTATTGAACTCCAGACACAATTTGTACAATATGCAAACTTTATTAAGTAATTAATTAATTTTCACTAATTCAAATTGTATATACTGTATTGAAAGAGATTTTTAAAACAGCAGAGATGTAACAGCCAAATACAACATTTTAATTCACTGTCTTAGCTAAAATAGACGTTCTTTCAGGCCAGCTGAGTTTAAGGTCAGTCTCCCTTTGGTTGTATTGCACTGCAACTACCAATCTTACTTTCTGTTTGTTTTCAGTAATTTTGTAGTCATTAAGTTTCTATTTAATTATAAAATATTAAATTGAACAAAAATGGTTGTCATTTGAAACTATTAGTAATGGAACTGCTTTAATATGTAGTAATTTTCTTACATTTTGTTAAATCCTTAAAATGGAAAAAATCCATCTATAATTTTTGAATGGACATTTTATTGTATTGTAAAGCTTATGGGATATGGGTCCAATTGTGGCAACATCAGGCATAAATCATGACTGACTCTGAATAAAATAGTAGTACATTTCATGATATGCCTCTACATGCACAAACAAAGGGCTAATTTAGAGTTGGTAAATATTTTTACATTTTAGGGATTTGGAAGAAAACCAGAGCATGAAGAGAAAACTCAGAGACAAGTAGAATGTGCAGACACCACATAGACCTGGCCTAGATTTGAACCTAGGACTGTGGAGCTGTAAAATAGCAATTTTAACTCACCACTGCATCATTATGTTGCCTATAAAATGCAGGTTAAGTTCATACAGATTTACTCCATTTTTAGAATTTTATTCAGTTTATTCTTATTAAGCACATTTCCATTTATGAGCCCAGCACACTTTACAATAATTAAAAGTACAACATGAAAAAAGGAAGTGCAACATAAATACAAAACAGAATGTTATGAATTAAACAGAAAAACTCATGCAATAAATTCAGAATGTAACACACACACACACACACGCACACACACACGCACACACACACACACACACACACACACACACACACATAGACTGTGCATTGTATAAATAAAACTGTAACAAGTAACTCTGTCTCGAAAGATTCAATAGTATTAGAAAAAATCTTCAGAGCTGCTCTCATACAGGACTGGTGGACAGGTTTGCACCTTCTAAGCAGACAGAAGCACCCAAGCCAGGGAAATGATTATTGTATTAGAAAAACACGCACATGTGCAGACTTGTATTATGATGACATATGAGACTTACATGTTAGGCAGTTGATCCTGCCTTTTTCTGATTGGAGTGTTCAAGGAACATAAACTGTGTATATAGTAACATAGTATTATGTATCTGTTCAAACTTATGTGCATTTTATGTTTTATTGTTGTTTTTTTACTTTTAAGTTATTAGGTTCATGTCTTTATGTTATTATTTTTGGTGTCATGCTTGTAATTGTAAATGTGTACTGTACCTTAAAATGAAGTTATATTCTTTGTAGATAGAGCCCCCAGCAGACATAGCTATTTCTGAGTCTTCTCTATGGCTGTTTATTTATTTATTTATTTTTTAAATTTTATTTATTAATTTTATTGTAATCATTCCATACAAATAGATCAATTTATAACAAAAAAAATTGAAGACAAATCAAACCTCACCCCTGAGAAGGGGAGCTTAGCCAAAGGAAAATTGCTTAGGGCTTTTTAATAAGACAACAATAAGCAAAGGAAAGGAAGAAATATATATAGGTAAATAAAAAATGGAGAAGGGAAATAAATGCGGTAATAGTTATTTCTCTTATTCTAAAATAATATTGATTAGATCCTGGTTTTGAAAAAATTCTGTACAGATCCTCTAACTGAGAATTTGATGTTTTCCAATTTCAAATAATATAAAACATCGGTTTCCCACTGACATCAGAGGAGAGTTAGGATTCTTCCAATTTAACAAAATAAGTCTGCGTGCCAAGAGTGTAGTGAATGCAATCACCGTTTGCTTGTCCTTCTCCACTTCAAGTCTGTCTGGAAGAACACCGAACACAGCTGTTAATGGGCAGGCATAGCCATTCCTGAGTCTTCTCTATGGCTGTTTAAATTGACTGAGAAGGCTCAGGAGTGGGGAATCCTTTGTTTTTTGGAGCTTCAATTAGTATTGTTGACTCTGGGTTTCTAGATTGTTTGTGGTCTGTTTAAAGGATTTAGATTTTTTGGATTACATTTTGGGACTTTTATGCTTAGCGTGGCCTTTAAGGCAACTCCATTGTGCATCTTTTTGCTAATTTGTATTTTTTTTACCTTGGAGGAAACAATATTTCATAACCTTAATGAGGACCAACTGAAGAATTGTGACCACAGCTCCCATTTGAATAAATGTTTTGATAATGTTCCTGTCTTGACAAAAATAAAGCTGTTTTTTTTTTTTTTTGGAACTTGGACTCACCTCCTTCTAGCATATGCAAGTCTGTGACCCACACATCACAGGATATACAAACACACATATATAGAAATATGTCACACACACACACACACACACATATATATATATATATATATATATATATATATATATATATATACTGTATATACAGTATATATATATATATATATACATATATACTGTGTTTGTGTGTGTGAGTATATGTATATGTATATATATATATATATATATATATATATATATATATATATACTTTTTTTTGTATATTGTATATATACGATAAATGGTTTTAAGTCAGAATCCCAGCTGTCTTAAGTCAGCTGCATTTTGAAAAGCATCAGTGAAACATTGGCTTTATACTTTAAAGTGAATACAGCTTTTGAGGTATCCAAATCCATTGTATAGTTCCTTGTGCTTCTTTACCTTTTAGATGTTTTATTTTTAAATTGTTAAAGGTGTAAGGCTTCATGGTGGCGCAGTGGTAGCACTGCTGCCTCACAGTTAGGAGACCTGGGTTCGCTTCCTGGGTCCACCCTGTGTGGAGTTTGCATGTTCTCCCCATGTCTGCATGGGTTTCCTCCGGGTGCTTCGGTTTCCTCCCACAGTCAAAAGACATTCTGGTTAGGTGCATTGGCAATCCTAAATTGTCCCTGGTGTGGGTGTGTGCCCTGCAGTGGGCTGGCACCCTGCTCTGGGATTTGTTCCTGCCTTGCGCCCTGTGTTGGCTGGGATTGGCTCCAGCAGACCCCCATGACCCTGTATTAGGATATAGCGGGTTGGATAATGACTAAAGGTGTAAGTGTAATGAAAATTTGCATAGAATTGCACACATAAACACTTCAAGCACTTTTTAGCATTTCTATAACAGCCTGTTTATCTTTAGTTTGGTACGGTAATTCCATAGCAAATGTTTAGTTATAGCCATGTCTGTGATTAAAGATTGGTACATGTATTTAATCCTCTGTATTAAGCTCATGATTTAGTTTTAAAATATAGACATAGTTTGCTGTTTTTCATTTATTTATCAATTATCAAACCCATAGTAGGGTTAAAGTTGAACTTAGATCATCCTTGTATCATCAAGACTAAAGTGAGAGGCAGACTGGTACAAATTAGAAAGTGTATGGTGTAACATTTAGGTGCATTCAGGAGTGTAGTTAACTATTTTGAAAGTTGAAGTTTTTTTTCTGCTTCATCTTATACAGAGGTAACACTTTTTTATTAAATATTTTTGTAACTTCTTCTTCTTCTTTTGGCTGCTCCTGTTAGGGGTTTCCACAGCGGATCATCTTCTTCCATATCTTCCTGTCCTCTGCATCTTGTTCTGTTACACCCATCACCTCCATGTCCTCTCTCACCACATTCATAAACCTTCTCTTAGGCCTTCCTCTTTTCCTCTTCCCTGGCAGCTCTATCCTTAGCATCCTTCTCCCAATATACTCAGCATCTCTCCTCTGCATTGGGCCATATTCAAAATAACAGAGATAATAGAAATATCATGTAGTAAAAAGCAATCCCAGTTGTGGTGGCTGAAATAGCTTTAAAAAAACGGCAGATTACAAATGAAGGAATGCAAAAATTGCTTGAACTCTTGTTAGTGACTGGTTGTGAAGTTTCTATGACTAATTGTAGTTTGTATTTCTTCAATGTAAACTTTTCAATGAACCCAAAAAGGAGATTAAAACTACAGTTTGTTGTGGTCTACCTCTGTGTGCAACTCTGCTGGTATTTCAATGATGTGTATGGGGGATTTGTTTTAATGTCAGAAGTGCTCATCAGGCACATAAAAGAGGAGAAAATATAAAAAGAAACAACACCTGTAAAGATAAATTCGAATGAGTAAATTAAGCAGCAATTGAAGTTTTTTTTTTTTTTTAAATGGGAATTTTGGAAATTTTTAAAATCTTTATATCACACTCTGTTCAGGATATCTCAACAACAATTGATCTTTACTGACAAATTTCCTTGAAGAATAAGTATACCAGATTTCAACTAAATCAGCCCACTGGGAGATGAGTTATTTTATGGACAGCTACAGTAATAAAAGGGCTACTTTGGAAGTGCCAGTATGGCTAAGCTTTGTGAAGGAGCTTGAAAAACAGAGTACAATGAGATTACATAAATGGGCAGAGGATGAACACGCACTCTCTAAACTGACAGTGAGTGACTTACACTTCTGAGGCATTCGTGCTAACTAGTACACCACTGTGCCCCTCACTGTCCTAATTGTTTGTTTGAGAAGTTATTTAAAGACTTGATCATGACTGCAATAAGCATTATGTATTATTTAGAGACATGTTTCTGTTTAATATTTTTCTTTTATTTGGTTTTCTAGACTGTGTAACCATGAATTGGTTTAGACTGGTTTAAGTATACTATAGGTAGGTGGGTGTATGGATGGTTTTGATGTCATGCCGCTGGGAATAAGGTGAAACCTATAGAATATTATTGAATACTTTTGTTTCATTAATGCTTTCTTTATTTTACTTAGAACCAAAAATAGTAATGGGGTAAGACTGCCTTTTTTGAAATATTTTCTACAGGAGAAATGTGTCTTAGCTAATGTTATACAATCAGTCAATATCCACACATTGTTTAATCCACTTTGGACTTACAACACTAAAATAATAACATATGTAAAGACTCCATAGCTAGTGCAGCTACTGTAGATAGTAAATCAGTGAAAATCTTACATTATCATTGTAATTCATGCAAACAAATTAATTCTAGATTATTAGTACATACAAATAACCTCACCATGAGTCCCATCGCCATAGAAGCTAGAATGTTTAGTTTGTCTCTGGGTCTTTTCTATCTGATGAGGTTAATATATTTATACAGATTTTGTACTGGTGGACATTGACATTTGTGTCTGATAAGCCTTTTAAATCAGTGCTGATATAACAAACAAGCCTATGTGTAAATACAATATTGTATACATTATGTAACTTTAACAGTGTGGAAACAACATACTATATATTAGATTCATAAAACTACAGTTGAAAACATAAAATTTAACCTATGGTTGCAAATATGAAAAGGCTTATCCTTCCATAGTCCTTTAGGCCAACCACTTGGATGTTACCACATCAGAAGGAACCCCATTTCCTGACAATAAAATATGGCCATCACAATGCTGTCCAAATGTTAGTAAAGCATTTGATTAACTTAATAATTGTTTATAAACTACTAAAACTACTATAGAACCACCAGGCTTTACATTTGTGGTTTCCTTTCTTGCTTTAATGACATTTCCCATCTCAATTTCTTCTGTAAAGTAGCAGTGCAGGAAAGTGAACTTCTTCCCACAGTAACAAGGTATTTACTTTGTTGCCATAAAGTACTGTTTTATGGTGATTTCTACAGTAAAAAGGTTCAATTTGAATGCAGCAGTTGTTTCTTTTTAGACTCTTTTTAACCTTAAAAATTGCATACTTTCTAGATGCCTTTTTTTGTATCTATTAATCCCAGCACTCTAGATACCCTTCAGCAAGTGAATTGTTCTGCTACTAGGTAATGGTCATATACCTGAGAAACTGAATATCTTTAAATGTAAAAGAACATTAGAAGAAGTGCAGTTCCCTCATTGGAAACTATTGTAACAGAAACCTGCCTATAGGATTTTTACACACTACTTTATCCTTGTGATTTTAATAGCTTTAGCTCCTAGCATTTAGTAGCTGAAGTTTGTAAAGAAATGAGACTGTACTAGAAACCTGTCTCTCGGATGTAGAGAAGGAATAGGAGGACACTCTGATTATCAGGCTGCTCAGATATCATCCTCTACCCCTCTTCATTTAAGGAGATTGCTGCTGTTCTGCATTTGTGGTAAAGAGGCTAGAGAAATGATTCAGACTGTGGAATGACTGAGGAGAGAGATCCTCCTAACATTTTCTGTTAAAAGAAAAAATACAGAAAACAGGTCTGCAAACATGTCAGGTGAATGCACAGAATAGCACTGAAATGATGCTTCTTGTCTTTCAATTTCTTGTATGTTTTGTAACAACTGAAATGATTTTCATGGAAATAAATACAGAGAACACAGGATAAAATATAGATTTCTGTCTTTCAGTGACACAGTCCCGACATTTCAATTTATTTTTAGTGTATTAATTCCATTGTATCAGTCAAAGACAATAAGCCTTAGTCTGAGCAGAACTGTAGACTTTCAAATACCATTATTGCTTTCTAATTCTTCTGTCTAATTTTGATTATGTGTTCACATACTAAATATCTATTATGAAAGCTCTTTTGCCTTGAAACCATAATTCAGTATTCTTAATTTTTTGTTGGAAAGGTAGGCCGCTCTCTTAAAATGGTATTATCTTTCCAGAGTATATTAATATTTCTGAAATGTGTTTTCTGTGAGATCATGGCAGTAATTATTGTATGGCTCACTGAGGAGTTCACTCAGAAAAGCTTTGATTATGAAAATAGGGCACTATGGTAGGTGAATCAAATAAAAACAGTGTGATGTGTTTGATTCAGGTAGTCTGTGTGTATTTGTTTACCACCATTTTTAAAATGAATATTGGAAAAAGCTTCAGTTGTGAAGATATGTACTGTGAAAAAGACACCTATGGACCTCTTTTAATTGCTTATTATATTTACAATTATTTTTTCCAAAATTAAACAAGAAGCATAATTTTATGTAAAATCTTAGCTATGAGTAACACTCTAGCCCAAATTTTAAAATTATAATGAACAGTGACCCTGTGTTATGTATAACGGGTTGGAAAATGACTGACTGACTGACTAAATATCCTTTTCACCTGACAAGTCCATTATTATTTTCTAATTTTGCATTTGATTTAGTTTCCATATTGGTTAATATTTTTTCATGTTTTCATGTCTATGCTGAACTCTAAATATTATAAATTATAAAAAAACAAAAATAACTTGTGGTTTTGTTGTATTCCGTTGCTAATTAAAATTGAGCTTTTATTGGTGTCAGATGCACGTTAAATGTGCATTTGGTAAAATGTAAATGGCACACATTCTCTTTCTATGCTTGCACTACTTTTCTCTGGGTATGTAATTTTAGCTTGAGACTCCCAAAATGAGAATGTTAGTTTAATTGAACACTTGGTTCAGTAAGAGTGAAAGTGATTGTTAGTGAGTGTGTATAATGGACTCCTGTGAGCCTGTAATGATAAAGCAGCTTCAGAAGATGGGCGAGTGTAAGTATGGTTAGATTATAATGAAGTAATAACTTTTTTTAAAATAATCATTTAGCTGAGCTTCCATTTGTTGTCCAGGAATATTTTGTATTCATGTCCAAAATATGAATATCATCATATCCATTGTTTATTCAACATAAAGGTGTAAGGTTGCAGTAAATACATATAAATTGTATTAGTAGTAATAGTAGTGCCAGATGTACTGCATTGATTACGCATATCCAACCAAAATGCCCACAGGGCCATGATAAACAAGAATGTGCTAAAATAAATAACTGCCTATGATTTAATGGAACATAAAAGCCAGCTTACTTGATGTCCTCCTTACCCCTGCTTCTATGCAAAATTAAAGGGAGTAGTATCCAGCCTCAGCACATTGGCTTGATATTTTCATGTATGTAAGCTGATGTTACATAGTGCAGATTACAATGACTTGTGCTCTGTGCACCGAAACATTAAATGCACCACTTTACAAAGTCCACTCAAGCGACACCACTCTGTCCACAAAGTTAACTGTTGTCATTGCCTTGAGTGGCTTGTGTCTTAGGTTACTGCTTAAACAAATAGGTCTTATACCTTCTTGGCAGCCCAAGCCTGCCTATATTACAGATGTCAGCATATAATTATAAAGGATTACTCTCATATTATTTTCCCTCACCTTGTTTCAGTTCCCGTACCCGTAACACATTCCATGGAGGTCAAAAATGTAGAAAAATTGTGCATTTTTTAATAAATTAATAAAGGATAAAGAGATCAAAGTAGGCTAAACAAAAAGAAAAAAAAAGTTACTTTGGACCTACCTTTGTAGTTATTGTACTTAACTGGTGTACTGAATTACTAACTCAATTCAGAGTACATTCATTTCTGTATTGGTCATGACATTTGTATTTACTGTTTATTATTCTGTAGTTATTTTACTAAGTTATTACATTAAATCTTAACATAATGAGTAATATAGGTATGATATACTATACAATATTAGGTTCCTGTTTGGCTACTTGAGTGTTCTACATCTTACAGAAGTTTTCCATGCTAAGTGCTCTATCACAAAGTACCAAATAATGCTATTATTTATCATAATTAACATATACCTTTCACTGTTAAATAAAACAAATTTGATGTCTTTAAAGTCTAACTTCTAATTTGTTGATTTGTGCTATGCTCAGAGATAATTAATACCTCACCTTAATGTACCGTATTAAGAGACTATGGTTTCGGGAGCTATGTTTTCTGCTTGTAGTAAAAGTACAAAGGACAATTGCTACATCAGTAATTTTCAAATCATCCAAATTTCTGATTTTCTCAATTACTAAAACAAAATGGGATCATAGGAAATTTGACAAATGAGAGATCTTAAAATCCTTGAAGCTTGTTTACTTAGCTGAAAGTAAGCTATTCCAATATCTCATCCAGATACTTCTTGTCAGGGTTTCTTCTTCAAATGTATGCCTTGGTAGTTTGTTCCAGATTCTCTGAACTATTTGTGTAAAGAAGTTAATCCTGGCTTCAGTCCTAAATTTACACTACTTCCCCTTAATTTCTACTGGTGTCTTTGCATACATGATTCACTGTTACTTCTGCTAGATCTACTTTATCAATGTCTTTGAGAATTTTGAAGAGAGCTTTGCCTTTTGACTCAGCTCTCTCTTCTCCATGACTGACTGCTACCATGTCTGCATAACTAATGATGCTGCTTCTATTTGCCTGTTGATCTCCCATTCCCTTCTTCCCTCACTCGTGAATAAGATCATAATATGCTTAATCTTCACCGCTTGAGGCAGCACATCATCCCCAACCTAGTGAGGGCACTCCATCTTTTTCTGGCTGAGAACCATGACCTTGAACCTTGAGTTGCTGAACCTCATCCCAGCTACTTCACACTCTGCTGCAAATCACTCCAGTGCATGTCTGAGGTCACAGCCCGATGAAGCCAATAGGACCATATCATCAGTAAAAAGCAAGGATGCCATACTTATGTCACAAAACTGGACACCCACCACTCCTTGACTATGTCTAGAAATTCTGTCCATCAAAATTATGACAAAATTGGAGATAACAAACAGCCCTGGTAGAGTCCCGTCCCACACCCACCAGGAATGAGTCTGACATAATGCTGGCAATGCTAACTAAGCTTTTACTCCAGTTGGACAGGAACCAAATAGCCTGAAACAGCAGGCCTGGTACCCCATACTCCTGAAGCACCCCTCTCCTAATCCCCAAAACAGGACAGCCAAAGGGACATGTCTGGTATACCTTTTCGAAGACCACAAAACATTGGTAGACTGGTTGGGCATACTCCTATGAACCCCCTGGAATCCTTGCGAGGGTAGAAAGCTGGTCTAGTGCTAGTTAAAGGCTATTTTGGGAAAATTGAATTTCAAGTGTCTGCATTGCTATTTTTCTTTGGGCACTCCAGTTTTCCTCTCCCATCCAAAAGTACTCTGTGCTAGGATAATAAGTCACTTTGAATTGGACCCAAATTAGGTGCAGCGTAAGATGTGTGTGATTGCACTTTGTGATGGGTTGCAACCCTTCTCAGGGATGGTTAACGATTGAGTGTGTTCCTGCTGGAATAATTCTGGTTTCCAGAACAGGAATATGTATGTTTAATAATTATGAATGGATGGATACACATTCTTAGTGTAATCAACTTCTATACAAACTGGGAAACTACACTTTTCTATTCTCTGTTTCAGAGTGAAATGACATTTTTGTTAGCTAGAAAACCATCATAGTATGCAAGAGTGTAGGTGAATATTTATTAAGATGCACTGGTGCCTACATTGCTCCTGATGTTGTTGGGATATTTTTTCCTGTGACCCAGAAACTGCATAGGCATTCTCAGTAAAAGAAAATTTAAAATACTATTTCTTTATGTAGGACTCCAATGTCTTTTAATAAATTAGATATACCAAGCCCGAAAGGGATTTTTTTCCACCAATGAGTTACTCAGCTGGTCAATATCTTTGTCACAAGATTTCTGGAATGGTAGTGAGAAAGTTTGATGAGAATCAAACAGGAGAGCTTGTTTATCTCTAACATCTATGGAAAGAAACTCACCATAATTTTGATCAAATAGACTCATGTAAATATGCTATAATATAGGTAACTACCGTTCATGCACTGTTTATTTAATGTGAATTCCTTTCTCTCTTCCTCAGAATAGGATTCATAATTCAGCAATGTGACTTAGTGTTCACACCACCCTTGGTGGATGAATCATCACAAATTCTTGTCTGTTTTATTCGATAATTATTTAATATTTCAGACAAACCAAAGGCAATTTGCACAATATTTATTTAAATGTAACAATGAGTCACAGTTAGACCTATTGAAGAATTTGTCATTTGAGAAGAAATGAAAATGATTAGTGCCCTGACATTCTTTACATTAAGGACATGCCATTAAAGAAATTCATAAATAATTCACAGTCTTCTCTGTTATGACCTTTTCTGATGCTCATTTCCCTGGTTAAAAACAAAAATAAAAGGCATACTCAAATTGGCTCTAATGATGTGCAGTAAATTGAAAGTCACAATAACAACTGTTTTACAGTGTTTGTTCAACCAGGCACGTGACACTTAGCAATATCTTTAATGGAGTTATACCAAGGAATATTTTTCTTTTCTATTTTACAAATATTCTCAATCTTGCATCTTAGATCATCTATACCTCTGTTATTTTTTGATTTTGTAATAACACTCAATTCAGAATTTACTGCACTGTTTGTTAGTCATTATTGTCAATGTCCTCTTGTACATTTTCAGTTACTTCTTACTTTCGTAGTCATAGTTCAGTGTGCTTTATTGTGTATTTGAATGATCTTGCATTGTCCTTTTATTATGTTCTTGTTTTAAAGTCTCTCCTTCATTGAATCATATTCCTCCTAAAATACTTCTTGACTATGATTTGTGAAAGGCTCTGTATAAAATCAAGTCAAATCTGAGGGCTTCATTAGATGTTATCAAATGGAAGCTTGATATTACGTAACAAATATTACATTTATTTTTGACTACTGAGTGACTAATGAAGTCTTTAAAAACATAAAGGAAGTATTTGTAATTTAAAACTTGTTGCACTTTTTAAATTTTTTTAATACCAATGAAGGATTTTTTGTCTTGCCTAAACATGGTGCAATTATTAATGACAATATTTTTATGAAAATTAGGAAAATATAAAGATGTAGATTTTGCCTGGTACATTGTACATAGAAAAACTTGTTTTCTTTGTAATTTACCAGTTACAATTGTTTACAGCTTGCTATGTCATCACAAAATATGCTGCATAATGTGCTACAATCCACTATAGCAATGTGAGCAACTGAAAATTGTGCCTGTTTTATTTTGGCTTTAATTTTACATACTGTTCTACAACAGTCTTAAATTAACGTTTAATATGTTAGTTGAATGGGAATTAGCCATACTGCTATGTCACTGTTGAAAATGGCACTGTCCATTTTTGGTCACTGAAGAATGCCATTTTGTTTTGGCCTTCATTGTGTTGATGCTGTTAGTTGGATATTAATTTACACTGTTAATAGATATTTGTGCTTGTCTACTGCATGTCTGATTTGCCTTATTTTTGCCTATACAGTAGTTTTTTATTGGGGTTATTTAAGTATTTGAAGATTCATTATTTTAAAGGGTTTTGTCTCAAATATTTCAATAGAAGCAGTTCATAAAACATTTTTTATAATAACGATGTTAGAGATTCATTTAGTTTTATCATACAGAGATACAGAACATAACTTTGCAGTTGTGCACAAGGGAGGAACTACTCCTAGGCAGGCCATCAGTTCATCAGTGACTATGTTCTGCCATACATCCACACCATCTCACACTTTAGTAGGTGGTGAAGCTACCATTTAAAGCTTTGGGATGTGTAAAGAAAGTGAAGTAACCAAGGAAACACAAAACTCCACAAAGATAAAACTGTACTGGGATGCATACCCGCAACTTTGGATTTTGTAAGGTCTTAATAGTATCCATTACAGCACCTTGCTGTCCCACATTGCAGATGCAAAGGAAGATGAATAGTTCCACATTCAAAATTTCAGTATGGTTTATAGAAGTATAGTTATAACACTTTATTATTTTGAATGCAGTATGCTTCATTCATAAATAACAATATACTGTACCATATGGAAGAAAATAAAGCAAGGGTTACCTTTAGCATATCTGGCATGTTTAGTTAGCCAGTAAACTATTCAGTTGACCCTGGGAGGAAAGCAGAATGCCTACTTCATCTGAAATAAAAGGAAACAGATACTTATACTTGTGCTGGAAAATTACACCTGGGTGACTTTTAAATCTCATCTTGACATCATTCTGAAAATAGTAAATAGTAATTGGTCAGTTGTGCCGTGCTAAATGGTCAAGGTCTTTTCTTCCTCTAGTCTTTTTATTGTGACTAAGGCTGTTTGTTCCAGTGTCTCACTATACATTCTGGATGAAAACACACATTTTTATTTCAATGGTCCAAGCAGTATTTAGCAGAGGAGAGTGCCACTCTCATTTCAGGTCATTTCAGGATCATGTTTTGAAACACAGATGTTCACTACACTTCTGTACTCTATAAGGCGGATTTGAAATGGTTATAGTAGAAGCCATAATAAGCAGAATGTGAATGAAGGTCAGTTTCTTTCATTTTAACCTATAAGAATCTACTCAGATTCTTTTGAAGTACTCAGGCGTTGTGATGAAGAATATGTGCTTTTATTTAATTATTTATTTTTATTGTTGTCTCAGCAGTTCTCATGTTGTGATGAACTATTGTACCCCCAAAAGTTTCTTGTTGTTGCTACAAAATGTTTAGGATTCTTTTGACCCCTCACCATGAAGACCTTTAAAAGGCTAGTCCTGGACTATGTGAGTCCTCTTCTAGTAGACCACCTGGACCCATTGCACTTTGCTAATCAGACAAAGATTGGAGTGGAGGATGCAATTATCTCTCCGCTCCACAAGGCTTATTCTCACCTGGACAAATCTGGCAGCACTGTGAGAATTTTTGATTTCTCCAATGCATTCAGTAACATCCAGCAATCCCTATTAAGGGGTAAGCTTTGAGATATACAGGTGGGTGAACCTATGGTGTCCAGTGTAACTATCTGTCGGGCAGACTACAGTTTATGAGACTCGAGGACTATGTTTCTGATACAAATGTGAGCAACACTGGAACACCACAAGGAACAGTCTTTTTCTCTTCGCTCTGTACACCTCCAACTATAAATTTAACACCAGGTCATGTCATTTGCAGAAATTCTCAGATGATTCTGTACTTATTGGCTGAATTAATGAGGAGGATGAGACAGTGTATAGGAGTCAGATGGATAACTTTGTTTCCTGGTGCAAAGATAATTGTCTGCATTTTAACATTGGTAATAGACTGGGCATAGACTGTCGTTGCACCAAAGAACCTCTGTGTCCAGTCACTATTCAGGGAGTGGGTTTAGTGGTGGTTCTCTCCTACAAGTACTTTGAAGTCCTCGTCAATGACAGGTAGTACAGGTCTCAGAACACAGAGGAACTATATAAGAAAGGGCAGAACAGGCTCTTCATCCTTGGGAGACTGTGATCTTTTAATGTGGTAAGTGACATCCTTCACATCTTCTACAACGCTTTGATGGCCAGTGCAATTTTTTATGTTGTGGTGTGCTGAGGAGATAACATCACTTCAAGAGAGGCCCACCAAATTAATTAGCTAATTAAAAGGGCAAGCTCAGTTATGGGGCATACTCTTGACCCCCTGCTGGTAGTAGCATATAAGAGAATTAAAATAAAACTGAGTGCCTTTATGATCAATGCTGCACATCCTCTCTCTGACACACTAACACTGAGATCTTTCAGCCAATGAATTATTCAGCAAAAGTGTGTTAGGAAACCTTACTGGGGCTTCGTTATACCAACAGCAATACGCCAGTATAATGCCTCACTTGGACTGTGACTGCCAGATCAGAAATGTTCTTTTCTTTCATTTTAAAGGTTTCTTCCTTTTAAGTGAATCTGGTGTGTGCTCAGAGCATGTCATGTTGTAACAGGTGGGACCAGAAATTGTCTCATTGAGATAATAAAAGTCATTGAAAATTCCATCTAATTGGTTGCCACAGGGTTTTTAAAGTGCTCCAAATTCCGTCTGGACCGGATGTATTATGAACATTAATTCACTTAAAAATCCTCTTTATATTATCCAGAGTGAATCATGTGCTACTCCAGGCAGTCATATGGAGGACAGTATTTTATTGCATCAAAGCAGCTTTAGAAAATATTAAGTTCATCATTTTCAGAAAATTCAAGAATCAAGGTTCTTTTTTGACAATGTGCAACTAATGCATTGAAATGCTTACTCGTTCATCAACACTTGTTTCACAGATAACATGCAAAACAGAGGGCAGACAGAAGTGCAACAAGGAACAGTGCAAACAATGCAGCTATCAGTTTAACAAGACAACAGGGCATACAAAAAAATTAATACTGAAAATATTTCAGAGGTAGACCAGGTTAACTGTTCATTATGCAAATGGCTTGGGAAAGAAGCTAATGCTGCAAAAACTCCTAATGTCTGAGGAGAAGCAGCATGTAGAAAGGGTGATTTGTGTCCTGTAAAGTACTCCCCTTATGACCTCCTGTCCTGGGCTCCACCATACCATACTTTACCATATTATACCAGACCATATCATCACTGGTGAGAACACTCTCAGTGGTACTACAGTAAAAGCTGGTAAGTGTCATCTTTTTTATGCTCCTCTTCCTCCGCCATTTTGGGAAGTGAAGGCACTAGTGAGATTTCATAATTATGGATCCAGGGTTCTCTTTCCACCATAGCCTTTCTGAAATCTGAAAGCTGAGGAACCTAAGCTCACTTATAGTTGTCGTTGGAGAGCTGTCAATTATAATGGGTGTGTAGCTTCTGCTATGCTTTCTGAAGGCCACAATAACTAAATCAATAATTGTTTTATTGATGTTCAGGATGAGGATGTTATTGTGGCACCATTCCACCAGTTCTGCTATCTTGCTTCTCTATAAATTTTAACATGCAATTATAGGCTAAAAGAATGAAGAACCTTGGCTCAGGTGGAAGCCCTGAGGGCGACTGAACCAAGGATAGAGGGTATAAGGTTTTATTCCAAATCCTCACTTGAAGTTGTAGTTGCAGAGTCCCAGTACACTGTGTTTGACACCCAACTTACTAGGCACAATTGTACTGAAAGCAGAACTGAAGTCAATAAATAAAAACCTACCTTAGGTGTTCCTGTTGTTAAGGTGTTCAAGGGTGGTGTGAGGGGCCACCGATGTTTCCCTGCAGTAGGCAAACTGCATGTGGACTAGGGAATCCAGAACAATGCTATGAATGCAGTTGGATTAGGCATTACTTTGCAATCTGTAAGCATCTGCACATAGTGCCACATTTTACGTGAATCATGACCACTTCTATAATCTCTCTACATAATCATATACACTTCCAAATGTGTGGCCTCTTTAATGAGCTAATTGCCTACATCTCTCGTGTTTTTTTCATATTGCTGACCTGAAATATATTGTTGTAAGCCTTTTTTTTTAGGACCTACATGGTTTTTTTTCATAAGCACACAGTCATCCATACATTTTTAGAGAATCCAGTTCTGATGATGTCATACTCATCTAAGATTTAATTAAGAATCTCTAAAATGATTCCATTTTACTTGATAAAATATAATCTTGCCACTTTTCCACTGCCTTTTTGGTGGGGCAAACTGTGGACTGTGGAACTGTAGGCGCCAACAGTAAACGTTTTTTATAAGGTTGCAAAAGTGATACAGATAGTTAGCTCTCTGTTGGGGCAGGTGCCATGCTGATGATATTTAGGATAGATATTCCTTAAATTTTCTTTGTTTAAATTTGCAACTATAAATAAAAAACAAGGCAATACCATCTATTCATTATTTCTAGTTTTCTAGTTTATTCTCCCAACAGGAGCACTATGAGGCACTATAAGCAAACCTTATGAGTATTCACAATGACATGATCAACTTGAAAAAACTTAATCTCTTCTTTATCTGCAGTGTCTAAGGAGTTGTAGTTGAAAATAACAGACAAAAAAATAAAAAGAATCAGATGAAACCATAGGTGGCAACGATATTACATGAACAATATCAAACAACTCCCTATGGAACACAGTTTCTACAACATATAACAAAATAGTAAAAAAAGACAGGTTTACTAAGTTCAGTGTTTCTGTCAGTGTTGAAAGATCAGACGTACTGGTATGAAAGAGAAGGAAAAACTAAAGTAAGCCACAATTTATTAAGTATAATCTCCTGATGGGAAGTATGAGTGAGGCATAATGAGGTGTGCATCCTGCAGACGTTTCTGGAGACATCCACATTATACTCCATCTTTCATTTTGTTGTCATCTTGATTTTAATATTTTTGTCTTTCAAAGGTACAAAATTTCTGAAATGTGTGTTCTATTAATCTTAAGTCTGGTTTATGCTCACATATAACAGACACGCTGAGCACAATAGGCATTACTGGCAACTGCTCATTCGGTTACTCCTCTTTCACTGACCACATGAATGAAAACAAAAGGTATAAAGATTGTTCAAGACAATACCTCTGTTGGCTTCTTATGGATTTAGACAGTAAACAGAAAAAGACTGGAGAAGTCTCCTGAAGATAGAACGGTCAGCACATGTTCACTTAAATACTCCAGATCAAGTGAAACATTTGTTAGATTATTTTAAAATCAGTACACAATGCATTGTTTACCATAAAATGAATGCCATTTCCTCTGCTGTTAGTTCTTAAAGTCATAACACCATTGCTATCCCAATGTTAACATGAAGAACCTGCAAATACTGCTCTGTGCCACAGATTACTATAAATGTCAGTAGGGCAGAATAACAAGATGAAAGATGTAGTTAAATACAAATAAGTAATTTAAAATAAGCATGGCAGAAATTGAAATCTTTTTTTAAGTTTGCTTTGTTGTTATTTTTAGTATAAATTAAAAATAGCACAAAATTCAGCAGCCACTATCTGGCTTTAATAGCTTCTCTTATTTGAAGAAGCAATTATCAAAACATCAGCTGTTTCCAGGAAAACAATTTTAAACAGTAATCCAATTTTAGCAAAAAAAAAAAAAAAACTCTGTTGCATGGGGTAACCTATTTAGTATGTGTCACTTGTCTGCCGAGACATTGTTTCTGGGTCTGAATCTTGCTCGCTTATGCAAATTATGTTTTTCTTCTCACTCTGGCATATTGTCGACAGAAGCCAAGCTTAATGTGTATGAGAATGACAAAAATGGCAAGTGCTCTCATGAAGATCAGGTTTTCCTTATTAGTGTTTTTTTCTTTTGTTTTTAATAGAAAAGTTTTTAAAATGAAAAGCTCTGAATTTAAATCTAAAGAACAGAAACTGGTTGTGGGCCATTGCTGAGAATATGAAGAATTTTTAATGCTTGCTCTAAGAAGTAGCATATTAAAAGTATGCTTTCTAACTTGTATTTGCTATTAAACAGCAACTATTTTCATATAAATTTATGAAACAAGCCACATTTTTTATTTTTTATCTTGTATTTTGTGTGATCTATCTGAAAACACTTGTACAGTATACAATGTATATATGTCATTGTAATCCATTTCCTGAAATTGGATTAGAAATTGTTCCAAGTGGAGCAGAGCAAATAAAAGATTAACTCAGGTTAAAGCATTCTCAGGATGTCCAAATGTTTAAACACTAGAGTGTACTGTCTTTTGAATGCAAAATTCAAAATGCTTTATCACTATACTTTGCACCATTCTTTTTCACTCTCAATCAAAAACGTAGGTAAGGTAAGTAATTATACCACAATTCCATAACTTAATATATGGAAATTCTAGTTGCATCTGTTTTTATTCAAACCAAACTTTGAGTCAGAGGTTTTTCCAGTCTTTAAATAGACATTGATCTTGATTATTCATTAGAATAACAGTTACACCTTTTCTAAATACAACCACATTTCTTTCCCTTTTCTGATGTAAGTACAAGTTCATATTCTTATTTTGCTAGGATATTTTTTTGTTATTTTCAATTAATAATTTGTAATAACAGAGATACAGCAATTTCAGTTTTTTTGCTGACAATTTCAATAGTTTCCAGGAGTCCGGGACTTTTACAGCATGGGCTTACACAGCTAGTATATATATATATATATATATATATATATATATATATATATATATATATATATATATATATATATATATACAGTATATATATATATATATATATATATATATATAGGAATGAAAACAAACAAAAAGGAAAAAGGTTTTGTTTTTTTTGCGCACTGAGTTAGAGCCAAGCTTTCAAATCGCTGCATTACCAATTCCGCTAAGAGTCATGATAATGGTGATCCTATTGGTAACCCTTCTTTTTGTCTGTAGTATTTCTCATTAAAATGAAACTGAGTTTTCTGGCAAAGTAAACTAGATGCATTATATTGTTTGTGGCCAGCTACATTTATTTTGTTATGGTGGGGTAATTGTTTAGTTTTATTTGTAGAGTTTCTGTGACCAGTTGAATTGGAATCATGGTGTACAGAGACACAATATCAAATGAGACCATGATCTTGTCCTCAGCGATGGACACATTTTTCAGGCGCTGTAATGCTATTTCGGCGCTATTAACAGAATATTCTAAATCATATATTAAATGTTTGAGCATATGAAAAAGTCCTCTAGATAAGTTATAAGTTGGACCACCTTTTAGGCTGACAACCGGTGTCAACTTTAGAGGAGTTTTATGTATTTTTGTTAGACTATAGAATTCAGGGCAGCTTGCATCACTGGATTTCATTCTGTAATATTCCTTTGAGTTTAGACCGTTGTTATTTTGGAGCTTATTCAGAATGGTGTTGACTCTGTTAAAGGTGGTTTTAGTTGGGTCGCTGGTTAGTTGTTCGTAAGTGGTGGTGTCAGAGAGCATTTCTTCTATTGCTGTGACATATTGTTCTTTGTCTAATACAACTGTGGTGCCTCCTTTGTCAGCTAGTGCAGGGGTAGGCAACGTCGGTCCTGGTGAGCCGCAGTATGTGCAGGTTTTTGTTCCAACCCAGTTCCTTAACGAGAACTCAATTATTGCTGATGAAGCACATATTGCTTAAGTGACATTTTGATGCTTCATTTTAGTGGTCTCGCTTGTTAAGGTTCTCCAACCTTAATTGCTTATTTCAATCTTAAACTGCTGCATTCAGTGTTTTAATTGCTCCTTATTAGCAATAAGATGTAAAAGACAAAGCAGCCAGCAGTTCTCCAGCTAGCTTTTTTCCAATTACATCTGTGTGTGTTCATCATGCACGGTTTGATTTAATAAAACACTTAATAGAAAAATGTGACAGACTGAAAATGATCTGTTTTAAGCTTCATATCATTTGGATGATATCTTTGGAAAGGAAAAAAATCTACGATATAAGAGCCTTACATTGCACAGACTAACAAGCCATAAAATTAAATAAGGTCTGAGATTGGCAATGATTGGTTTCTAATTAAGCAATTGGGTTGGAATGAAAACCTGTAGCCACTGCGGCTCACCAGGACCGACGTTGCCTACCCCTGAGCTAGTGTGATAACAATGCTGTTATCATTTTGTGGTGATCTTAAAGCCTTCTGTTCTTTTAAAGAAACATGTACCATCAGACATCTTGCATGTAACTGGCTGGCCATGGCACATTTTATTCCATGTGTCTAGTATGTATATATATATATATATATATATATAATATGTGTGTGTGTGTGTGTGTGTGTATATTATCAGGTTTCTGGTGAATGGAAAGCCTGCAGTTAAAGTGATTATATTGGCAGAGTACATGCAGGTATAGAACCTTAGATTTACATGCTATTACAATAATGGAAGCCATAGCTGAAAGCGTAGTAAGTAAACATTTACAAAGCAAACTATTGTTTTTAATTTCTAAAAATGATTATCTTGCTCAGAAAACATGAAAATGGTTAATTACACAAGAGGGAAAGACCCCAAAAGATAAAAGTAAAACCAATAATTTTGCAAGTATAATTTGAAAAATCTGAATTTACATAAAACACAAACTTAATTGACACAAAGTTTCTTCCCTGTAATGCAAGTGCAAAAACTCCAGGATTACCCCTCTTTAAATGTATACTCCCTTCCAGTATACAACTTCATGATTAAAATAAATAAATAAATAGTACACATAGTGTATTTAGAGTATACTGGAGTGACTAACAGATGCCTTTGTTCAGAATTACTCCCACCTCAGTAAACGCTCATCTTGCATCTTGGCAAAGGTAAGGGACATAGCCAGAATGGCCCCTGCTCAAACCACAGTAGTGGAGAGAACTGTAAGGAGCTGTGGCCAAAATCTCCCAAATCACCAATCTTAGAACACTTTGTTGAATTCCAGTTTTAAGGCAAGCTGACAAGATCAAAATATATTGTCCTTATATTCAATGTTACCTTGCTTCTAAATTTGACTGAGAGATCTTGTTCAGCCTCTACCAGTGGATATAACCATGGTACTTGTGTTATTGAAGTTTGTTGAGGCATGGAGAATGACAGGCAGGAAGTCATCCAGTCTTTTTTCTGCCAGGGTCAGAGATATCATTGAGAGGTGGAAAGAGCAGTATGAGGAAGTAACGTATCACCTGCCTCAGAAAAGGCATTATTTGAGGTTGGGTCTGTCTCCCTTGCTGAAGACACTCAGGTGATTTTTAGCTCCATACTGACAAGGCTGTAGGGGTGTATGAAATTTGACCAAAAATGGCATGAGAATTAGCACCTCCAAATCTGAAGCCATGGTCCTTTCTGGGAAGAGCGTGTCATGTTCTCTGCAGGTATAGGATGTGCAGCTGCCCCAGATGGAGCGGTCCAGCTATTTAATGAGAGTAGAAGTGACAGTGACACTGATCAACTCAACAAATGAGTGCAGAGGAAGCATTTTTATGAACTTCCTATGAGATCATAGTGATGAAGCAGTGAGTCTGGATTGGTCCTATCCTCACTTAACGGTGGTAAGCTCTGGGTAATGCCTGAAAGAAAGAGAATATGAATATAAGCAGACAGAATGATTTTCCTACAAAGAATTACTGGGCTTAGTGTCTATGACAGGTCGAAGTGTTTGGTACTGCGAAACTGCCTTGGAGCAGAATCACTTCTTCTTTAGCTAGAGAGGGGATAGTTGTGATGGTCTGGATATGAATTCAGGATGCTAAATGCCCTCTAGGTGCCATCAATGAAAGTTGTACAAGGTATGATCTACCTGGCAGAAGACTGAGGGGCAGGCCAGCTCAACTCAGTGTGTTGAAGTTGTGACCTTCACCAGAAAAAGAGGAAAGAAAATGATGGCGATGAAGTGAGAGGCTAGAGTGAGCAGAACTAAATGCAGCAGAGTAATAGTTAAAGAAGGGCCGACAGATACACAGCAGGGCATATACTAAAATAAAATAAAATAATAACAAAAGAACTAGTTATTTCCCTGTTTTAAATTTTAGGAAATGTAGAAATAAACAATGCAGTTTGATTTAACTTTTGGTAAGGATTAATGACTAAATGTGCTACTTTTTCATGCAAACATCAAATTTGTTGTGAGTACACAGGTGCTTATCTAAAGAATTGAAATATTTCTGTATAAACACTGTTTAGTTTTCACCTGTGTCTCTTTGTTGTCAGTGTTAAAGGAAATTTTAGGAAGCAAATATGGAAGCTGTAAACAGGTATTTGAATGGTTGTAATTAAAAACATGTATGAACAAATGCAGATAGATTCATGCACAGCTTGAACTATACTCATCTTCCCAATTTAAATCTAATAATAAAAGTATGCCCTCCAATTAAGAAATCAAAATCAGAAGCCACAACATTTTAGGGACCACTGAGTCACACTATTACAATGTTAACTCCTATTTTATTTCTGTTTTAAAATAAAACCAGAACACAATACAGTATATCAGAATATGGTTTCGTTCTTTTTTGGTTAAATATGCACAGAGAGAGAGTAATTTGTCAAGAAAAAAACGTATAAAACAACAGGATGTTGTTCTGCTTGAGTAGTATTGTCCGATCACTTTAACGGTTTTCTGTTTGTCAAACTCTCTGTCTTGTTTTGTTTTTCTGTTTTTCTAACTCCTTTGACATTTTCCCTTTTTCTAGAAATCTTTCTCATTTTCCTCTCACTGTAAATTTGTTTGGACTAGACAAGGCATAGGCATCGATTGCATATCTTCCTGGATCCACTCTAGGGATCAAGGTGGAGCCTAAAACTGTTGTTTTGAACATTTGAAAATGCCCCCAAGACATCTGTGTATAACAGAGACCCTGATCTTTAGATACAGTTAGGTTAAGGGTTAGGATACCTTTGTGCCTATGGTATTGGACAAGGATACCCAGTTGATAAGGAGATGGGCCACCTAAAATAAATAGAAGCATGTGGTGGAACACAAGGTTCAATTATTTCTTTTCATAATATAATCCTGGCATGCCATTTTTGTGTTTTCATGAGATTTTCCCTTTAATTTAGTAAACGTTTTGTATGAATTATTGACAGAATCAAGTGTAGGCATTTTTCAACATAATAACAGGACACAGCCAGTTTAATTGGCAGTTTAAAATGACTATTACAATGTAAACAATCAAAATGAAAATTAGATAAAGAAACAAAATCTGAATTAACAAATGCCACCCTTGTTCGGGATAATTATAAGAAATGTGGTGATTTACCTCATGGGGTAGAAGTACATAATAAACAAGAATCGTTGCATCAGATGTTTGCAGTATTCAAATGTGTGCTTCAATTTAAACGGTTAAGGTCTAAATATTCTCTTGTAATAAAAACTTGTCATTTTTCACTCTGTAAAAGAGGTCCATACAGAGCTAGATCCTAATAATGATCAAAAATAACATCATATTCATAATCACCGACCTTGAAATAGTCTAAGTGATACCCTACATGTATAAGTTTAAAATTTGTCTTTTTTAACCTTATGGGAATGGTTCTTACAGAGATAGGATCACTAGCAAAGAATCGGACATCCAAAATATTATCATATTCATAATCAGCAACCTCAAAATTGCATAAAATGACACTATACATGCCTATATTACTGATCCTCATTTTTTGAAAGTTTTTTGAAAAGGAGTAACTTTGATCTCTTGTATAACATTAGGTGGTGAATCCCTGGGGTCGGTTGATGTCGCTTGCACAACTTCAAGTTCTTCTGATCATTTTTGTTGAATACACCTGTTGGTTTACAGTTTATCAGTGTGTAATTTCCCACACAACATATGGTCCACAAAAAGCCTAAAAATTAGGGGTTTTTTTTGGGTCTAGAAGGCCAGACATAGGGGGGAACCCTCAAAAACTCAAAGTCTTACATAAAGATGAGTTGAGCAGTATATCATGACTGTGCGTTTTCTTGTATTGTTCAGTCAGGAGTTACCGGACAAAAAAAGCTAAAGTGATTTTAAAGCGTTCATAAGTAATTTGTTTGAACAGAAAAAAATCAAAGGAAAGAATCAGGGAGATTTCTGTCAATATAGAATTGCATAGCCATTTTTAACCATACAACAACACAAGGCTACAATATAAAAATTTATTAGTTCTGCATATGTTTGCAAAGTGTTTCTTTCACTCATTTACAGTTCCAAAGCACACAGATATTTGAAAAATTAAAGTCGAAAACAGATACAACAACATAGAATGATTCGTTCAGTTTAAACTGTGAATAGATACTAAAATCTTTAAACATTACACCTACCTAAACATTACTAGACCTATGGCTCTTTTAAAACTGGTGAGTGAGTGTTGTGAGACCAAAATGCAAATTCAGTGTTTTTGAGTCACATTTCTGAATTATGTTTTTGAATTGTTGGAGCTTTGGATTTGTACTGTCTCTAACTGACAGAATCCATTGTCAGTTGCAGGCCTTAGTCTTTTGGCTTCAGGCAAAATGTTGTTTTTTCAATAGAGAGTGAAAATAGAATTACGCTTATTTGAATCCAGAACTTGTCAAAATTCCTATGGAGGTTTATTTGGCCAGGTTTCTCAAAAACATATAGATTTCTTAGAGTAAATTTGTACTGGGTTCCATGTCATGAGGTTTTTGAAAATGTACCTTATTACTTGTTAAATCAGGCAAACAGAGATAGAATGTTTGATTTTTATTATCACCTTTTGATGTTCAACACTCAGGGATTGAAAGACATCTATATAGCACAGTAAATGTACCTTATATCTGAAGATGGTAATATTTTAAAGTTTCACCAGCTATATTACTGTATATTTTCTGTTTACTTAAAACAATTAAGCAAAATACATTATGGGTCAGTTAAACTTTTCTTATGAGCTGGGTTTGGCCCATGATACACCTGTTGATTGTAAGTGACCTTGGACCATTCTACATTCTCATCTTACTAGATACTAGGAGACTATACTTTTCCCTTTTTTTTCCTGCAGTCTTTCAGTGCTCCACGTCCCATATCTGTGAATGGTAAACAGCAGCTTTACAGTGTCTTCCATGATTTTTGGTTCTTCAGTTATCTTGGTACTGTTTGCCATTTACTCCATTAGCAGTTGTTTTTTATTAGATCAAACTTTTCTTCTTTTTTAGAATAATACATTTGTTTCCTGGCCTTGCCCACATTTTATTTCAAAATGTCGCTGTGAAATTTTACTTTACACTTTTCTGATTAAGTGGTATGTAGTTGCTGGTGAGAGAAGCAGCTTAAATAGTGATATATATTTGTAAAGCATAGACTCACAGGAAACTGGAGCATTTGAAATGGAAGGGGTAATTTGATGAGATGGGAGGAATCAGCATTGTAAATATAGATTCAGTTTTTCACATGCCATTAAAATTGATGCCATATGTTATGCACCTGAACTGCCCAGTCCTGCTGTCATTCACCTTCAGCCAATCAGCTTTAACTTTAGTCTCTGACATCATAAAGAAAGGACTTGATGCTTGATAAAAGAATTCAATGATGTCCGGTTCATTGAGATTTCCTTGCCACTACATCAAGGCCTAATATAGCCTATGATCTAATTGGGACTGTTCGTATCCTTCAGTTTTCATGAAAATATGTACAGCTGTTTTTAAGTGATTCCAAAACAAACATACAAGCATACATATAAACAGATATCAAGTTAGCTTTATGAATGTAGATACAGTAGTGTTTCCCAGTTGTCCCAAGGTATTACATCAAAAGTTTGCTCTAAATGTAAAATGGGAGACGTTATCGTAGACTAAATGTGATCAATGATCCCAAATTATTTTTGAAATCTGAGATTTGATTCACCTGTGTGGTTAGGACTAAGGTTTAGCAGATTACAAGTTCAAATACAACACAGGAACAGTGGTGAACAGGTTACAATGTTGAGTAATGTTGTTGAACAGTGATGAGAGATTACACTTATAACCCCAAATTGTCTATCTATCTATCTATCTATCTATCTATCTATCTATCTATCTATCTATCTATCTATCTATCTATCTATCTATCTATCTATCTATCTATCTATCTATCTATCTATCTATCTATCTATCTATCTATCTATCTATCTATCTATCTATCTAATTAATAACTATGGTGATAATATAGCTCCATCTGGAGCAACTAGCCTTAACACACATAGTGAGAGAAATACTTGAGTAAAGAAAAAATATTGGTGGAAATGTAAGATGGATTTTGTGATTGAAAGGCAAGTGTGCTAATCATTACATTACCATCATAGTCTGTGTGATGCAGACTGTTGATCAATCACATTGTAATAATTCATTTTGCCCAATGGGGTAAGTAAGGTCAAAATTATATGTCAGACTATAATTTGTGTAGCAGTTTTCAAGTGTGTGGTTTGATAAACAAAACTATACATAAAAAACAAACAAATACAAACTGTTTTTATAGATATAGAGATTACGTACAGAAGAATGCCAGTCTGACAAACAACAAATGTCCAACCAATGAAAAACTAAATCATACCTTCCATTGATTTTCTCAATTTGCTTTTACCATTTTAGGTTTCATGATAGTACTATTACAGGACACTCTCACTTCGTACTGTGCCAGTTTAAGATTGCTATTCATATTTGCAAAACATATGAGAAAAACTAAGGTTTTGGGCCAGGATTCCTAAATCTTTATAGAATGAGCAGTACCCCCAAAGCCATCATGTCTTCTTTGAATCAGAGTACAGATACTAATAACATTTAAAACGCAGATCAAAGACCCAAGAAGCTTGGCTCTTAAAGAAAAAAGAAAAACACAACATACATTGAATCTTGTGGCAGATGCATTTAAATGACAAAGAAATATGGCACTTAATAGAGGATACATTTAGCTTGCTTTTGGACCAGCAAATACATGTCAACACAAAAAAAAAAGAATTATTAAAAGCATTATTATTGTGCGCAGAATGAAAAAGGAGCTTGTCCTGGGAAGTGAAAGGCTAAGAATAAGGAGTACTAAGTAATAAGCACAGAGTCAAAACCAAAAAGGATAAATATCCAATGACAGAGCCAAAATGTGTTCCAAAACTCAAAGTGAAAAATATGAAGCTGACAGATGTTAGGACAAAAAAACGAAAAACAATTTAAAAGCATGAGCAAATATTAAATCTCTGTAAATTATTTTAATACCAGGATGCGCTGTACTATGGCACCATTTTTTATAGTATACTAGCTGATTACCCAGTGGCTTCGCTCACTGAGTGCAAGGGAAAAAAAAAAAATGTAGTCTATAAGTTATTAAACAGTAAAACATTAACATTTTAAGAAGTAAAGATACATTGAGCACTACTGGAGTGGTTTCGGGTAAACTACATTTTAAAGGCAGTATAACACAACAGGTAAGTAGTACTAACAGCAACTAAAATGTATTTGGATCATCTCTCGATAGTAGATCCCTTTTGAAAGGCGCTACACGACCGCTGTGGTATAGAAATTACATTTTCTATGTGATCGTCCAAATTTCTGCCTGACAACCTTGCACTTTGTACCTGTGATTTAAGAGAAAAATAATTCTGATAAATGTAGATGCTGCCCTTCCGTGCTTAACGGGCAGAAGGTCCAAACAATTTCCAAGTCCAACACTTTACATGAAGAGGTCTGTACATCTTCTTAGATGAAAACTCTCCATCTTCTTAAAATAATTGATCACAAAAGCAACCTTGAATGTTGCAGGGTTTTAGTGACCCAAACTCACCTTAAGGGACAGTAAGTAGTCGTGCAGGGCAATTTACAAACAGAGTCCTGCTTTGATGGCGCCGATTACACTCATTCGCAAAGATTTCCACTTTCCCAGAAGCTGACGGGGGGCTTGAAGTGTCACAAACAGTGCGAGAAGAGAGGACGCTGCCCGAAACTGCGAAGCTCTTGACCCGGCGGAGCAGGCCAACATTCCGCGCCTCCCACCATCCACTTTGTTCTCATGACCCCTCGCCGCTGAAGGCGATCTTGTCTTCACATTGTTTACAGCTCGGCGCAGTTAAAAAGTAGAAAGACACAAAGCTGTTTTCCTCATCTCTTCTACTATCAAGTACTGCCAACCAAAAAAAAGTTACAATGTGGCAGTTTCCGCAACAGTCACGTGGACGAATAAATAAAACTTCTCTGTCAGAACGCACCTGGTGGCGGACCACTCAGCGCTGTAGTCCAGAGAGGAGGGCTGTGAGAGGGCAACGTGGGGCACACTTCTATAGGATAGATCGGCGTGTTTGTGTTTACTTCTTTTTAATATCAGTAAAATAACTCTCACACAAATAATAACAATTCGTGAAGATGATATAAAAATGGCGTCCACAAACGAAGTGATTAGTTCCTGTATTATAATATGTACTGTGGTCATACATAATTTCCATATCGCGTGGTCATACGTAATTTCCGTTTCATACGTAATTTCCATATCGCATGGTCATACGTAATTTCTGTTTCAAACGCGAAAAGAATTTTCTATACTGTATATAGATTATTGAGACATCACACACTGCAAGATGATGGTCAATTGATTGGCTTTTGCTGAAGCAAAAGTAGTATGGCAATATTGGAGCTTAAAAAAACAGATAATGGTGGTGCCCAATAATTCAAAAAAGTGTTGTTCAATAATTAAATATAAATAAACAAAGCTAGTAAATGAACAAAAAATAATTATTAGAGGACTTTACACTCATAGACTAGCACAATGTCTTAGTGTGACTGTCATCTTTACGGCTGGAGGAGGAGAGACCAATGTACTAAATAAGGAGAAATGGCACATGTTTGCCCAACTATACGTGATTGTTGAGCTTCACATGGCTCGGAAATTGAGAGGGACTCCACAATGCACTGCTATCATAATAATTGGGTAATGATGCATGTTTTTGTTATATTAAATATTTCATGGGCGGCACGGTGGCGCAGTGTGTAGCGCTGCTGCCTCGCAGTTAGGAGACCTGGGTTCGCTTCCCGGGTCCTCCCTGTGTGGAGTTTGCATGTTCTCCCCATGTCTGTGTGGGTTTCCTCCGGGTACTCCGGTTTCCTCCCACAATCCAAAGACACGCAGGTTAGGTGCATTGGCGATTCTAAATTGTCCCTAGTGTGTGCTTGGTGTGTGTGTGTGCCCTGCGGTGGGCTGCTGTTTGTTCCCTGCGTGTTGGCTGGGATTGGCTCCAGCAGACCCTCGTGACCCTGTAGTTAGGATATAGCGGGTTGGATAATGGATGGATGGATAAATATTTAATTTCAATTCTGCAATATATAACGGTTTATTATTTTTATTTAAAAGAAGTTTATAGAGAAATGAGTGTTAATCTAAAAGATAAACCCCTTGACTTTGTTAATTTCTCTTTAATCTTTTTTTTTAATTGTAGAAATGGATTTCAAGTATCTGAGCTGGGAATATCCAGTTAAAATACATAACAAGCATATTGGTCTAAATGTAGCTCTGAGATGAGTAGAGCTGTGAAAAAATACTTTCCTTACTGCACTTTTACTTACTGTAAAAATACTTTTCTTCAAACTGTCTCTAATGCATTGGCATCCTCTACACCGCTAGTCTCAGACCACATTGCTACAGAGTTGGTTTTGGCTTATTAGGATAAAATAGATACAGCAAATGGATGAATTGAGAAATGAAATACTAAAAGCAATATGGATCATGTGCTCATATCTCAAGTTCAGATAATTAGAGTGCCTTAATAATTGATTGTTGGTTTAGATATTTTATTATTCATGTATTGAAAGAAATAAAAGCAACACTGTTTCCATTATACTAGGTGTATAGTGGCAGATGTTTTTGGAAACCGATTTCTAATCTTTAAATTTTATATTATATGTTCTTGGGTACTTTCTCATTGTCTGCCCTTTCTTTTAGTTTTAGATTAGCGTCAGAAACATATACAGTTGGTACCTGTTTGCTCATTTATTAGAGTCATACATGCCATATTATATGGTTATTCCTGTATATACGGGTTCAGTCGAGTCCTAATTAAAAAGTAGGAAACCTCCTCAGTTTGCCTAATATATGGGTTAATTTTGAAATTGTACATTGTAAAAATTTGTCTATGATTGGATTTTTCTTACCATGGGATCAATCCCACATATTAAAGATTCAGCCAGGCACTTGGGTAAGGGATTTGGTTTTGCGCTACACTCAGACACACAGGACATCTATTTTTACTGTTTTGTTGAAGGCCTGGTCACTTTGAAATGTACCATTCCTCTTATTTCCCACTTTGGAATTTTAACCGACTTGAACACCCACATTGAAAAATTATGTTACTGTAGTTGGTTTAGTAACATTGCTATCTAATTTAACTCAGTTGAAAATATGTAGAGGTGTACACCATAGAACTACGAAAAACTTCACTTGATATAAATAACTTCAGTGATTTTTGTAAAGTACTATGGTCTATTTGGTTCATATTTACATTCAGGAAAATAATGGAGAATAATTGGAAAAATAACCATAATACAATTTACTTATAAGTAATTTAATACATTTCTGTATTGCTTTAAAAAAATAAATAAATATTTTAACAGACAAATACTGTATGTAAGGTTTAATAATAAACAATCAGAAGCTAAAATTTAATAACCTGTAACACCTGAATGACCTGTAATGCACTTCCCCTTTATAAACCCCAAAGAATGTGAAATTTAACGCACGTACACACGCCTACAGCCACACTCTGACTCCTCCCGGATTTTAGCATATTTGAATATGCAAATTAATATAAATACCCTCATCAGTTTGTTGTTTTGTTAAAAAACAATGGTAAAAGTGCATGGAGGCAAGGAAAAGCATACTTTTTGGTGGCTTAAGCAGTGCTATGAGCAGCAAAAGGAAATAGATGGAAAGACACTCAAAAGCTCAAGTTCAGAAATGTTGCACAGTGCCTGAAATATTAAAGACACACCGTCTGAGTGTCATGTGGAAGCGTATTAGGACAAAGAGAAAAGGAAAAAAGATAGGGACATAGTAAAGAAAAAAAGGTCGAAATGTTGACTTTAATCTCGAAATTTCCCCTTTAATCTCATAGTTTATTTTGTCATACACTTCATCTTAAAATGGATGTTTAATTTATTAGAGTTTCTCAAATCCCATCGTAACTAAAGTAGCACGTTAAATGCTTCGTATTCTGTGTGTTCTATGTGTGTGAATTACTATGTGCTTACTAAACGGGCTTTCTCTTTTGCAGACAGGAGCACGCAGACAGTAATAAAGCCCGTGTCATTGTGTGAATTTGAAAAAAGGGAGACCACACAGAAACAGTAGCATTGGTTTGACACTGGGTGTTGTCAGTTTGCAGAACTGAGCTGAAAAGTGCGTATGTAAGATGAACGGCTACCGTGAAAATGTGTGTGGCTTTATGCTATGTTTAGTTTTTATCAATCTCGAAGTGAGTGTGGAAATGGGTTTACGAAACTTTTTTTTATGTACACACTGTTTATACATGAGACACCTGCTCACTATGGGTACAAAAGCAATTTTATACTTTGCAGATTTTGTTGCCAAGGTTGCTTTATAAATTTTTATTTCCATGGTAAAGTACTCAATAGTTTTAAGATCTGCTTGTTAAACCAAAAATAAAGTCCTGAAAACATTTTTTTTTAATATTTAAAAAAACTTTTGCAAACTGAATTTTATAGATCTTTCAGTGGCTTTCATTAGTGATTGGTTGAATTCAAATGTAAAGTTGTAACTTAATTGGTGCTTGCTTTAATGTTTTTCAGGAGGCACAGAAGATCAACACTAGTACAGTTAATCAAGCTGATGGATCCACAAAGAATCCAGATGATAAGGAAGAAAGCCCAGCTAGTGAAGTGGGCTGGATGACCTCGGTAAAAGACTGGGCTGGAGTTATGATATCTGCACAGACATTAACCGGCCGAGTTCTTGTAAGTATTTGGCAATTTTTCATTCTTAATTTTTTTTTTTACTTTTTTTGTAAACTGCACTTATGTTTTTTTTCTTCAAACTAGTACATTTTAGATTTTTTTTTTCTTAAGGGAGAGGTATAGTTTTTGCTGCTGAAAGGTTTTCTGCTTTACATATCTATTGACTGTAAAATACTATCAGTCTGACAGTTTGGGATTGTCATATAAAGTACTGAAGTAGTAATGATACTACTCAAGAGCTCCACATACAAATCATATTTCCTACCAGGATTTATTGTTAATTACTTTTTGCTATTACTATATTATAGAATAAAATAATTCATGATATTTATATGCACAGGATTGATATATTTAAAAGTGGTCAAGAAAAAAAGACAACGATAACATTATTTTAAATCGCAGTTCTTAAAATCTAAAATAAATTTGGTATGTATAATTATATAAAAGATTTTTTTGGCATCATCAAAGGCATTCAAAATGTTCAATACATTAAATAAGAATCTAAGGCTTTTTAAACGATTTTATTTAATTTGACTCCTTTGTCTGTTTTTTTCCCAGTCAAATCTTGCAACTGATTTTAAACTCACTTTTGGCGAAGTGAATGTCTTCAAATTTTGTATACGTGTTCAGTATTGATGACAAAACAATAATCCATCAAAACCGATGCAATTATGCAACAAATTTCACCATAATTAATGGTTATGTGATTCCAATTAACACACACACAACAATGACGGAGAGAGATATAGTGATATAGTGAGATATAGGAGCATACAAGTGAGAGACGCATCAGATTTCCCCCACTTGCCTCTTCCAGTGAGTAGAGTTGGTAAATATGTGTACCAACCTTTATTTGTTTATTCTTATGAAGGACTAGCCTTGATGATCATGGTGAGGAAGTATTGCTGTAAACTTTCCGTTCTGTCGTCGATATTTTTTTCACAGCAACATAGTGCTAATCCCATAAGAGCCTGAACAGAAAAATAGAGACCAAAATATAATTCTTTTTAGTATTCAAATAATTCTGCAAAGAAGATATATTATGTAATACTTTTAAAGAAACATCCCGTTCATGAAAAATGATTAAAGAAATTTCATTTGCAAAATACTCAAAAACTAAAAACTAAAAAATAATATATATAAAAAAATTTTTTAAGTAAAATGATTTTATTTACTTTAGTTATAAATGCACTAAACCAAAATTTTTGTGGTTATATGTAAATAAAATCATACAGTGCATATAAATTAATTTATTGAATCAATTAATAGAATAGCTACTTTCATCGTAAAATATTTTAAAAAACAACATTGTAATTCCCCACCATGCTAAACAATTTTCAATTTTTAGATTGATGAATACCTCCAACCCACCTACTAAAAATTACATTCCCCAAAGCAACAGTTAACAAAGGGTTCTTATCAGTGATAGCATTCCTAGAACATTGAGGAGTTTACAATGACTTGTTTAAAGAAAGTTGTTTATTTCTTTAAGTCACTAATTGATTCTTAAATGACAACAAACAATGATCCAAATATTAAATATTACTTTACATTACAGATGTGAATTTTAGTTTAAATAAAATTCCAGTGAAAAACACTATACAAAAATAAAGTAAATCGAATAATGCTGTCAGTATCAACTATATTCTCAATCATGTAATATACAGGTTGTTTTGATGTTAAAAAATTGAAGTAATATGTCACAATTGAAGTAATTAACTTTGATCTGAAAGTTTAATTTTATCAATTTTTACGGGATAAACAAATCTTATCAGTGTTGGCTATGATGCAGTCATTTTGGAAACTTGTAAAGTCTAAAAGGGCTATAGAAAGTGCGGACATGGCATTATAAAAAGAAACTTTTGTATATCAAGTATAGTATTTAGTTTTGTCAGCCTTTATGTGCTGTATTTAAATAGATTAGTCAGTTAAGCTTTTATACTTTGAGAACCCTCAGTATTGAGAGTTATCATTGACACTTAATAAAAATTATTTTTTGTTGAGATTTTTTTTTCAGGAAGTTGCTTGTGGCATAGCATTGTAAGGCTTTAACCCGTGTATTAAATGATCTTAAGTTTGGAATTTCTATAACTTTCACTTGTGCAGTCAAAATATTTTTTCTAAGGATTTTGGTTATGTAAATATATTTCCTAATCAAGAAAGGGTCTTGATCCCATGAAAACGCCTACTAGTGGTCAAATGCAGAAATCACCAACCCCAAAACATTGGGCAGTTAGCTAGTCTGTAAAATGATTCAACAGTATCTTACTAATCAGTAAGAAATACATATTATTTAATGACAGACATAAGGACCTGTCCAGTCCACACTTGAGCACTGAGCAGTCTACAGTTATGCCTTTGCGTCCATTTAAGTAACTTAGTGCTGCTATAATTCTGGGAGAAATAGTTAAAGCCCAAGCTCTCATATTGAATTGCTTGAAATTAATGACAAGTTTAATACTGTATGTATACTCTCTGATTGTTCTGAGCAAGCAAATACGGCACTTTAATGAGAATATTCCAACCCAAAAATCAGGGAAGGCTTCAAACAGTTACTGTTAATATTGTACATATTTTTTGCTGCTATTTTTAATACTACTGTTAGAACACAGTAGATAGCATCTTTGCGTCAAAGCCCTACCATTGCCAGCCAAAGCCTAGACCACCAGGGCAGTATCTTGAGGTCATCATTTGTTTCAGTAGACACTATTGTGTAACACATAGAAGGATCCCACTGATGGACTGCAAAATATATCGTGTACCTTGAGGGCTGTTGGTGGCGTCATGTGAGTGCTTCAGGCTTAACTGTGTGACCCCAATGTTGGTCATGGGTGGTGCTTAATCTGAAGAAGGTATAATCTTGAATCTTTTTAAATTCTTGAGTGACATCAATAGCACATTTTGACATTACATTTGTGAAGGTCCAGTTGCTAGAACAATAGTCCTCTCCAGTTCAACAGTGAAATCAAATTCCAGTTTATCCCAAAGTTATAGGTGAAACATATGCCAAAGCATGCTACTTCTAGGCTGGTTAATGCAAGGACTGAGCCACTACTGAAAGTGTTTACCTTGACCAGAGGCGTGACCACGGGGGGGCTTGGGTGGGCACTGCCCCCCCAGAGACAAGCCGTGCCCCCCTATGCGAAATGCTCTGTCTGTCCAATGAAAACTCTGGAGAAGAATAACATTTGATTTTCAAAACTGAGTTGCTTTCCAATTGGCTGTTTGAATTTGGGGCGTATCCAGCAGTGTCTCCTCCACTAGACAGGCACCGTGCTGTTCACAGTTTACTTCACCGCACATTTCGCAGCACGTTTTGAACCAGTTGACCGCATTCTTTAATTAAAACAGCGTATACGTTCCATTCTTTTATTTTCTGGTTGGTAATACCAAAGGCCATGCATAGGTGGCTTATTAAAAAGCAGACATCTTCAACCTCTGTCCCTCTGCAAGCTGCTGGCTCCACGGTTGAGCCCAGCACCACTGCTACCAACACGGAGCACAGCACACCCACGTCGGGAACTGAAACTCCAAAAGATGTAGATAAGCCTACACAATCCTCCAGCTCTGCGCCCGTGTCGGGTACTCCAAACCTCTGCCTTCAACAAAATATACAGTCTGGTCTGCCTGACTTAAATATGGATAGCCCATCCCAGCCCATTTGAATTAATTATCCCAAGCGCGCATTCGGAAAGACACTCAGATGTTTTAGTGCAAACTGGTATCAGTCTCGACCATGGCTTGAATATTCTGTTGTCCGTGATGGCAGCTTTTGCTTTGCCTACCGCAAATTTAGTGTTTCCAATTTGGACATATTCACCAAACACGGCTACACTAATTGGAAAAAGCTCTAGAAAAAGACGGTGGCGGCTTCCACAAACACGCGTCTAGTATCCCGCACATCAGAGCCATGTCTGCATCACAGCACTCATCATTGGTGTGTCTTCAGCTGCATGTGAAAGCTCTTTCTCTACTTTGAACCGCATTCTCACTCCACTCCACCGAACAATGCTGCATTCAAGGAAGAGAAATTTAGTCATTCTGGCACATGAGAAAAACATCACAGAAAATCTAGACATGAATGAATTTATTTCAGAATTTGCCAAGAGTAACCGCAGACTGGTCCCGTTGATAATATCCAGGTGAAACACTGGAAACTGATGTCCTATAGCCTCCCATGACTACAATAAGCCACGTTTCTGTTCTTGCTCTCATATGTTGTATACATTTGACTTTAGTGATATTTACCTTGTAGATGTAGTTCTATATTTGTTCACAAAAAATAATACAAGTTCCATTTTATTGAACAATAATTTATGATTTATGCCACAATTTTTGCTTTTATATGTTATATAAAACTATGTTGTTATTATTATTTGACCCCCCTACAAAAATGGGGATGGATGGATAGATGGATATTTTTTGCCCCCCAAGACAAGCCAAATGCCCACCCACACATGCTGTTCTGGTCACACCTCTAACCTTGACAGAGAAGAAGTACTAATAAAAGTGAAAAAATGAAAGTGTAAGAGATAGTATCACCAGACTAGAACTTAATGCACACTTTTTGGCAACCTGTGTGGTAAGAGGGGATAGGGGTCCATGGCAGTGTGATAGTTTTTAATTAAAAACAGTGTGCTTAGGCTTGGGGTGGTTGTAGGTGTGCATTTTTGTGTGGACAAATGGCCCTGGGGTGTTGATAGGAAGATCGGCGGTGCCTGCTTTCACGTGCAGACACGTGCAATTTCACCAATTCCCTCATTAGTGCTCTGGGGTGCATCATTAGGCACCTGTGCCTCTAAAGTATAAAAGTAGCCTGAGCGAGACAGAGTATCAAGATTGAAAATGGTTAAGAACCAGAAAGAAAAGATAGGGTTTGAACAGAAGGAAGCATCAGGATCATGACAGAACTGGTGCTATATAGGGTGGAGGCCAATAGGGAGAAATGTGGACCCGAGATGAGCATGCAGACGGCACTCAAGAGGCAGAGGCATTCTTCCCTCTACAGACAGCCAGACAGACAGACAGATAGATAGATAGATAGATAGATAGATAGATAGATAGATAGATAGATAGATAGATAGATAGATAGATAGATAGATATATTCCCTGTGCCACTGGCTGCAGCACAAGCCCAAAGCATGATCAATCCCCTCCATGCTTAATAGATGGAGAGGTGATCTTTTCCTGGAATTCAGCACCTTTTTTTCTACAAACATACCTTTGCACATTGTGGTCAAAAAGTTCTATTTTGACTTCATCAGTTTACTGGACTTGTTTCCAAAATGCATCAGGCTTCTTTACATGTTCATTTGCAAACGTCAGACACTGAATTTTGTGGCTAGGATGCAGAGAAGGTTTTCTTCTGCTGACTCTACCATGAAGGTCATATTTGTTCAGATGTCGCTGCACAGCAGAGCAGTGCACCACCACTCCAGAGTCTGCCAAATCTTCCTTATTTTGCCTTTCTAGCAACCTAACAAGCAGTTCTTTCAGAAAGTTTTCTTGGTCTTCCAGATCTCAACTTGACCTCCACCATTCCCATTAACTGTCATTTCTTAATACCATTACAGACTGAGAAAACAGCTACTTGAAAACACGTTGCTATCTTCTTGTAGCCTTCTCCTGTTTTGTGAGAATCAATTATTTTATTTTTCAGAGTGCTAGGCAGCTGTTTAGCTGCTGATTGTTGAGAAAAGGTTTGAGGAATCAGATCATTTATACAGCTTTGCAATTTGCATCACCTGGGGTTTTCTAATGATGACTGTGAACAAGCCACAGCTGTAACACATTAATTAAGAGGGGTATGAGACCTTAGGTAAAGTTATCTGAGACCTCAAATATTTTGGGGTGCCCAAACATTCCTTTTCCTTTCCTTTCCTTCCTTTTGCTTTCCTTTTTTCATTGTTCATTTGTACAAAACAAAAACAATACATGAATCTTGCATAAAATCCATCCATCCATTTTCCAACCCGCTGAATCCGAACACAGGGTCATGGGGGTCTGCTGGAGCCAATCCCAGCCAACAAGGCAGGAACCAATCCCGGGCAGGGTGCCAACCCACCGCAGGACACACACAAACACACCCAGCACACACTAGGGCCAATTTAGAATCGCCAAGCCACCTAACCTGCATGTCTTTGGGAGGAAACCCACGCAGACACGGGGAGAACATGCAAACTCCACACAGGGAGGACCCGGGAAGCGAACCCGGGTCCCCAGGTCACCCAACTGCGAGGCAGCAGCGCTACCCACTGCGCCACCGTGCCGCCACTCTTGCATAAAATGCTGAAGAGAAATGTGTCATCTTTAACTTTATGCCTTTTGGTGATCAGTTGATCTTTTGCTCACTTAACTATTCACAGTAATAACCATTTTAAGCAACGGTGCCTAAACCTTGGCATTCCGCTGCACATTGTATATTTATAATTCACATTCTAACTAGTCAAAATTGTCTGTTAGATCAAGGCGTAATTACAACTAGTCATAGCCAATCAACTTTAAATTGGATTGCCATCTGCATTAGTCTACCATGCTGAAAAGGAAGGTATATACGATATTGGGCATGCCTGAAGAAAAAAGAAAAAAAAATGAATCACAATGATTTAATTAAAACATTTTATTAGCTTCTTAGTACTTTCCTTAGTAGTTACTTACCTTGTTTTGCTTCATTTTGAACAGAAAATCAGAAAAATCATAAACATCTAGATTACAGCATTGCTATCACAGTGCAGGCTGCATGGAAACACATAGTTATAAAGAAAACATCTACAAAACTGAGGGGCGCAAGCTGCAACAGCTGGATTGTTAAAATCAGCTTTTGAAAAACAATATTTGGAGCTGCTCAGTCAGATTAAAACTAGCTCTGTAACAACATACAGCTAGCTCAGCATACCTTCATGAACAAACCGCACACAGTTATGTCTCTGTGTTTTTTTGTCATGCCATCTGATCAAATGATCTGCCCACTCCTTAAAAAAATCCATTTTGTGTCTATACTAATTTTAATTGATCCTTCTTCAAAGTCATTACAATGAAAAATTTTAGTAGGCCACAGGGTTCTTATTACTCCCACAATTATTAGAATGATTGGAAATCTACTAGCCTTGGAGTGGTGTGGCTCCAAATCACGTTTAAGAAATGTAAGAAAAGGAAGGAAAACCTTTGAAATAAATGATTTTACTTGTTATACCTTCAGCCCTGCAGAGTTCAGATATGCCTCTTGTGGTATTTACATTGCATATTTATGTTAGTGTCTGTATTTATGGAATCACGTTCTGTACAAAGTTTGGCTGTTATATTGAACAGTTGCCTTTTTTGTGTGTACTTGATTTTATGAACTGTACTGTGGTTTTAAGAAGGAAGTACAAGACAGTTGCAAATGTGAATCGCAGTATAACACAATATCTGGCATTATTTGCAACTTTAAAGATGATATTCTTTGAGCCTTTGAAATATAGTAAATGCATACGTAGTACAGTATCCAGTTGATGATTAAAGTGTTTCCCTTTGAATGGACTGTTGCAGCTTTTGTAATGTTAACTTGTAATTGCTTTGCTTTGCATTTGTGTCTGGTTGTTTTAATTTGGTCCTAATCTTTCAAGTTCATTTTAAACATTCTTTGTTCAGTGTAAGTACAAAGGTGTTTGGAGCCAGTCCCGACAGCAATGCATGTAAAATACAAATCCGTCTAGAATGAGACTTTTGCCCATCAATGGCTTCCTTACTCACATTCTCTCTTATAAGGATACTTGTGACTTGCCATTTGATGTACTCTACCAGCACGCTGAACCATTGCAGAGAATAAATCTACACAAGCATGGGGAGAACATGCAAATTTCATGTCAAAGGTACAAGTGGTAATATTTGAATTGAGATCTAAATACTATGATTCAGCAGCACCACCTCATCCAGTTTTATTGAATATATTTTATATTTGCAGTGCAAATCATGGCCTTTAAACTGGAAAGTAGTTAGTATTGCTGATATAGCACTCCAGGACACTGAGTTTGAATGCTAGTCACTGTCTGTAGTGACTTGACAAATTCTGTGTGAGTTTTCTGTGTGTTTTCTGATTTTAATCCCACATCCCAATGAGGCGCAGAGCAATACTGATGAACAACTTTAACCTGGCCAGGTCATGTTTGCCTGAGTGTGCCCTCCAATTAACTGTATTGCAATCCAGGGTTGCTCCCTGCTTTGAGCTTGATGTACAGTCAAAGTCTCTGGCTAACAGCAATCCTAGAATTGGATTAAACTGGTTCAAAAATATTTACTGTATACAGGCAGTTTGAATGACATACTAGGGATGATGAAATATAGTTGCTCTTTGACAGATAAATTGGATGAAATAACATTGGTGAGATTCTGTAATAACAGACAATGTATGTTCAAGTTTATGGAGCAAGAGACAAAGATTACAAATCTTAAGGGGTATTAATTCTAAGCACATAAAAGAAAAGTTATGTTACTGCTTCATGTCATAGTTTAATATACTATAGGTCTCTCTACATGTTTAGTCTATAGTTGGGCTTGAAACAACTAAATAATAACCTACAAATTCAGATGCAATTATCTGTAATTCTCAACCTCACCTTATTTTCCTCTTCCATATTTATGCTTCAAGAAAATTATAAACAAACTTATTATTTTCACTTGAACACATCACAGTGTAATCATAATGTAAGCATACCTAGCAATTTAAATTTTTACTAAAAATGCATTGAAAAGGCATAATGGAAAACTCTTTACCAATTAATTACAAGTATTCCAATTCTGTGTTTACTTTTCCCTTTTTTGCAATGAAAAGCATTACGCAGTGTCAAATGTCATTCATTTGTTTTCTAGACCTGCTTATTCTAAAATGGGACCATGGAAACAGTGCTGTCCTGGCTGCAAATAATACAAAGAATAATTAATCCTAGACAGGGTTCCAGTTTAATTTATGTTTCACTAATAAACACACTAATGCTTACCCACACTCTGGAGAATTTAAAATTGCTGATTCATCATTTTCCACACATTAGGTAATGTCTTAAAACCTTCAATCACAGTGCTATACTCAGTATGGCTTATTACTTGTGTATGAATAGTGATGGTTCCTTACTTCAGGACTGAGACACAAAGTGTTAAAATGCAAATCATATATGTTAGAAAACATTACTCCTTCTATTTATTTGCCAAAACCCACTTTACAAAATATTAGGGTCATAGGAGGCCAAAGCCCATCCCATCAGCCAGTGGCACTTGCCCATTGAAGGACATGCTTATGCCCCCAACCACCCATTGACTCACACTTGACAAATTTAGAGACACTAATTGACCCACAAGCTCAGTAAGCGAATGGTTAAAAACAACAGCAAGTTGTCTTTCCTTTCTTTAGAATTAAATAAGTAAATAATTAAATGAAATTAATTAACACTCTTGTAATTAATGATTGCTTTGTTTATATTAATATGTACATTGTTACATTTTATGCAATGCAAATCTCTGCAATTTTGTAGATTTTAAATTGTCTGTCTGTTTGCCTGCCTGCCTGCCTGCCTGCCTCATAATGCAAGTGTTGGTAGGCTTGGCAAAAATGCATTTTCACTTACTAAGATAAGTAAAACTTATTTTTTTTTACCAAATCTTAAAATATGCTAGCCTTTTTGCTTTGTTTTTGGTAAGTGAAAGATTCCTAGTACTTTAGTGATTCAGTGAGGCGTCCTTGCGCAGGCAATTTACCAAACCTAGATACAGCATAAAGTGAAAATATGACATACAGTATGCTTTTTAATCTTTATATACTATTGAAAGTGCATCTTATTCCTTCTTTGCAAAATTGCAATATGGCTTTAAGCCTGCTGGATGACTAACAGATGACTAGCAATCAAATAATTTACTCATCTCTTACTGTGCATATTCATTGATCTGTGGGTAGATGGCAGTAATCAAAAATAATAGGCATTTGTAAATGTTTAAAATTAACTTTAAAACTATATATCACCATCGTGTCATTTAATGTAGCGATACTGCATTGCCAGCTGCCAGTCCATTCATCCATCCATCTTCTAACCCACTTACACAATTCAGCATTATAATGAACTGATACCGTGCCTCTTTTCCATGTAAAAACAAAAAAGAAAAACCTGCTACCACGAAATAAAAAATTGATTTAGTAATTAAATTATAGAAACGTGCCTAGAAAGAAAATGTGCCAGCTCCTGTCATTACTTTTAGGTTGTCTGAATATCACTGATCTTAACAGGTCTTTTGCCTGTAATTCTTCTATATTATAAAGGAAAACAAACTGCCCAGTACAACTTAACTGACACAAGGTTGTTACTACAATAATCCACAAAAATGCTAAAGCTGTCTGTGAATCAGTCAATAATTTTGTATACTACCTTTCACAGTTTAGTGCTAAGCCACTTTCCCGAAATTACTTGACAGTGCACAACAAATCAACACAGGATTGTTTTTAAAGATAATTAGAACCGAACACTATGGAAAAGAATATGTGTCACAGTGCCTTTAACAGTCCTGACCTCCAGTTACAATATGAAGTGATCAACCAGCCAATATAGTCAGAGTAAGCACTTTACTGTAGATGCAAAAGATCGCTCATAAGTATGAGAACAGCGGATCTAAAATGCATTGAAGGAAATGAGAGCTTTCATTTGTGATTTGGCTGTGTTAATCGTTGAAGCCTCACAGGCTGACCTTAAGAAGGAGTTCCATAGAGTAGAAGCCACAGTGGTAATTGAATGCTTGCCGAGAATTTACATAACAGGGCTTTGCTTAAAATGCTGAGTGTGATGATGCATCCTTTTCTGGCAGATTATTCCAAAGGATAGGGCCAATGGAAGTAAATGCTTTACCACCTACGGTAATTTTGTTTATAAACAAATAAGACCTCATTTGTTTTACTGAGCCTATCAAATGCTTTTAACTGGCTTATTCCTTTCTTGTCAGAAGGATGTTCTTTGTCCATTTTCACACTGAAAAGTATTTTTTTCCCTTGATACTCTTCCTTTAACTGTTTCTTTAAATTTATTTTATTTTGTTGTTTTTTGTTAAATCCTTATGTTTATTTATTCAGCTCTATAATCCCGGGTCATTTTGACGGATAAATTGATTCAATGGCCAAATTTGTTCTCCTCATCTTAGTTCTTAATTATATTTCTTTTTTTTTTTCCTTTAAAAAATGAGATTGTGATTGCATTTGCTTTATTTTTAAAGGTTGAATTTTCATAAAAATGCAGTTTCTCTATAGTTATATGTATCCTTGCTTTCAGACAGAAATATTTTGCAATGTTGGGACTTCAGTTGATAAGCAGTGTAACCAGCATCCACTAAACTTACTTTCACTTTGAACAGGACTTTAAATAATATAGTACCTAACCTGTAAACTGAAATTGGCAATGACAGTCTCTGTTTTACTTTCTTCCATCAGTTTTATAATCGTAGTGAAAATACAGCCATAATATACTTTATCTGGTCATTAAATACCTGAAGATGTGTACATTTTGTTTAATTAAATGGTTGTTCTGTATTTTTACAGCAGCCTTCCCAAAACAAAAACCAAGCTCACTTGTTCACAAACAACTAAAGTCAGCCTCTGTGAGGTCATGTACTGTAAGAGAGAAAGGTTTAAAAAGAATCTATTTGTAAAGTTTAATGTACTGATATACAGCATACTGTTTATTTGCTTGCCTTTAAGAATTTGTTTGTCAGATCTATTTAATGTGTACCTCCTTGTTGGTAATATAATATGTAACTGAAAAAAGATCCAGTCAGTTCTGAAAAATGACAAGAGCAGTCTGCAACACAGTCAGTCCCTTCTGTGATTATTTGTCTTAAAGTAGTTTGTGTTAAAGCACAACCACTGTATATAGTATTTGAACTATATTTGAAGAAAATGATATAGAAGATGATAAGAAAGTGTCTGTCTTACTCAGTGTGATGGGTGTAAAGATGTATGTTTTTCTGTAATTTATTAGTGGCTAACAGATCTGCTGAAAAATACATTTAACGGTCTTTGTATTCAGTATTTACAATGGTAGTTGGATCAGGTCATCTGTTAATATGGCGGTGATGGTAATGATACAGTAAGTCTATGATCCTTGACAGGTTTTTCAGAAATTTGAATGTACAGTACTTAAATGTTTATGTATGCAGTATTATATTTATAAGCAGGCATTAATGCATTGTAGCATAGCCTCACTGAGAGGTAGACGAGGTTTTGGGAATACCTCCAACTCCTTCTTTATTATGTTATGTATTTGAGTCAAACATCGACATTTCACTGACAGTACTACTCACAAAAAAAAAATCCTGTAGCAGTGCACTGTTTGTTGCTGATGGGTCATAGACAAGATTCTGTCAGTTATGAATTGTAGTTTTGTAGTATGTGTCTCATCTGTCAATTAAGCATTCAATATTTAGGCAGCTAAACCTCTTTTAGGTGTGCAGATTAAAAAAGCAGAGTAATAATTATAAATACATCTGCAGGTAGTATTATGTTTTCATTGAACCTTTCAGCTGAGGTTCTTTCTTTGTTGGAGTCTGCTTGTTTAAGGTTAATTGGTGACTTTGAGTTTCCTCAACATTGGTGTGAGGTATTATGAATTTCCAGACAGGCCATAAATATACTTTGTGGTTAATCTGTTGGTTTATGTGTTCAAACTATTGGTTTATGAGTGTTTACTATCAGTTCACATGGATACTTTATTGGTTTACATGCTCACAAAATTGGTTTTATTTATATGAACCATAATGTTTCATGTGTGTGTATTATCGGTTTGCATATAAACTAAATTGGTTTGTATATGTATACTGCTGGTCTGTATATGAACTGCATTGATTTGCCCTTGTACATCACTTATTCAAATGCATGTTATTGGTTAGTGAGTAAACTGCATCAATTTGTGCTCGTATTCTATTGGTTTGCATATGAACTACATTGCCTATATAGCAATGGTTTTGTGTATGTGCTATATTGGATTAATGCATGACTTATACCAGATTCATGCGGGCACTATATTGGTTCTGTGTATGAACTCTATTGATTTTATGTATGTACGAGATTGATTACATATGAGTCTTGTACTGCTTTTATGCATGTATTATGGTGGTGTCATTAGTGTAACATGCTGGTTTCACATTTGTACTCTATCTGTATTAACTACAAAACATACTTGTTTTACGTATGCATGCGGTCACAGCTTTGTATGTGAACTCTATCGGTTGTAGTACAAACTATATTGATAGTTCATGTGAACTTCAGCGGCAATTGCAGGGACAAGAAAAAGGAACTCAAGGGCAGGTACAGTTATTTCTAGAGAGTGAAGACAGAACGGAGTAGGAATTATAAGTGAAAGCAGCTCAATATATTATTTTTGTGTAATATTTTTGTGAAAGTGTTTGGTGGTAATTATTACTTTGTAACAATATTTGCCCTTAAGTCTGAAAAGCTGAACTTAGGTACATATTTGTCTATCTACTTGTTTGGCCCTAGTGACATATGCACTTGCACGCTAGCTACTTATTCAAATAGCTTTTACAAATCAGTTACTTAACCGATTGCAGTGCCCAACAGGTGAATGAAACTGATATAGTGCATACATGAAACCATTGCTATGTAAGCAGACCAGAAGTATATGAACGCAAGCCATTGTAGTTCATACTTAATGCGTAGTGCAAACTGATGCAGTTTGCTCACAAACTAATAACAAACGCTTGTACCAGTGCAAATCGGTATAGTTCATATGCAAACCAGTATTATACATATACAAACCAGTAATATATGGACATGAAATAATTTAGTACATTTGAATGAAACCAGTATTCTACATACTCAAACAAATAATGTATGCATGTAGACCAATAGTAAATACTCAGAAAGCAACAGTGTGTACATTTAAACCAAAAGAATACAAAAGTATATGATTTATGGCCTGTTTGGTCACTTACAGTGTGTGTGTGTATGTATGTGTGTATGTTCTGCAGTATACTGGTGTACCATCTGTGGCAAGCGGCTGGGGTGGCATGCAGCCGGGATGCCCGGAAGGACCGGAGGAGGGATTACGCCTCCTCCAGACCATGAGGGGGTGACCGCCCTGGTGGCTTTGGGGACCACAGGAACAGAGCTTAAAAGCTCAACCCTATAGGGGCCCGTGGTCACTGCCAGGGGGTGCCCCAATGCCTGAGGAGCCCTGGCCCTCAGCACTTCCGCCACACCCAGAAGTGCTGGGGGGAAGACACTCGCCTAACGCCTCTCCTAACGGGACATACTGTGGGATCTAGGCATCAGTCAAAGCACCAATCACAGGCCCGATTAGAAAGCGGGAAGCTGTGATTTGTCGTCTCCCTCCCATGTAACAATCACAGCCCGTGTTACAACGCACTATGTATGTATGTATATATGTATATGTGTGTGTTTATGTATGTGTGTATATGTATGTGTATATATATATACGTTCATATGTATATATATATACAGTGGTGTGAAAAACTATTTGCCCCCTTCCTGATTTCTTATTCTTTTGCATGTTTGTCACACAAAATGTTTCTGATCATCAAACACATTTAACCATTAGTCAAATATAACACAAGTAAACACAAAATGCAGTTTGTAAATGGTGGTTTTTATTATTTAGGGAGAAAAAAAAATCCAAACCTACATGGCCCTGTGTGAAAAAGTAATTGCCCCCTGAACCTAATAACTGGTTGGGCCACCCTTAGCAGCAATAACTGCAATCAAGCGTTTGCGATAACTTGCAATGAGTCTTTTACAGCGCTCTGGAGGAATTTTGGCCCACTCATCTTTGCAAAATTGTTGTAATTCAGCTTTATTTGAGGGTTTTCTAGCATGAACCGCCTTTTTAAGGTCATGCCATAGCATCTCAATTGGATTCAGGTCAGGACTTTGACTAGGCCACTCCAAAGTCTTCATTTTGTTTTTCTTCAGCCATTCAGAGGTGGATTTGCTGGTGTGTTTTGGGTCATTGTCCTGTTGCAGCACCCAAGATCGCTTCAGCTTGAGTTGACGAACAGATGGCCGGACATTCTCCTTCAGGATTTTTTGGTAGACAGTAGAATTCATGGTTCCATCTATCACAGCAAGCCTTCCAGGTCCTGAAGCAGCAAAACAACCCCAGACCATCACACTACCACCACCATATTTTACTGTTGGTATGATGTTCTTTTTCTGAAATGCTGTGTTCCTTTTACGCCAGATGTAACGGGACATTTGCCTTCCAAAAAGTTCAACTTTTGACTCATCAGTCCACAAGGTATTTTCCCAAAAGTCTTGGCAATCATTGAGATGTTTCTTAGCAAAATTGAGACGAGCCCTAATGTTCTTTTTGCTTAACAGTGGTTTGCGTCTTGGAAATCTGCCATGCAGGCCGTTTTTGCCCAGTCTCTTTCTTATGGTGGAGTCGTGAACACTGACCTTAATTGAGGCAAGTGAGGCCTGCAGTTCTTTAGACGTTGTCCTGGGGTCTTTTGTGACCTCTCGGATGAGTCGTCTCTGCGCTCTTGGGGTAATTTTGGTCGGCCGGCCACTCCTGGGAAGGTTCACCACTGTTCCATGTTTTTGCCATTTGTGGATAATGGCTCTCACTGTGGTTCGCTGGAGTCCCAAAGCTTTAGAAATGGCTTTATAACTTTTACCAGACTGATAGATCTCAATTACTTCTGTTCTCATTTGTTCCTGAATTTCTTTGGATCTTGGCATGATGTCTAGCTTTTGAGGTGCTTTTGGTCTACTTCTCTGTGTCAGGCAGCTCCTATTTAAGTGATTTCTTGATTGAAACAGGTGTGGCAGTAATCAGGCCTGGGGGTGGCTACGGAAATTGAACTCAGGTGTGATACACCACAGTTAGGTTATTTTTTAACAAGGGGGCAATTACTTTTTCACACAGGGCCATGTAGGTTTGGATTTATTTTCTCCCTAAATAATAAACACCATCATTTAAAAACTGCATTTTGTGTTTACTTGTGTTATATTTGACTAATGGTTAAATGTGTTTGATGATCAGAAACATTTTGTGTGACAAACATGCAAAAGAATAAGAAATCAGGAAGGGGGCAAATAGTTTTTCACACCACTGTATATGTATATATATGTGGATGTGTATATGTATATATATATGTATATGTAGATATGTGTATATGTAGATATGTATATATATGTATATATGTATATATATGTTTACATAACCTCTTTAACACACTACTTCTCCGCTGCGAAGCGCGGGTATTTTGCTAGTGTATAATAAATGTGTGTTGGGTGAACCATCACTGTCCGCCTGTCTGTGTCCGGGCCAGTTTCCACACATCCAAGCCTGATACCTGTCTGTTTTGTGATTCTGCTAAGATAGACTTGGATTGTGCAATAATGTGCTAGAGAAAAAAAGTCTAGAAAATAGGTGGGTGCATAATAGTCTTCATTTTTGTTATCCAAGGGGACAAGTAATGATGGTAATTAAAAGGAATCATGTACAATTATAAAAAATAATAATCACAGTACTGGATATTCAACCAATTAGCATGGAAGTAGCACAACAAACCTTGTGTTTGGTTTGTAAAGGCACTTACAAGTTAAACTACAATATCTGTAGCTAATGCCTTATATTGATTCTGTCTACTTTTAAAAGTGCTTCATGAAGGACCTAGTGACTATTGAAATGATTATTTTGTGATTTTAATTCCAGAATTATACTGTACCATGCTAAATTTGGTAAACTCACATCACAGTTAACTGTCAACTTCTATAAACAAACTGATGCACAAATACAATGTTGCTGACAAACTACTGTTAAAGACAGTGTTGAACAGAAGCGTTAAAAATCCTAAGAAATTCTACCACTGAGGAAGTAATATGATTCGTTACCACAGAAATTCCAGTGCTATACTCTGTTTCTTGTTTATTGTGCATCTAGTGTAAGGATATTGGTTTTGTTTAAGATAATTTATTATTAAATAGGTTGTGGGTTTTTATTCTTTGATCTTGGTATTGTCCAGTCAACTTGATGATGTGCTTTGGAAAGTGCCTTTTTTTCTGACATGTATACGTTTAGGTATTCTGTATTTTTCTTTCAACAGCAGGCACTATATTAAAGTACATGGGATTGGGATAAAGATAATCTCATTGCGATGCCTTAGTAATTTTTGTTCTTAAAAATAATCACATAGTACACTCAAGACATATAGTTATCTTAGCATTACAGACCTGACCAAATGATGTACTATTTGAAATTGTGTAATTGCCACAATAACAGAGTAAAGGAGTAGATATTCCATTATATTACTAGTGTGATTATTTTGGCAGGTAGGAGGATAAGTGAAAGAAACACAACTATTTACAGCAATACATTTCATCAATTTATATAACTCACTTGTTTATTACAGGGTCTCAGGTAGTCAAAATGGATGAAAGAGAGGAACAAACCTTGGCAAGGATGTCATTCCAGATCAGATGATGCTTTTCCCTTTTGTACAACACTGATTTAGGTTACTGAATAAACCAATATATCCATTGCTGAGGTAGAGAAGGAACTTGGTGAACCTGCAAAGTAAAAACAAAGAGTGACAAAACTAGAAACAGAATCTGGAATCTTGAAGTAGTGAGGTAGTAGTGCAAATCTTTATATTACTATGTTGACCCTAAAAAAATACCATATCACAACATAGTGTATGATACATTTGTATGATATAGGAGCATTACATTTGACTTGAAAATATCAGATTATGCAAATGTTCATGTTTTTATTCTATTTATTTCTTCGTTTTTGATATTGTTTTATTTGCCATATTGCTTCCTGAAATCCAAGAACAAAATGTAATAATGTCACACAGTTGGTGTTGCACTGTAATACTGTACTGACTGAACAAGAATAAGCAGCAGTGAAGGGAATGAAAGGAATCCAGAGATGTCTAAAGGAAAAAGGGACAAGGGAGATAAATGTTGTTAAACTCCAGGAAATATTTGAAATGAGACGTCTAAACCAAAATGCTAAACTAAATCAGTCAAATTTCACAGGCAAAAATGTGAAGAACGTGGAACACTAAATCACAAAACAAAGCATGCCAGAAGTTTTGAATATTCCATAAAGTTGGATAACCAGGAAGTACACAACACAGACCTTCATACTGCCACAGAAATGACATGATACATCACATACTCACAGTCGTCCAGCCTGACAATTGTATGTTTTTATGTTTTTATGTTGCTTTTTTCAACATGTTAGTTTTAATTTTCTTTTATTTATTTACTGTTTTTTATTTATTTACTTTTATTTTTTATTGTTATTCTAATTATCTCATTTTGTCACTATTTGGTGTATTTGTTTGAACAAATGCTGCCATTTTGTTTCTGGATTTCATAGGACCACCATATTGTGTGTTTGGTCAACTGGGAATATGATACACATGTGGCATCATGGCCATGATATATGGAGTTGCTGTCCACATTAACAATCGTCCACACCTTTAAGAAAAGGACAAAAGTTGATAAGGGTTAGTTTAATTAAATTAAATGAAAGATTAATTGCATTGATAATTAGGTTAGTGTAATGGCCAAGATGGAAAATGTTTTATTTTAATCAGGTGAAATGGAAACCCCAGAGGAGCTGTCTTTGTTCAGGCAAGAGACAAAACACAAACAGAAAAGAAAGGAAACCAAGCACCAAAGATCTCTACAAAATTCACTGTCAAATTAACAAAGCAAGACTACCTAACACGCTCTGTCCAGGAATTGTTCTTGCCTTGTTCCTGATACTTGCTGGGATAGGCTTTAGCTTTCCTGTGACCCTGCTGCGGAGAAACTGGTATAGAAAATGAATTGGCTGATTTCCTAACACTAGCTAGTATACTTTCCCTCACCATTCTCATCATAGCTGTTTAACTTTATCTTCAGTCCAAATCTTAGGTACCAGACCAGGGGCCTCATGCATAACGCTGTGCGTAGAATTCACACTAAAACATGGCGTAAGGACATAAGTGGAAATCCAGGTGCATAAATCTGTGCGTTCGCCAACTTCCACGTTCTTCTGCTCCATAAATCCCGGTCAGTGTGAAAAGTAACGCACATGCACACGCTCTGCCCCACCCCAACTCCTCCCAGAATTACGCCTCTTTGAATATGCAAATCAATATAAATAGCCGTTAAGCTCAGCGTTCTGTGAAAAGGCAATGGCAAAAGCACGGAGGAAAATAGAAGAATTTCAGCGAATACCAAGTGGAGGCAAGGAAAAACGTACTATTTGTTGGTTTAAACAGTGGTATAAACAACAAAAGGAAATTGATCGAGTGACAGAGTGTCGGAGAAACTCGAAAGCTCAAGTTCACAAAGTCGCACAGTGCCCCAAATAAAAAAGAAGTTGTCAGATATCAAAGTCGCCGTGAAAAGACGAGTTGTAGCCCACCGTCTGAGTGTCATATGAAAGCTTATTAGGGTACAGAGAAAAGAAAAAAAAAATAGGGACACGGTGAGAAAAAAGCTCAAAATGTCAACTTTAATCTTGAAATCTCCACTTTAATTACGTAGTTTATTATGTCATTAAAGTAGAACATCATAAAATTCATCTTTAAATCGTTTAATTTGCTAGTTTCTCAAATACCATCGTAACTAAAGTAGCACATTAAATGCTTTGTTTTGTGTGTGTTCTTCTATGTGCTCTATGTGTGTGAATCACTACGTGCTTCTTAAACGGGCTTTCTCTTCCTCCGACTGGACACAGAATCCATTATATTCGTAATATTACAGCTCTCTGAATAATTAAAATACTGAGATGTATACTTGATATCATTTTCATGATGATAGGAGTTAAAGCATGTTATTAAACATGGAAACATGGTGGCGCAGTGATATGATGAGCTGGCACCCTGTCCAGAGACTGCCTCATGTAAGATGCTTGCTGCTCTGTACGCGACCTTCAATGAAATAATTTATTGCAGCAGTACTGTCTCTTTCAAACGTACTAACTCCCAATTCCTGTCCTTCCTTTTCTTTTTCCAATTAACCAATTGCCACACAATCAGCTCTGTAATAGATGATAAGGAACATTGAAATATCTTCGTAGTACATGTTTAATTATTTTATCCATCTATCCTTCCAGTGTCTCACCAGCCCCAGGTATAGAGCACGAGGTAGGAACAATCCTTGGACTAGCTAGCGCTGCAACACTGTGTCCTCATATGTTTAATTAACAATATAGATTATTTAAATGATGTTAACATTTTATCTGTATAATGTAATAAACATATTTTGCTGCATTTCATCTTAAAAATGATATCGTCATGTGAAAATGTGTGTGGCTTTACGCCAAGTTTAGGTTTTATACATCGCGATTTGAGCGTGGAAATGGGAGTACACAACATTTTTGTGCATATGCACCGTTTATACATGAGGCCCAGGTGTGCTACCATCATTTATAATGGCTAAATGATATGATCACATGCCTTGCCCATGGGTATATGACTGGCAGCGGGCATCATAAACAAAAACAACATTGCACTCTCAATGAAAATAGTAAACACAACATTTCAGTGCAGAGGAAGAAAATAACTACAAAATGGTGGCTTGGTGAAGCTGCAAAAATAGAGTTAAAATAAGTGAAATATCAAAGTAATGAAACTAACATTATAAAATTGTGCACAACATTATTGCTAAATGTTTGTAAAACATGCTCATCACAGTTACTATAGTTTCTTAACCAAATAAATGTTCTATGAAATATAACTTGAACAATTCTGAATAAAATATCATGTGCAAGAGTGCAGCAAATAGTTTTTGGCCAGGGTGGTTTGCTGTGTAGAGCTTGCATGTCCATTCTGTGCTTACATGGTTTTTTCCTACAAACTCTTACAGTCTGTACACAATCCAATGATTTCTTATCAGATCGATTGACAGCTTTGTGTTTTCTTCATTTACTGTAAATGTTTGCGCAGCTGTGTTTATTTGTGCCCCATGGTTCTGCATGTATGCCTGTTGCTTCTAGAATAGGTTTACTCTTATCACATCCCTAAAATGAATAAAGCAGGACTTAAAATATTTAGATTTTTGTAATTGGCCCCTTTTATTATTGAAAACAGCTTATTTTTGTGAAATTACTATAAACCATATAGTAAACAAATTGTATGTGTGGATATATATATTATGACATGAAGTATTTGTTTTTGGATATAAGGGGAAAATTATTTGTTTAGAAGTAAGAGTAGTAGTAGTAGTAGTAGTATTGCCACTTTTGTAAAGTGCAGTGAAATTCTTATTTGCATGTCCAACCAACATGCTATACAGCATGTTTGGAATACTAGTACACTTTATTGATAGAAACAGGTACATGAGTTAAAATGAACTAGGTAAAACTCCTAGTGTCAAGGAGAAGATAAGGCAATTGACTAACCCTGTAATGTACAAAGGTTTCTATTAACCAGTGATATTGCTTATTTTCTCCCTAGTTTGTCATAGTTTTTTCACTCTGTTTCCAAATACTGTACAAACACATTAATGTACATTAGTCAAACCACTCAAATTCTTTTAAAGTTCTTTCTCTGCTCACCTACATGACATTTACCACGATCTGCATTTGCGTTTTGCATTAAACATGGTGGTATAAATGTAAAGACAGAAATATATTCTTACCTGATTAATCAATGAATCTTCATTTTATGTAGCACAATTTATAAAAAATAATTTTGTTAAATACATCAATATTTAGTGTATATCCATTCATTCATTTTCTGAACCCATGTATTCTATTATAAGGATGTGAAGGAGCTACCCAATTAGAAACAGAATTGGAATGGAATGGCAGTCCACTACTGGACACATTCTGGCAAAAATACGTTTGAAGAATTAGAGTCTGTACTTAGGGCGGCATAGTGGCGCAGTGGGTAGCGCTGCTGCCTCGCAGTTAGGAGACCCGGGTTCGCTTCCCGGGTCCTCCCTGCGTGGAGTTTACATGTTCTCCCCGTGTCTGTGTGGGTTTCTTCCGGGTGCTCCGGTTTCCTCCCACAGTCCAACGACATGCAGGTTAGGTGGATTGGCGATCCTAAATTGACCCTAGTGTGTGCCTGGTGTGTGTGTGTGTGCCCTGTGGTGGGCTGGCGCCCTGCCCGGGGTTTGTTTCCTGCCTTGCGCCCTGTGTTGGCTGGGATTGGCTCCAGCAGACCCCCGTGACCCTGTAATTAGGATAATGGATGAATGGATGGAGTCTGTACTTAGGACGTGCATCTCTGGGATACAGAAGAGAAAAACAGTGATGAGGCTAGGGTTCAGACCTATTACTTCAAGCTCTACAGTAACAAATAACAAATAAAGTAATGGTTTTAACAGAGATACTAAGAAATTAAATGAATGTACTTTCCATAGTATTTGGCTGAATAACTTTAAAGTGTATTATTTCTTCATGCCTTCATGGTTGAAGTCCTCATTCATGAGAATCTTAGATATTTTTTTGGCCTTCATGTAGCCATCTCTGTTTTGACATTTGGCTAACTTCAAGTGCTGCAGTGTGTTTGTTGCAACAGGGTTACTAGAATTGCACACATTTCTCTTAAAAGTTATTGCACTTCTGGTTTATAAAATTTGAGTGTAACTTACGTCAATTTTGTACTCAGTGTTTTTCCAATGTTACTTAAGTCTTTATTTCGCTGTGTTATTTTCACACAGTGCCTTGAGAATTAGAATGTTCTGTCAACAAAACACCCTAAATTATTTTCTTGTTGTAGTCAACACCATCCATCATACCTTACATTTAAAATTATTTTTTATCTGAACACAGTACATTGCACAGTTCCTTTTCAGGGTCAGTTGTAATATATTTTTCTGCCCCTTCATTGTTTACTTTTCCACCAACATATGTACAGTATATATTACCTGAAAATATGGAATTTTTTTCTTGTTATGTACATTAGAAAAATAACATTCTTTGCACATATCTTTGAGAGTCCCCACCAAATAACCTAATTTCAGTTTGTCCTTTAACCTGTCTGCAATTGTGTGGAGGATGAATGTATAATTAATTGATTATTGGCATTTCATTTTGTAACAGCAACAATGATTTCTTTGACTTTTTGGCAAGGTGTCACTTTATTTTCATTACCTTCCTCTGTAAATCAGAGTTCCCTGTCTTCTAGCCCCAGTGTATATCAAGGTATCTGAATCACATTCATTAAGAAACACAAAAGTACAATGCATTAGTTAAAACAAGAATTATACAAATGAGATAACTTCTGTAACCACAAGGGGGGAACCACTGAGCCCCAAACCACAGACACAAGTAATGCCCAAGCACAATTCCATGTTCAAATAAAATATTTTTATTCACTTCCAACACTTCCTTTACAAAAACACCAGTCACAATGAATAAATCCAGATTCTCTTCTATCACCTCTTGTAGAGTGTTACCTGCTGCCTCCCATCTTTGACTCAGTCAAGTGACGCTGTGGGGTTTCCTTTTGACTCCAACCCAGGAACTGCTTCTAGTGCCATGCCAGCACATCTGGGTCAGGGGGAAACCAGGACAGTCCCTCCAAGGCCCCCCTCCCAGGCAGACGTCTGGCGGTTCCCAAACACCCCGACAGGGCTGAGTTTATCGTTTATAGTTTTCTTTTTTCTAATGTCACAGTTTTCTCTCTGGCTCAAATGCAGAGTCTTAGGTGAGAGAGGTCTTAAAAATTATTCTGTGAAATGAGACTGTCTTGCTATTTAGATAAAGGCTCATAAAAGCTAGGAAATTACTTAAGGCAGTTATTCTTGAGTTTGCTCCGCAAAAACAGCTAAACTTGAACAAGCAATACTTTTTATTGCTAATTACTAGGCAGAGTTCTTATTTGTTATGGTCGAGATTAAGCAATTTCATGGTTTTGTCTTCACTCTGGGTTCAAGAGAAAAGGGTTGTTTGGAATGCAATTCATTGAGATTCCCTTTTTGAGATATGGCTACCTCTACCATATCAGGGAAAGTCTTTTACACAGAGTTAGAACATGGAAGAGCTGAACTCAGACTTTGTGATCTTGAAGGTTTGCTTTAGTTGAGATGGTGTTGTTGGCAGCTTTGAAGCCCAGTGGCTGGAGAATTTTTAAATAAGACGGTTATCATTTCAACATGTGTGCTGTCATCTTCCATCATGCCACTCTCTCCTTTTAACATGTCACATAATGCTCAAAAATTGACATACAGTACTCAATCTACTTCTTGAGCAAATATCTGATATGAGTCTAAACATTATATAGTATATGGATAGTAAAAACTGAAATGGAATTCAGTATGACATACAAAAACAACTTGACCTCAAAATCGGGTACCATGTGGTTTTTGGTTATTTGCACCAAAATCTAATGTGTCTCAGATATGTGAAAAACTATCACTATCACTAAATGAGCACTAGTAGAATTTCAATGCTCATTGAATGATATTCAACATAGGTGAACATGGTGTATTATTTCTGCTTGCTTTTAATTTTTATCATTTGGGAGTAATCCTCTTTAATAAAATCCCTTTGTGCGTCCAGGTGTCCGTGTGTGTGTGTCTTCTGGTGAAGTGCGCATGCGCAGGGCACGGTGCGATGCGTGATATTACTGTCAGAGAAAGTTAGAGGTGTTTTACGGAAATACAAACCAGTATTACTGCGAGAGGAAATTAAAGGTACACAATACAGTGACGCATATTACAGCCACATACAAGCCAGTTTTACTGTCAGAGGAGATTAAAGGCATATTACCGACGCGCACACCTGTATTACCGCCAGAGAAAATTAAAGGTATATTACGGACGTACAAGCCAGCGGATGTACAAGACAGTATTACTGTCACAGAAAATTAAAGACACACAATACACGGCGGCAGCCCACGAAGAACGGTGAGCTCAGCAAGTAAACATCAACAAAAGAAAGGCTGAAAGAAAGAAAAATACGACCAACAAAAAGAATGAGGTCAAAGTCCCTTGCCATTTAATATAGACTGTTCCTACTAATGTTTATGCACTACTGTTCTAGCACCCGTTATTGTAACGGGCTAAATGGCTAGTCTTTAATAAAACACTAAAGTTGTTTTATAAGTTAAATAAGTTAACTTTTTTCAAGTCAAAAAGCCTGAAATCAGTTCCGAACCAAAAATGTTTTTAAAGACAACTTTTTGCTTTCCAAAAAGGCTACCTAAAATAAACAACTTGTATGACCTTTATGAGACAGCACCAGCAATGTGCTGAAGCAGCTAATAATTAAGAGAATAAGGTTTTTGTCACACAACACTAATAAAATTTTTGTCACAATTTACACTTTTAAATACTGAAGGTAAAATAAATTATAGTAAATGACACAAAATAATTTTAATGCTCTGGCTACCTCATGACATTGAATAGAAAAACATCAGATATTTAAAATACATATAGATACTTTAAAAAGTAAGAGGTAATGAACTTTGCTGTTTATACTGGAAAAGGTTTTTTATAATATTTGCTTTGAGGAGTTTGAGAAGGCTTTTGATGGAGTAAAGTGAAGGTAAAGAGGGGTGACTTGAGGAGGCACAAGACTTCTTAATACATTTCATAGGATACAATACATGGTATAACACAGAAAAATCATTCAGACTTGCTGCAAGGTAAGTTGTTTTTTTATACCGTTTCTTAACACTGTAATTCTTGAAGCCTACAAAAAAACTTGCAATCCTGGCCCACCTTAAATCCATATGCACCTCTCCATCAGTGTCTTTTCTGTTGTAAATGCATCGATCAGCGCAAGCAGCCTGCTGTCCCATCCCCTTCCTTGATGGAGCTCAGCTCAAGGACAAAAACTTCTCCCAGCTCAAACCAAGGCTCCTTATCTGAGTGTGAGATCTGGAGTTGTATAGGGTAAATTATACAGTATATCGTTATTTGGAATACATGCATTTCATGTGTGTTCCGTGCCTACAAAGATCTGGGTAAGTGTAGGATGAAAGGAAATGCAAGAAATGCTGAACACATACCTAAAGCAGAAACTTTTTCCATGTTACACTAATAATGACATGTTGTATAATGTGTGAAGACTTTAGTCCAATTATCAAATAAACACGTGTATTCTTGAATAAAAGCGCACGTGTTTATTTGATATTTGGACTAAAGTCTTCACATATTATACACTTCACGTCATTATTATTGCAACATGGAAAAAGTTTCTGCTTTAGGTATGTGTTCACCATTTCTTGCATTTCTCGCATTTCCATTCATCTTAGGGCTCGTTTATACTTCACGCTCAGAACTCTTACATGCACGCATCATGGCTGCCATGCGTTCCCAACGTTCATTTGACGCGTCCTCAGAGCAGGTCCTCAGAAATTAACGCGACACGTGCGTGAGTTGCAGTAACAGCAAAAAGTCATAATAAAGTGTGATAAAAGTGTGATAAAAGTTGGAATGTGACGTCAGAGTCTCTGTTTACTATCTACATGTGACAGAAAGCCTGTATGCGGATCCTATGGGATCGATGTGTGCACTTCGATGTTTGATGAATGGTTCGATGTGGTGAAGCAAAATGCCAACATACAGATGCATTTGTGGTGCTTTTATATTCAAGTGTCGCATATTCCTGATCGTAATGACACGATACATTTTAAAAGTCTCACATACCATCCTTTGTGCCATCTTTTTTTTTTTTTTTTGCAACTGTATTTGAGCCACACAGATAAAAAATTAAGGACATGGTGAAAACATGTATTTTGTGATTAAAGTGGAAATTTCGGCTTTAATCTTGAAATGTCCACTTTAACTTCGTAGTTTATTTTATCATTAAAGCAGACCGTTGTAAACGTCACCCCAGTTTTTAATCGGTACGACCTTCTTGGACCTGACAGCAGCAGCAAACAGCAATAGATCACCACACAGAATACATTAAATGTATGATATTCCAACATTCAAAATTTAGAATCTTTATATTTATACTCGATATCACTTTCATGATGAAATGCATTAAAGAAAGTATGTTACATTTTACAGATAAATCATTAATTTCATTTAAATAATGAATACTGTTAATAATTACACACATTGGTGTGACACGGTGGTGGAGCGGTGGCACTGCTGTCTCGCAGGGAGTCACATCGCTGGTATTCTCTGCTTGGAGTTTATGTGTTTTCCTGCTGGGTTTCCACTCTGTGCTCCGGTTTCCTTCCAAAGATATGCAGATTTGGGGATTTGGTACCACTAAAATGACTCCAGTGTATGTGTGTGCTTGTATTCACCTTGTGATGAGCTGAGGCCCCGTCCAGGGATTGTTTCATCCCTGGATTGATGGATTTAATCATTAAACATCCTTTTCAGAGATATTGCGGTAAGGTGTCATCGGAATTTAATGGGTCTTCCAGGCAATTCACAACACAGAGAAGCCGAACCTGTTCTCACAGTGATAATATCTTACACTGCCACCTGCTGGATTCCTCCAGATTTACGTAAAGTACGCGCGTAAGTATGAACAGTAAAACGCTTGCATAGCAGGAGCGTCCGCTGCAGCATGCATCGCATGAAGTATAAACCCGGCCTTACACTTACCCAGATCTTTTGTAGGCATGGAACACACATGAAATGCATGTATTCCAAATAACGATATACTGCATTATTTACCCTATACAAGTCCAGGAACCTCACCTCACATGCAGATAAGGAGCCTTGGCTTGAGCTGGGAGATCTTTTTTTGGCCATGAGCTGAGCTCTATCAAGGTAGGGGATGGGACAGCAGGCTGCTTGCAGCTTGTGCTGATTGATGCATTTACAACACAAAAGATGCTGATGGAGAGGTGTAAAGAGATTTAAGGCGGGCCAGGATTGCAAGTTTTATCGTAGGCTTCAGGAATTCTAGTGTTAAAATCATAACAAACAAAATGATTTGGACAATGGTGTAAATAGAGGAATTAAGACAGTAAGAAATACACAGGTAAGTGAGCAATGAAATTTGTGATAAGGTTTGATGTGACACTTATGATAATAAGTCATGATATGAGCATCGATGAAAAGAAAACAACATTCATAAGAGTTTGTAGAGAGTTACTGGACTGAATATCATAGTGAGAGAACACCAAAAAGCTGTTTTGTTATGTTTGATTGCTTTAGATAATGGAAGGTTTACTATTGGATAAAGATTCTATTTAATAATAGGGAAGAACTGTGAAGGGTACAATGTGACAGCTATAAAGGATGGGATTATAGGACTTTGATTGTTGACATTAAAGAAAGAATAAACAAGTATGGCACAGAGCTTTCAAATATGGAATTAGAGGGAAATGTCAGGAATCAAATGAAAAGTCCAAAACACAGACAAATGTATCCTTCACACACTTGGTATGGATAAAAAGCTTATGAAGAGCCTTACAGGGATAAAGAAAAAAAGGCTGGAGCAGATTCTAAAATTCCAAGATTAAAAAGTGTATATTGGGCACCCAAAAACAATGTTAAGGAAAGTTAACGGGTCTTAAATGCAGACATTAGCGTGTTCAAAAGAAAATAAAGCTGATGTTCTGAACCTCCCCTTGGGCAGAGCAGCAGTCATCATGTTGATGATGATGACACAGGGATTATTGCCTGGGATTAGATTTTGAAAATGCAAATTATATATCACATTTTATAACTGACCTTCCCCACAATTTTTTATTAACTGAAATTATGGTATATAAATAAAGAATTAGAGTAACGAAACAATTGTTATAATGAAATGGTTGGAATGTACAGTACAGTATATATGCACAGAAATGTGTTTGCTTTTTCCTTTTATAATAGGAACAGTTTTCCGTATTCTATACAGACCAGATGCCTTTACAGTAAGCTGGCTCATTCAATCAAATTTTAGTCACGCAGACAGTAATCTGGCCTGAAAACCAGAAACCTTGTGGCTGTGCTTAGTTGGTAAAAAAAAGACAATATTTTAAACAGAAATACATTCAAAGAAGAAAATGTAAGATTAGTTGAACATTTTATAATGTATACCAGTAGTTCTTCTTAAACCGTAGCACATATATCATCTTTTAATATTCTACACATTGCATTAAACAGTTAAGCATATTTGGTGTGTTTGCGTGGGCTGAGAGACTTCTGCCCTCTATCAGGGTTCTTCTACAGCTTAACAATAATGGGCACAGTGAGCCAGTGTTTAGTGAGCCTGACTAGTAACTATAGTAACAGCGGCTTACCTAAGCACGGCAGATGTGTATTCTGTGTCAGCTTCTTTAGATCCTTGGGGCCAAATTAAAACCTATTTTTGATGCATCCAAAAGGGGTTTTGGTGGTGGGTTAGCAAACTGAAATAAATCAGTAATGATTACAAAACAATGCATGCAGGCTTGTGCACAACTTACTGTTAATATGGCATCACATAAAAAGCAAGAGAAGCCACTGATGAAACCTGAATCAACATTTTCACACTTCTATGGGTGCATTACTGGTTTGTTAGACTGTTGCTGGGCGGTCAACTTTTAGCTTTTTTATGTCATTTTCTTCTAATATTTCTGGTTATATTCAGTCAAAATTCTTTCAGTGTTTCTGAAAAGATGTGTTACGTGACAGTATTTTAACTGGATTTTTTATTTTAAAAAACCTGTGCAATTATGTATTACTTAGAAAACACTTATCTTCATAAAATAATGTCAAATAATTAAGTCACTTAAAGCACTTTTTAAATTGTGCATTGCACTTGGCATTTCTTTTGAGAAAAAATAAATTGTAATCTTATCCTGTATATAAGTAGAGCTCTAGATTAAGTGGGTTCACACTCCACCATTAATATTGCGTCATTTGTCTACTTTTCAAATGACAGGGTAATACAATCTGAAAAAAAGCCATTTACTGTTACAATACATTATGCATTGAACGATCAATCCATCTCTTTCAAAACTGTCACCTTTAATTGTACACTTAATCCCAGTTGAACAAAATAAAATTCAGTCTTGCAGTAGCATTTTGCTTTTGTTCTCTAATGATTTTGCTAAATGTTCTTCTGTATTAGAAACAACTGAAGAAAGATAGCCACATAATTTTACCTGCAGCCAGATAAAATCTGCAAAGTTATACTGTACGCTGCATTTAATGCAATGACTGTTAAGGTAAAGTCCATCTATCATAAACAACATTTACATGAGTTCAAGGTCACAAAGACCTGATCCAGAACCCTGGATGGGGTCTCAATTTAACCTAACACACAATAAAGGTATTGTTGGTATAGTGCAGCAGCAAATAAACTAGCTATCTAAAAGCAAATGGCTAGATTTCAGACAGTGTTTTCTGTATGGAGTTTCCATTTCCTTGTTTCCCTGATCCAAGTACAAGCTCTTAGGTTCACTTACATCACTGCACTGAGTTGTAGTCTCAGAAGAGGAAGATCCATGAGAAGGGTCAAATATTTGAGACAGCTATATGGTGCTACCCTTTGATGGCCTTGTTGTAATAAGGACTAGAGCTGGCTTATTGGCAAAAGAAGGGTGCATCACGTTGTATTCTGTCGAAGCTGTGGTTTCTTGATTGCTCTCTTCTGTAACCCTATGCAGACAGTGTGATTGCTACTGAGTGAAACTGTTGTTAGAATCATTCAAATATAGCTCATCTTCAATGTTTACACTATACACTTCCAGTTAGTGACCTCTTCTTTCTTTGTGAAGGCCTTTGTTGGCATTTGTATTCATGAGAAGTAAGTGTTTAAGGTAGTGTTGTGGCTGTGTTCCAGAAATATTTTTGTGTTTGAAGGCTTACTTTTTTACTTACTTTTGTAGAGAAAAGCCAAGCAAAATGACACCTTTTATTGGCTAACTAAAAAGATTACAATATGCAAGCTTTCGATGCAACTCAGGCCCCTTCTTCAGGCAAGATGTTATGGCTAACACGGTACAACACCCTAGTACTACTTACTTACTTTTGTAATTCTAATATTGTGCTTTTCTGGGTTCAGTTTTTTGTTGTAAGGCATATAGAGGGGTGAGCATAGAGGTCTGCGTGGTACTGATTTTTTGATCTTACTCAAAACCAAAGTTTCATGTCACTCCCAGCCGCTCTCAACAAAATTCCCTCCTATTTCCACCCATTCCCACTTGTAGTCTCCCACTCTCACAAAAAGTTCTTTCCTGCTCCCAACCACATTCCTCTTTTTCATTCTAAAAGGCACCTAAATTGGGTACATAGTCTAAGAAGGAGCTGACCCTCTAATGTACTTGTTCCTAATCCTATCCATTCTCATCAGACCCAATGTAAATCTTTAACTCTGTCACCTCCAGCTCTGTCTCCTGTTTTTTGGTCAGTGCCACTATCTCCAACCCATACAACATAGCTGGTCTCTCACTGTAGACCTTCCCTTTCATTCTTGCTGGTACTCGTTTGTCACAATTACTCTTGACACTCTTCTCCACCCATTCTATCCTGCCTGCACTCTCTTTTTTATCTCTCTTCCACAATTCACATTACTCTGTACAGTTGATCCCAAGTATTTAAACTCATTCACCTAAGCCAACTCTACTCCCTGCATCCTCAGCATTCTGCTGACCTCCCTCTCATTTACACACATGTATTCTGTCTCATTTTTACTGACCTTCATTCCTCTCCTCTCTAGAGCATATCTCCACATCTCCAGGGTCTCCCTGACTTGCTCCCTACTCTCGCTACAGATCACAATGTCATCAGCAAACATAGTCCACGGGGACTCCTGTCTAATCTTATCTGTCAACCTGTCCACCACCATTAAGGGGTCAAAGTCGATCCCTGATTTAATCCCACTTCGACGTTGAACATATCCGTCACTCTTACCGCAGACCTCACTACTGTCACACTTCCCTTGTACATATCCTGTACAACTCTTACATACTTCTCTGCCAGTCCCGACTTCTTCATAGAATACCACAATTCCTCTCTAGGCACCCTGTCATATGCTTTCTCCAGGTCCATAAAGATGCATTGCAACTCCTCCTGGCCTTCTCTATACTTCTCCATCGACACCCTCAGAGCAAACATCGTATCTGCGGTAATGTTTCCTGGCATGAAATCATACAGCTGCTCGCTAATCATCACCTCCGTTCTTAACCTAACTTCCACTATTCTTTCCCATAACTTCATGCTGTGGCTCATCAATTTTACCCCCCTGTAGTTACTACAGCTCTGCACATCCCCCTTATTCACTCCTCAGGCATCCTCTCATTTTCCAAGATTCCATTAAACAATCTGGTTAAAAATTCCACTGCCATCTCTCCTAAACACCTCCATGCTTCCATAGGTATGTCATCAGGACCAACTGCCTTTGCTTACTTCCTCCTTGCTAATCTGTTGTATTTCATTATTAACTATTGCCACATCATCCAACCTTCTCTCTCTCTCATTCTTTTCATTAATCAGCCTCTCAAATTACTCTTTCCATCTGCTTAACACACCTTCCTCACTTGTGAGTACATTTACATTTTTATCCTTTATCACCCTAATCTGCTACACAACTTTCACAGCTTGGTCCCCTTGTCTAGTCAATCAGTACAGGTCCTTTTTCCCTCCTTAGTGTCCAACCTCTCATACAAGTCATCATATGCCTTTTCTTTAGCCTTCGCTTCCTCTCTCTTCACCTAACGCCTTATTTCCTTGTACTCTTGTTGTTACTTTCTGCATCTCTCTGACTATCCCACTTCTTTTTCGCCAAACTCTTACTCTGTATACTCTCCTGTACTTCCCTGTTCTACCACCAGGTTATCTTTTCCTCCTTCCTCTGTCCAGATGTCATGCCAAGCACCCTTCTTGCTGTCACCCTTACTACATCTGCTGTAGTTTCCCATCTGTCTGGTAACTCTTCACTGCCACCCAGTGCCTGTCTCACCTCCTCCCTAAACTCAACCTTGCAGTCTTCCTTTTTCAACTTCTACCATTTGATCCTTGGCTCTGCCCTCACTCTCCTCCTCTTCTTGATCTCCAACCTCATCCTACAGACCACCATCCTACACTGCCTAACTACACTTAACCCTGTCACCACTTTGCAATCTTCATTCTCCTTCAGATTGACCCTTCTGCATAGGATATAATCTACCTATGTGCATCTTCCTCCACTCTTGTATGTCACCCAATGTTCCTCCCTCTTCTTAAAATATGTATTCACCACAGACATGTCTATCATTTTTCACAAAATCCACTATAATCTGACCTTCTTCATTCCTCCCCTTGACACCATACCTACCCATCACCTCCTCATCCCCTCTGTTCACTTCACCAACATGTCCTTTGAAATCCGCTCCAATCACCACTTTCTGTCCCTTGGGTACACTGTCCATCACTTCATCCAACTCACTCCAAAAATCTTCTTTCTCATCCATTGCACACCCAACTTGCGGGGCATATGAACTAACAACATTCATCATTACACCTTCAATTCCCAGCTTCATAATCATCACTTTGTTTGACACTCTTCACCTCCAAAACACTCTTGACATACTGTTCCTTCAGAATAACGCTTACCCATTTCTTCCCCCATCCACACCATGATAGAACAATTTGAATCCACCTCCGATCCACTTGGCCTTACTCCCCTTCCATTTATTCTCTTGCACGCACAATATATCAACCTTCCTTCTCTCCATCATCTCAGCTAACTGTCTCTGCTTACCAGTCATACTGCCAACATTCAAAGTTCCTACCCTCAGTTCCACTCTTTACTTTCCTCTTCACCTCCTACCTTCAGACATGTACCCCCCACTTCTTCTCCTTCTTCAGCCAACAGTAGCCCAGTTTTCACCAGCACCCTATTGGCTAACAGTATTGTTGGTGGGCGTTGTTAACCTGGCCTGGACAGATCCGGTATGGAAATCTGTATTGTCGTCTACATATTGATCTGGCAAAATTTTACACTGGATTCCCTTCCTGACGTAACCCTCCCCATTTATCCAGGCTTGGGACGGCACGAAGAAACACACTGGTTTGTGCATCCCCTGTGGCTGGGTTATAGTCAGAGCTGCATATTCCTATTATTTTCAAAAAATGAATCAGTACATACACAGACACATCCTAATTTTAAGTCCTAAAATATAAATCCAGCCAGTATTTATAAAATCTCTAAACTTGTCCCGGGTTTTGTCTTGATTGTTTGTAAATAAGCAATAAACCTATATATTTAATCAGTTCCAAGAGTGAGAGGTATCCCACTATGACAAGTATTTAAAATATATACAATCCACACAAAACCTACAGATGCACACCAGGCCCAATACAGCAGAACACCTCATCATCCTTATCACATTAAGGTAAGTCAATACATACAATTCATGAAGGAAAAAAAATACTCCACCAGTAAACGATATGGTGCATCTGCCGTTACAAGCTTCTATGCATCTGCACCATAATTCCTGTGGTAATTAATTTGAAAACTAAGTTTAAAAAAAAAACAATTGGATTGGAAATGGCATCAATGGATGTGTTCCTGGTGTTTCTCCTACATCGTAAGGGCAGCAAAAGAAAACTGGTTTCTTTTCCCTGTGCACATTTAAAGTTGGTCACCATAAGAGGTTCACCAAGCCCACACATTTGATACTGTATTTTATATGCTATGTGGTAGTTGAAACAAATGAGAATTTATTTACTATTATGCAAAATCTAATATACAGTATTCTTGAACTGTTAGGGGTTCTACAATGACAGACATGACAGCAATCATTTGGTGACCTACTGTAACATCCTTCCAGCTGCCACCTTACACATGTCTGTACTGCCTCTATTCATACTTCAACAACAATAACAACAACAACAACATTTATTTATATAGCACATTTTCATACAAAAAGTAGCTCAAAGTGCTTTACATAATGAAAAAAAGAAAAATAACAGACAAAATACAAAATTAAAATAAGACAACATTAGTTAACATAGAAAAGGAGTAAGGTCCGATGGCCAGGGTGGACAGAAAAAACAAAAAGAAAACTCCAGAAGGCTGGAGAAAAAAAATAAAATCTGTAGGGGTTCCAGGCCACAAGACCGCCCAGTCCCCTCTGGGCATTCTACCTAACATAAATGAAATAGTCCTCTTTGTAGTTAGGGTTCTCACGGAGTCACTTGATGCTGATGGTCATACAGACTTCTGGCTTTTAATCCATCCATCATTGTTGGAACATCATGGTGCTTTGGGTGCCACCACCAACAGGACACCGGAAAAGGAAACAGAAGAGAGAGTAGGGGTTAGTACAGATTTTGAATGAATAGTTATTATAATGAATTGGATATACAGAGTATCAGGATTAAATTACAGTGAAGTTATGAGAAGGCCATGTTAAAGTAATGTGTTTTCAGCAGTTTTTTTAAAGTGCTCCACTGTATTAGCCTGGCGAATTCCTACTGGCAGGCTATTCCAGATTTTAGGTGCATAACAGCAGAAGGCCGCCTCACCACTTCTTTTAAGTTTTACTCTTGGACTTCTAAGGAGACACTCAGTTGAGGATCTGAGGTTACGATTTGGAATATAAGGTGTCAGACATTCCGATATATAAGACGGGGCGAGATTATTTAAGGTTTTATAAACCATAAGCAGAATTTTAAAGTCAATTCTGAATGACACAGGTAACCAGTGTAGTGACATCAAAACTGGAGAAATGTGTTCGGATTTTCTTTTCCTGGTAAGGATTCTAGCAGCTGCATTCTGCACTAGTTGCAAACAATTGATGTCTTTTTTGGGTAGTCCTGAGAGGAGTTTAGCCGACTGAAAACAAACGCATGAACTAATTTCTCTGCATCTTTCGATGATATAAGAGGTCTAACTTTTGCTATGTTTCTTAGGTGAAAAAATGCTGTCCTAGTTATCTGATTAATATGCGATTTAAAATTCAGATTACAATCAACGGTTACCCCCAAGCTTTTTACCTCCGTTTTGACTTTTAATCCTAATGCGTCCAGTTTATTTCTAATAGCCTCATTGTATCCATTATTGCCAATCACTAAGATTTCGGTTTTCTCTTTATTTAATTTGAGAAAGTTACTATTCATCCATTCTGAGATACAGGTTAGACATTGTGTTAGCGAATCAAGAGATTCGGGGTCATCAGGTGCTATTGATAAATACAGCTGTATGTCATCAGCATAGCTGTGGTAGCTCACGTTATGTCCCGAGATAATCTGACCTAATGGAAGCATGTAGATTGAGAAGAGCAGCGGACCCAGGATAGAGCCTTGTGGAACACCATATAGGATATCATGTGTCTTTGAGTTGTAATTACCACAACTAACAAAGAATTTTCTCCCTGCCAGGTAGGATTCAAACCAATTTAAGATACTGCCAGAGAGGCCCACCCATTGACTAAGGCGATTCTTAAGAATATTATGATCAATGGTGTCAAATGCTGCACTCAGATCTAAGAGGATGAGAACAGATAAATGGCCTCTGTCTGCATTTACCCGCAAGTCATTTACTACTTTAACGAGTGCAGTTTCTGTGCTGTGATTTGTTCTAAAACCTGACTGAAATTTATCAAGAATAGCATGTTTATTGAGGTGCTCATTTAACTGTATAATGACTGCCTTCTCTAGAATTTTACTTAAGAAAGGCAGGTTAGAGATGGGTCTATAATTTTCAAGAGCAGAGAGGTCGAGGTTATTTTTCTTAAGTAGGGGTTTAACTACAGCAGTCTTAAGACAGTCTGGGAAGACCCCCGTATCTAATGACGAATTTACTATGTCAAGAACATTATCAATAAGCACGCCCGATACTTCTTTGAAAAAATTTGTTGGTATTGGGTCAAGGATGCAGGTGGAGGGTTTCATTTGAGAAATTATTTTATGTAAATCAGGTAAATCTACCCTAGTGAAAGAATTTAATTTGTTTATTATGGAGTACTGGGGTTTAGGAGGATCCTTAGTGTTGGGGAGATATACAATGTTATTTCTAATATCATTAATTTTTTGATTGAAAAATACAGCAATAGCCTCACAGGTTTTACTGGAAGTACTTAGGAGGCATTCCTTTGAGTTACCTGGGTTTAGCAGACGATCAATCGTCGAAAATAAGACTCTGGGATTACTAGCATTGTTATTTATAATCTTAGAGAAATAGCAGCGCCTCTCAAGACGGACTGTGTTATTGTATTCTGTTATTTTAACTTTTAATATTTCATAGTCAATAGTTAGTTTAGTTTTCCTCCATTTACGCTCAGCTCTACGGTATGTTCTCTTTAAATCAGACACTCTTTGGGTCTTCCATGGTATAACAATGCTAGAAGATTTTTTAACTGTCTTTTCAGGTGCAACTAAGTCAACAGCAGCCCTCACTTTAGTATTAAATCTTTCCACCTTACTATTTACATTCTCCTCGCTATTATAGTTGGCACTATAAACGGACTGATTGGTTAGAATGTTTGTAAGTTTTAAAGCTGCTGATGAGTCAAAGAAGCGTTTTTTAACAATATGCTTCTCATGAGTGTTTTCTATCATCATTTCTATATTAAAAAGTAGAAGAAAATGTTCTGATAGACTCGTATCAATGACCTGTTTTATATCAACTTTTAGTCCTTTAGTAATTACTAAGTCTAACGTATGACTTGCTTTATGTGTAGGCTGATTAACGAGCTGTCTCAAATCAAAAGAGTCCAGGAGGTTCATAAATTCTTTTACTTTTTGGTCACATTGATTATCTATATGAAAATTAAAGTCGCCGACTATTAAGAGTGTGTCATAGTTCGTAATTAAGATTGACATCAAGTCAGAGAATTCCTCAAAGAAAGATGCGTCGAATTTTGGAGTTCTATACACGGATAATACCAGAACATGAGAATCTCCCTGAATAACAATGGCGAGATACTCAAAAGACTTGAATTTACCCAAACTGACATTTTTACATTTTAACCTGCTTGAGTAAATGTTTGCTAGTCCGCCACCTCTCTTTCCTTGGCGATCAGCACGAGTAAAACTGTAATCCGGAGGCGCAGATTTGATTAAAACAGCTGCGCCATCTGAGCTAAGCCACGTTTCACTTAGTGCAATAAAATCTATCTTTTTATCACTAATAAGATCGTTGATAAAAAACGTCTTGTTAGTTAAAGCTCTAATGTTTAATAGAGCCATATTCAATGTTTCGGAGGAGCAGAGATGAATACTATGTGCGTTATTGATATATGGAACAGGAATTAAGTTATTTTTATTAGCGCCGCTCTGTGTGTATTTTTTGTTTAATCTATAATCTGTTTTTATAGTTTTAATACATTGTTCATCTAAAGTAGTAACTTTAATTAAATTATTGGTGTTTATGCAGTATTGCCTAGATTTTCTATGTGCATTAAGATTGGTTATTACAGTATTTATGTTGTGCACTTTTATGGAAGATTTTATTAAACAATTATCATGACCAAGCACAGGAGTGGCATTTCGGAAGGGGTTAAAAGCAGAGATAGATAGTCAAGACAAACGAATTACCTTGGATATGTTCACACTTCACACAATGATGATCTCCTCAACAATACAGCAAAAGCGTTTTTAGAGTGAAAGTTTAACTTAACTCAAGTAGAGACCTTTGCTAGACTTTCGCAAGACAGTTTTGCCACAGTTCATATATCCTGTGTCTTTCTAGCTGATACTTAAAATGTTTCACCCAATTTTCCATCAAATGGTTATCACCTCTGAGTCCTGTGGTATTTGGTTGAGGACACAGAACAGGAGACACAGCTTCAATGTCAGTCACTGATCTTTGGACAAAGGTGCAGACTACTTGGTATAATTAGGAGAAACCTTGTATATAGCCATGGTATTATATTATATTATATTATATTATATTATATTATATTATATTATATTATATTATATTATATTATATTATATTATATTATATTATATTATATTATATTATATTATATTATCTCTGACTTTTGAGCTCTGATTTTATTGTGCACAGTCTTATGATTTTGGGCAGTTAAAGTACAGCTTTTTGTCTACAAAGTTGCCTTACTAATTTTAAACTCATTCTTGTTTTGTTGCCTGAATCTCTGTACATTTATCATTGTGGTGCATGTTTTGTTTTGTTTTTTACATTTTATGATACAGACTGCTTTTCACCTTCTCATTTTACTGTAGTATGATAGCTATGTGAAAATAATAAAACTATAATCATAAAATCAGGTGTCAAGAATTGCCAGTGGAATAAATAAATCAGTGGGAAAGCAACACTGAACACAAAGTATGGAGAATCACTTGCTGTCTCTAGCAAGATATGAAACACCTGGAAAAGCCCATGAGAACACAAGACTGCCGGAAAGAGGCAGAAAGCTGTTTGTGTTGAATTAAGTGGTACATGTGAAAATTGTAGAGCTGGGCTGTGAGAAAAACAAAGGTTTATTTGAACAATTTTAGGCCGAAAATACAGACAAAGGAAAGCCATTGTACGTTTAAGTTGATTTTCTTCAAGATCTGTAGCTTTATATAGCTGCCAGTGTAGAAGTATATTTAAAATGTAGAAATATTGTGAAAATGTTGCATGGAATATTTTTTAACATATTACTTAATTTAAAAATAAATTGATTTTTTTTCCTGAATGTGCTCTGTTCATTATTAATACAAGGATTTGGAGACAGATTTATATAATATTTAAGCATATTCCAAGAACTTACTTAGTTTTGTCTCAACATTTTACTTTTCAGATGACCAAATATAACAAAGTTTGAGTGTGTGTGCAGGGCTAACAAGCATTATGGGTTAATGCCTACAAAGTTTAGAATCACCTCCCTCCAGCGAGTGTTGCCTTCTTTCCTCCCAGCTGTGACTCACCAGAGCCAGCTGGATAGCTTCTTTTTATGTTGGACCCAGGAATACTTCCGAGATGTTGCCATCTAGTGGGTACAAAATCAGGAGCTTCACACTCGTTCTCCCTTACCATGTACTCCCGTCTGGGTAAGGGTACCATACTCATCCTAGCCAGGATGCCAGGTAATACAGCTTGGCACTTACTATATATAGATATATAAGGCAACGATAACTTAAATAACCACATTTTTCCAAGAACAGAAAGCTGAAGCTGCAGTGCGCACGGGCTCATCAAAACTGGACAGTTGAAAATTTGAAAAATATAGCCTGGTCTGATAAATCTTGATGCTCAGGCACACAAAAATGGTGGGGTCACAATTTGTGCCAACAAGATGAGTCCATGCACACAACCTTCCTTGTGTTAACAGTCCAGGCTGTCAGTGATGTTGTAATTGTGTGGGGAACATTTTGTTGGCATACTTTGGGCCCATTAATGCCAATCAGTTCCCACTTGAATGCCACAGTCTGTTTGAGTATTGTTGCTGACCAAATGCATTCCTTCATGGCCAGAATTTACACTACTTCCAACAGGATAATGCACCATATTACAAAGCCACTGTTACCTAAGAATGGTTCGAATGAGCATGACAATGAGATCAGTGTTCCACACGGGCCATCCCAGTCACCCTGAGTCTGAGTCCAATAGAACGCCTTTGGAATGTAGTAGAATGAGAGACTTGCAGAATGAAGGTGTATCTCACAATTCTCTAGAAATTGCTCAATGCACTCGTATCAATGTGGACCAGAATCTCAAAGAAATGTTTCCAACATCCTGTGGAATCCATACAATGAAGAATTGAGGTGGTTTTGACAGCAGAAGTAGGCCCTACCAAGTATTAGAATCTTCTTCTTCTACCTCTTCATCTTTTCCCATTTCTGTGTGGTCGATGTGCTTGATCTGCCTTCTTCAGTGTGTGTGTGTGTGTGTGCGTGTATATACATTTTGATTATGATATGATTTTAATGGGCCTCGGTTGATAGGCCTCTGTTAATTCATTCAAATCTAAAAACTGCTAAAAATCTTAACTTCCCATCAGAATCAAAACCTAAAATTAGTACTGCATCAGTACTCAGTATATTGTAATCAATTAAATTAAATGTCTTCCACCAAAAAAAAATCAAATTTACTAATAATTACTTTGAGTCTCTCAAAAGCACCTTCTTGTTGTCTTCTTATCACGTTATGTTAAAACATTATCTCCATCAGCTATAGAAAAATTTGGACTTTATTTTATTCAATTGTAGTTTGGCTGCATCTGTTAATTTGTGTGTGTGTGTTTTTTCTTTTTTATTCTGTCATTATTTTTTTTTGTACTTCAAAAAACCTTTAACGCTGATCACTGATTGGTATTGGGACATCAATAACTTTTTCAAAAATACAGGGCTATGCACTGATAAAAAACATGCAGTGTGATTTGTTTATCTCAGATTAATTGTCACATGTGACACATCCCCAAGTGCCAAAGCAGTCAACAGAACTATGCATTATTTTTCCCTGTTTCAACTGGACTTGTTTCACCAAGGGGACCCCAACAACCCCCTAAACTCTTCTACTCACGTGTGAATCACAAAGTGGATGCAAACCCCACTGCTCATCAAATGCTGTCTTTGACTTTTCAAGGAACTTAATGGGTTCCAAGGCCATAAAACATATAATATATTAACTCAAATTTTTATAGCAAAGTAAATTAGTTTTTATGCATTTTTTTGCCATTTATTCTTCGTTTGGTTTTAATGCAGCATAAAGCTTTTAAAATTTTGCATTGTTTGTCCCAGTCTTCAAAATTAGAATAAAATACTAACTCAGTGGGGGAAGGAAATATTGTAATCTGATTTATGTTCTGATGCTGCTATTTCTAAGGCTTTCTACAATTTCCAACATTCTTCATTAACATTAATAATCTCCACCACTAATCACTGCTTCACCATGCCATAAGTAAGGCAAAGATTTTTTATGGAATTTACCTACAGGTTATACAGTTAATGATACAGTGTATGCTGTCTGTTCTTATTCTTCAAGTATTTAGTATTGACAGTGTAATTGGTGCACTTGCCTCTAAGATTGGAGCTCTTGTATTGCTGGGAAATGTGCTATAGAAATACAATGTGTTATTTTTATTACGGTTGCTGTATTGTTGGCTGTAATGTCCTCTTTACATAGTTTGTTAATCTACTGTAGCTGATTCTTTTCATTTCACGAAAACTGCCATGATGCTCCTTATGGCACTATATAAAATAGTTTATTAGAGTAGAATGGGAACTTAAAAAACATGTATTATAAGTGAATCTGTTCCTTTAAATCCACTAGTTAAACAACAGGTTAGAAGGAAAGCAAGATAAGAATGGAGGCAAGGAGTAATAAACAACTCTACTTAGATTAGGTATAGCTAATCCTGTCCACAGAGTAATAATGTACTATTGTTTTTAAAGAAGACAGGACTGTAGTTTTTTAGATAAAAGTACATTTTTCAAGTTTCTGATTTTTTCATTACTTTTTCAGAAGCCATAAATGTCCAAGTTGGAACTGCTCTGCTTTTGATTTTACTTTTAAGCTTAGATCACATTCCACAAGCAATTTTAAAAAAGAAATAGCAGAAGAGCACAGTTCATTGAGATCTGAGATCTCTAATATCAGCTGTTATTTTCTTTAAAGCTAGTGTGTGTATTCACCGTGTTATTAGTAAGTGGCAGTTGGTCTTATGGAGATTGCATGGGTTCAGTTCCATTGTCCTGAAGAGGTTCTTTGAAGGTGGCTATGAGGTCCAGAGAATGGAGAAAATTGCCATAGGTCACAGCTGAGTGAGTGAGTCATTATAACTTGGAGGATGAATGATATCTTTTTAAAGGATATCTGCCAGAACTCTAAAATATCTGCTTTAGAGAGTATTCAGAGGTTCAGTGTATATACTATATATTTTCTTACAAACCTCACCTTTATGACAGCTTAAAATCTAACAATATAATGTCTCATTTGACAAAGGAAAATAGAGGTGTCAAACCGTATTTGCTTGTAATACGTCACAACTCATGGTTGGCCAGCTCTGGCTATATTACATGTTACTGCAGGAGTACAGCTATTTGTGCTCTTTTTAATTCTTTTCAGTGAGTTGTGTGCCATCTCCATCTTTAAAAGTAATGTGTATTTTATTTGAAGTGAATAGCATTGCTGCCAGTTTTGCCCATTTGGTAACCTTTAAAGCCTGTTTTGCATTTCAAGGTTAAAGGGAATTCTCACCTCAGCTGCCAATTGTGTAAAAAACTGGCAGTCTTATTCAAACATTAAGAATGTATGGCTATATTTAATTAATTGGAATGGCTTTCCGTGTGATTTGGTAATGGACAGAAATCAACTCGTATATAATGGAATAGCAGAAAAACCGATGGTCTGTGTTCACTGAATGATGAAACTTAGGCTTGCCAAACCTCAATTTCTAGATATTGCTCTGTTTGCAGACTGGATACTGCTGATAATAGTTACTCTGCAGCTAGCAGTATTTGCTAACATACTATTTTAACATTTTAGGGAATACATGGGTGGAATGCTGAATATTTTTAAATGATTTGCCTCAGGCATAGCAAAAAAAAATAAACATGAAACAAGTAAAAATACTTTGATAATGGTGTTTCTCTTTTTAGCCACCATCTATCTAACCACAATACTGTGAACCATTTTCAGTCAACCCAGCACTAGATGATGACTTATTTCTTTTCTCGACTATTAATTATTACTTAGTCAATAACCGTTACTTCTTCTGTAGCGCCTTTCTACTTCACACTTGAGGTTCTCAGAGGCTTTGTCATGTTTTGTATTAGGAAGATGCCTGTGAATATATTGTCAGCCTTAAGTATGTCATTCTCACTTAAATTCTCATCAGCTGGTGCTACCTACCCAGGACAAAATGAAAATAAAATATACTTTCAAAATTCTGTTACAGAATAATAGAACATACTCACTGATTCACTTTACATTAAAAGAGCCTGAATTTTGCATTTTTTTAAATTCTGCAGCTGTGGCACCCATCTTGATATTTGAGATTTGAACATGAGAGTGACACCCAAACACATACAATAACTTCAGACAAACTCGCAATAATGATAGAGAAGGGTACAATTCATAAATTACTATATGCTATGGCAGTTTTTGTTCGTAGGATTTTTAGGGCACGATTGGACATGATCTTCATCTGCAGATATGAATGAAACTTAGAGACATGATAGCATCACTACTGTGGTTAGGCTGGGATATGGCAAAGACAGAGAGATATTAGCACTTTGAGGGAACAGATGTTGGGCTGGTAGATTGTTTGCTTTTTGAAGTTACACATTAAAACATTTACTTCTGATGTGAGAGGTACAGCAGTATAGTGGTTAACACTGCCACATTGTATACATTGTATATCTTCTTCCTTGTATGTGGGTGTGGGTTCCCCCCCAGTGAAATGGCAGGTTAGGTTAATTGATGGTACACCTCAGTGAGTCTTGAGTGTGGGTTTGTGTGTGTCTAGGCCCTGTGATGGACTGGTGTCCTGGAAAGAGTTGCTTTTCAAACGGATTGATGAATTGAAAAAACTGTAAACTCAACCATGAAGTCTATATGGAAAATGAACGCAAGGCACAAATCTTAATTCCAAAGTGAGGGTTTCATGCTAAAGCTACTGATTCAGATAATAACACAAACAAACAAGTGAAATAGACCGAGTGGTATCCATTTGTGTGTACATTTTTCTTCCAGAGGTATACATTTTATTATGGCAGATACAATGTAAGATTTCTCTCTGTTGTTATTTTAACCACATTCCGATATTTAATACTATTTTAAGTTTATTATATTTTTCTGCAATTCAAGATCTAAGCTTGGATTTATATTTTTGTTTTCTTATGCTGTAAAGTCTAATTGAACTTAAATATAAAACCTTTAGGCTTTATTTTTATGGTTCTAATATTATTACATTTTATTTTTCTTACCATTCAGTGCTTTGGTGTAGGGACAATAAACTGTTACTGCACTCATCTTGACTGTTTCATTGAACATGGGCCCTGCATGTTGTTGGCAGTGTGGTGTATTCATGTTGTCCCCTTAGGATTCTGATTTTCTCCCACATTTCAGAGGTATGGTAGGTTGATCGGTGATTCTAAACCAACCCAAATGTGGGCTTATGTGTGATATGAAGGACTGACATCAGACTTGACTCATGACTTGTGTGTGTGCCTTCTGACTTACTGTATGTAGGCCGCTACTCCTTGTGCAATGCAGCAACAGGGCACAGATAATGGATAGATGCTTGTTATGTTTTTCTACCTTTAAAAAGCAGAGGCATATTGATGATTTCATAAAAGAAGAAACAATATGTAAACCACTGGGATATTCAGAATTTGAAGTGACAATACTTCTTCACATTTGTGTTATTTGCCTCTTACACTTTCCACTTTGCTAATGTCTCTGGCTATGATGGCTTAATTTGTTTTGTTCTGTAATTGTTTTATCTTTCTGAACCAACTATTATCCTATTTCTACATTGACCTTGATTTAAAATCATATTGCTATGACTGCACAGCAAATGTTTTCATTTACAGCTGTCTTTTCAGTACCCACCTCCACCTCTCCATCTTCTTCTACAATCGCATTTTGATGTCGGTTTGCCACGGTTTGTAATTGTGCTTGTAATTTTAATATATTTCAGTAAATGTGAAGTGCGTCACTGAAAGGAAACAGCACACCATTTTTAGACAGCAACTAGTGTTTTTGATTTTCAAAGCTATATATACTGTAGTTATATGTGTGTGTGTATAAATATATATATATCATTTACTGTCTATGCCATAAATATAATAGTAAATGTTGTGTTTACATTCATCCATATTGCAGTCTAATTCTGGTAACATCTATTTGTGACACTTCCCACTAATTCCTTAATGATTTTTAACTTTTTAAGGAAATCTAGTGAACATTTTGATTTTTGTCTTTTACATTATAGAAGAAATATGTAGTGTAAATCCTTTAAGAGGTGCCAACCAGTCATTTTAGGGGAATAGCGAAACTAAATAATCAGCCATTAAAGTCTAATTAATGCTCTCAAGTTTTCAAAAACTTCAAGGAAACTTTGTGCCCCCTGGTGGCAAAAGAATAAATTGCTGAATTTCTTGTTAACTTAATAAGAAATTGCTTAGCAGTACAGTATACGTTATGAACCCACTTTTCAGTAAAAGTTTAAAGGGAATCAAATGCAATTTACTAATAATAAACTTATATAGCATATTTCCTAACAGGCACCACAAACAAGTTCCATCGCAAATGAAATAATGTTACAATGTAATATTAAAATGGTAGTGCTGTGGCAATATAGTTTATGCTGCTGCCTCACAGTTCCATGATCTTGAATTTGAATCCTTACTGAAGCAATGCTTACATGGTTCACCTTGTTTCTAAATGCATTTTACTTTGGGTGGTCTGATTTACTTCCTGCATCTCAAAGATATGCCAGTAATGGGTGATTGATGAATCAGATTCAATAGTAAATGCACATTCATGTTAATATGTGACTGTCATTAATCCATGCCCAGCAGTTCCCAGCTTATGTATGTGTAAGGAGGTGGTGATTAATGTTAATATAAGGTCTGCAAAAATGTCCCAAAGAAAATGCAGGAAAGGTTATTTTAGCTGAGGCAAAAAAGAAAGGCAGAAAAATATTTTCTATATCTTATATAAATACAATTTCATTGACTAGAGGCTTTAATTCTTAACGCGAAGCCATCCATCTCTCATAGGTCCACTTTGTAGATGAATACCAATGGATCTGCTATATAAAATTAAGCTGGCATGAATCTCACAAGGCTAACATGTTCAACAAAATAAAACTTTATATCAAATACTGTATATGTGGTAAATTAATAAATATTTTTTCCTATTCAAATATGCAAAAGTACTTTTTGGTTTGAATTTTGATGCATACATTTATATGGTCAATGACAGCAATGATATTGGGTAGCTTAAGGTAGCCCACTATAGAAGAACTGGGTGTACTGTAATCTGGCATTAATGTAATTGTGGTTTTGGTTATGACCAGTGCTGGTATGAGGCTCAGTGATAGCTAGGGTATTCTGGACTTTCCATAAATCTTTCTCTGAAATGTTCCCATAGCTAAAAAACCAAGTGTGGCACAAATCTGTAGGTGTGGAGGAGAGCATAGTTTCTGTCAGATGGCCTTTTCAGATTAAGTCCAAAAGTTGCAAAAATACAAAAGGAGTGGTCAGGGTAGCTGAAAATAAAAAATCACTCATGTATCATTTTTCACCAATAAATCATTGTGAAATGCATGTAAATTTATTTATATGAACAGTTTATACACAAATGGGTTCACACGTTCCTTGAACAAGGCCCGCTGACAAAATACAATAGATGGTTTAATTACATTAACTTGATTGTGTTGTGGACTATAATGAAAGACCCATTGTTTTGTTTCTCATTATTTCAAATATCACTTAAAATGTGACATTCACCTCACCTATCCATCATTGTAACCACTAATTAGGGTAGTTATTTGTTTACTAGATATACTGTACAGTGCATTCAGAAAGTTTTCAGACATTTTTGCTTTTTTCACATTTTATCATGTTGCAGTCTTACACTAAAATCTTTTAAATTCAACCCCCCCCCCCCCCCCCCCCCCATCAAGGAACAATCAGTACCACAGAATTATAAAGTAAAGCAAGAAATTTTTGCATTATTAAAAATAAAAAATTGAAATATCACATTGACACATACATTTAGATCCCCTGCTGTGTCCCTTGAAATTTGACTCAAGTGTATCTCATTCCATTGATCATCACTGAGATGTTTCTACACCTTGTTTGGTGTCCACTTGAGGTAAATTCAGTTGATTGGACATGATTAGGATGTGCACACATCTTTCTATATTATGTCCCGCAGTAGTCAATGTGGCCATGAGGTGAAAGGAATTGCCTGCAGAGATTACAGACAGGATAACATCGAAGAACAAATCTGGGGAAAGCTACAAAAAAAGATCTGCATCACTTACTGTTCCACTGAGCACAGTGGAGTCCATAATTCATAAGAGGAAGAAGTTTGGATCAGCCTAATTGAGCAATAAGAGGTAGAACTGCTTTGGTAATAATGATGACCAAAAACCAACTGGTCACTCTGGGTGAACTCCAGAGGACAAGTGTGGAGATAGGAGAAACTTCCAGAAGGTCAACAGTCACTGTAACACTCCACCAATGGATTCTCAGACTGTGAGAAATACAGCATTAAACAGTTCGATGTCAGTTATAACCATCACGTCTGCAGAAAACCAGGCATCTCTGATCACCTGCGCAATACCTTTCCAACAGTGAATAATGGGTGGTGGCAGTTGTTGTTAAGTGGCAAGGACTAGGAGATTAGTCAAGGTTAAGGGAAAGTTGAACAGAGCAAACTAAAGAGATATCCTAAATAAAACCTGCTCCATAGCACTCTGAGCCCTCAGTCTAGGCCATTTGTTCACATTCCAACAAGGCTATGATTCTAAGCACAAGATAAAAGCAAGGACAACACAGGAGTGGCTTATGGACAACTCTGTGAATGTTTTTGAGGGTCCCAACCAAAGCCTGGGCTTGAACCCTATCAAACATTTTTAGGGAGATCTGAAAATACTACTGACAGTTTCCTTCAAACAGTACTTCAGATGATCTGCAGAGAAGAATGGCAGAAAATGCAGGTGTATGACGCTTTTTGCATTATACTCAAGAAGACTCCAGACTGTAATCGCTGCCAAAGGTGCCTTAACTGACTACTGAATAAAGAATCTAAATACTAGGAAAATAATGAGATATTTCAGTTTTTTATTTTAAATTTGCAAACATTTTTAAAATCCTGGTTTGCTTAGCCGTTCTAGGTTATTAATGTACTGTGTCTTGGCAAGGAAAAAATAAATTTTAATGATTTTAGCATAAGGCTGCAACATAACAAATTGTAATAAGTAAAGGGGTTTGAATACTTTCTGAATGCACTATATAGTTAAAACTTTCTTTTAATTACCCAGATGTATTTTTAGACAACATGTCTTGCTGGTGGCACCTCTTACAGTGCTTCTGTGCATCTGAGTGACCTTGCTCTGTATTAACTCAGGGATAAATTAGCCCAAAGCATCTTCATCTAAGTGTTCACCAGCTTCTGCTCGTAGTTCCATAACAGGCTTGGCAGTCTGCTGTGAAGAATAAACTTCTTTAGGGCAAATGCATTAATACTGAAGGAACTCTTGTGATATCAAAAACATTCATGTATACTGGAAATGTTTACTGTATGTAATAGAACACTAACTGAACTATTTCATTATGTTGCAGCATCTTAAAGTACCTCTGTAATACAAGCAATTGAAAGAAATATGTTTAACTGATGTATTATTTTTTACTTTTATTGTTATATGAATAACTGAATGTTTACATAATGAACAACAAAAATAGTTTATTTACTAGTTAGCCATAATTAAAAATTATTTGTATATATTATACTTATGTATAACAACAACAAAAACAACATTTATTTATATAGCACATTTTTATACAAATGATGTAGCTCAAAGTGCTTTACATAATGAAGAAAGAGAAAAAAGACAAAATAAATAAGAAAATGGAATTAGGGAACACTAATTAACATAAAATAAGAGTAAGGGTCGATGGCCAGGGAGGACAGAAAAAACAAAAAAAACTCCAGACGGCTAGAGAAAAAAAATAAAATCTGCAGGGGTTCCAAGGCCACGAGACCACCCAGCTTCCTCTAGGCATTCTACCTGACATAAATGACCTCACAATCAGTCCTCATGGTATTCAGGGTTCACATGGAAGAAATTGATGATGATGGCCTTTAATCCATCAATAGATAAAACTAATAAGTGACTGATATGTCATTTGCATAGATAACATTGTAAACAATCGTAAATGATCTCAATTAATGTTAGTTTGAATAAAAACACTATGATCATTTTTTTAATTCAGGTTTTTCCTTGTTTTACATTAATTATATAATCATAGATCTTAAGATATGACAAGTAGTTCAGAGTTCTTCTTAAGTCTTTATTTCAACTTCTGTGTTGATTAATGAATTTTTGTTGTGGTTTTGCTGTTTGAGTTTACCCCAGGAAGTACAGCCATTACATCAAGGGGTTGTTTCTGCCTTAAACCTAATCCTGCTAGAATAACTTTTAGTTCCTAATAATCCTGTACTGACAGAGTGGTTTTCCAAAGAAAATAACATTATTTGGCGGCATTGTACTGTTTAAAATTCTGAAGATGTATCCACAAGGTCATAGGCTTGTTTCCTAAGTAGTGGCACTGAAAGTGTGTTCTTAAGGAAGCCTTAATGGTATATTAAAATGATAATCCACATAAAGAAATCTGAAGTTACTTTACTTAAAACTGCTTTTTAAATTTAAGTAGATGTATCCATTACAGTTTGATAAAGATGTGCTTTGTTTTTCAATGAAAGTTAAGCAACTATAATACTGGTACAGATGATAAAATTGAGAAGACAGTAAGCATGGAACATAAAACAATAGCTGTTGCCTTGCTCTGTTTAGCTGTTTTTGTAACAGGGAGGAGATACCCTCCCTCGATATTCAAGGTGACGTCTTGCAGTATGCTGTTTAGGCAGAACGTCTCTTAACTACTGTATCCTCCACAGTGTCACAGCTTTGATTCTGATTTTGTTCTGTATACCTCTGGATAATGAAGACTGCTCACTTTTTCTAGATTCAGGACATCATATGTATATGTAATATTAGCAAAACTGTGTGTACATTTTTAGTTTTATTTTACCTTAGATCTCATTTTTTACACAACAGTTCAAAATCAGAGTTTTACCCAGGTCTGTCTATAAAGACATTGTTGACTTTGAGGTCCCTGCGATTCCAGTTCTCGTATGTCATTTGCATGTAACCAAATAATTTCCTGCATTTTTATTTAAGTGGTTCATGTAAAGTGTTTGTTGTCATGGTAAGCAGGTAAGAAAGGGTGACACATGGAAAGGGCAGGGGTCAGAAAGGTCAAGGTAAAAAGAAGGTAACATGCATTGGCAGGGATAGCATATGTCATCACACTAGTGCAGTAGAGCAGAGGTAGATGTTGTGCCTTGGACATACAGTACATTTAATACTCTGGGTTGCCTACTGGTTGGACACCTAGACAGAAGAAAGAGAGAAGGGCAGCCTAAGAGAAAATGAGTAATGCTTCCTCAGAATGTTAGGAGCAGACACCCCAGCAGGTGCCAAGGATGCCCAAACCTCCTTAAGAGAGAATGAAGCCATGGAGGGCTAGAGAAAGGATATAAAACCTCCTGGCCAATATTAGAGAAATGTGTGATCCTAGGGTTGGAGAATATGTACAAGGTTGCACCTTTTCAACATTTTTTTAAAAACCAGAGCCTAATTTAATTGAGTATAATGGACTTTTCCTCCTAAAAGAGCTGTACAATTAATTTCATGTATGGAGTATGCCCTAAATGCAAGTTCAGAAAATGAATAGAAGTAACAAAATTGTTAACATAACAAATCAAACCACATTATTAGTTTATTTGGAATCCTCAAATTTGCAGATTCAAATGCTTTTTTGTTCTTAGAAATTTTAAAATCACTTAAAGTCACTTAAACATCCTATGCTATACTTGTAAAAATATGTAATGCTTAAAATATATTCTTTTGGTTTAACACCTGTCATGAAGAATACTAAATAAGATTAAAAGTAATTGTATAAAACTGTCTGACCTTGAACTGTTCAGTCAGAAAAAAAAAAAAATTGATGGAAGTTTAATGCAATTAAGACAGTTCTGTTCTGTTGCTTCCTTCTTCTTCATGCTTATAATGAAAAATTTGAAAATTTTGTTTGCAGAACAAACAACTATGTTGTTAATCAGCTAAGCCTTTGCATTTTTAATAATGGAAACATGCATATTCTGAGAAAAGCGTCCATTCAGTTTTCCTTTATTGATGTACTATTCTGATATTTTATAATTAAAATAAAAAGTTAGCGTTTGTGATATGTGATGATTCTGTATTTTTCTGGCTGACAAATGTAACATTCACCTTTAACAGCCCAGTGTATTTTATTGAGTTTTAATCAGGAGCCTCTGCTTACAGTGTATGTTACAGGTCTTCTTTAAATGTCATCCCATGGGTGCGGCTGTAAGATAACATTTGTGAATTATTAATGCCAGCTTTAGTATGTGTGAAGAACGCTGATGTCTGTGGTCATTTGGATCCTTTTTTCTGACAGAATCTTAGAGTTGCTTTCTATTTTTCATGCATTTTCCATCATTAAGTTGTGACCTTGCCAAGTTTTCAAAGAGCCATACCTCATTGAGACAGAAAGCTCAGAATGGCACAGCCTAATAAAGGAAGTAAAATGTATGTAGAATATCTTGTGCCTTCAAAGCAACAGATGACAAACTCAGTCCTAATTGTTCCTCTTTGCTGCTGAGCAAATGTCAGTTTAAATATCACCACCTCACCATTACCAGGAACTTGGTTTTAAATCTCATATTCCTGTTGTGTTCTCTGGTGTACCTCATTCCACTGTCTCTTTTTCTTTAAGCAGATATTACATAATGCAGCTATTTAAATTGGAAAGATGAAACTCATTATTCATGGGTTTCACTTAATGTTGTGTTGGTGTCTTGCCTGTAAAGGTCACAAAAGTTCAGACAGGTAGACAAGACACTGTCAGTTGACATTCTTAACACTAGAAGTAATAGGTTCACTTTGGTAATTCCCAAGGATTCACTGCAGAAAGCAAGAATCCCTCTCAGCTGGAATTTGGTTACAGAAGCTGGCTGTTTACTGCTTACCTAAAACTGGACATCATGCTAATGTACCATTGTCACCTAAGATAACTTGGCACCTGTGAGTGCTATTTTAAATTCCTTTTTGCACATTTCCTTTTATTTATGTTGTATTGCTTGATTGCTATAAAATGGTATGAATGATGTATTCTTTTTATTTAACTTCTGTGAATTTTTGTTATGTATTTTAGTGCAAAAAATGTTGTTTTTGTCATACAATCACATAAACCACACACAATGGGTTTCATTTATGAAACATGAGCAGAAGGAAAATGAGGAAAAATCTAGTATTTATCAATGTTTTAGTAAGGGCTGTCTGTTAGTAAAAACAAACAGATCTTACACATGCACAAAAACACATTTTAAATGAATAAAATAAAATAAATACTGTACTGTATAAATATGCAAATTATAAATTACAAGATATCACATCCTTCAACACAATCTGTGTCAATTATTATTCAACAACACAGGTGTCTTGTTTTGTTTCTCAGTAAACACATAACACAGGTCTGTACCTAATTGACTGTATTTTCCTATGAAAGGGCATCGATTTGAACCTGTTTGATTGAACATAACAATGGCTGATCTTGCGCTTCTGCATGATTTGGCCCTAGGCACACTGAGGAGAGAGCACAGATTCCAGTATTGCACTAATGTGTTGGAGGAAAGAGACGAATGATTGATTAGTTTTTTTAGACTACCCAGACCAATTCTGGTGCATTTATGCACTATTATGGATCCTATTCTGAAAAGGGCAACAACAAGAAACCATGCCATAACTATACATCTGCAAGTCCTGTTGGGACTTGGATTTTTGACTACAGGGATATTTTAGTGGGAGATTGCAGACAGGTCTTCTCAGCCACATACTACCTGGAGTACTTAACAGCATATTAACACCAATGTGGTATTATATCCAGTTCTTATATGGTGGAGAATGGCAAGTGGAAGTTAGTCAAGGGTTTTACAAGCTAGCCAATCTACCCAGTGTCATTGGTGCAGTAGACTGCACACATGTACGTATCAAAGCTCCATTAAATGATGCATTTGTGTATATGAATAGAAAACACTTCCATTCTATCAATGTGCAGCTTATATGTGACACAAAGTGTGTGCTGCTCAACGTCATTGCCCGGTGGTCTGGAAGTACGCATGACAGTTTCATTCTGCATTCTGCTGGCATACATCTGGAACAAGGAGTTGTGCAAGATGACTGGCATCTTGGTAAGAGTAAAAGTTTCTCCTATAGATTCAATTGTATTTATTTGAGAGATATAAATAAGCTAACTCTTTTTATCCATAGGAGACAGGGGTTACCAATTGAAGACATGGTTTATGACGCCTCTAAACAACCCACAGACACCACAGGAGTGGGCTTATAATAATTTACACGCAACAGCTTGGGCTGTTACCGAGCGCACTTTTGTTAGCTTCTGTTAAAAATACCCCCATCTCCGCTTCTTTGAAGTTTTTTTTTTCTTTCCGTTCTTATTTTGATTTTGACATTTTGGCAGATCCTGGGCATGTGTGGCAATTATGTGGTAAAATTTGGGTGTGGATTAAGGTAATGAACTGACAACGTGCAGCTGCCTGACAATGTAAGATTGATCGGTATTTATGAACCTACACAGGTTATTAAGAAAATATCGAGGTTTTACTCATGGTTTGTGAATGTGGTGTAAGATTTTAGTAAAATCGCCTTTTACATGCAAATGTGTTTGATAATTTATGAATGTTTCATGACAGAGATCCAATGATACAATATAATGTAAAAACAAATAAATAACTACACATTCATTTGATTTATACTTATTATTATCTTACTATATATTAACATGCTGTATGAATATATACTGAATAGTCACCTTACTGCATAATCGTACCCAAGTAATATCTAACTTTTCCCTTTGAACATAATATGCTGCAGTAGAGGTGAAGCTAGTTTAGGTTTACTGTTAACATTTTCAATAGTATTTGCAAATTAACTAGGAAAGCCTTTCTGCAAGGATAAGTTTGGATTCTGCCCCATCTATGCATCAAAGTTTTGTCTTTTTACTGAAATTTTAGGGATCACAGGAGTTTTCCATTCCTGTTACATGAACTTTAGTCAGTCAGTCAGTCATTGTCCAACCTGCTATATCCTAACACAGGGTCACGGGGGTTTGCTGGAGCCAACCCCAGCCAACACAGGGCACAAGGCAGGAACAAATCCCCGGGCATGGCGCCAGCCCGCCGCAGTACATGAACTTTAATGATTTGGAAAAACTCATTATTGTGTACCCACCCAGTTTTGAAGCATGCAACAACAGTATACATTTCTGAGGCTGATGATTGAAAGTGTGCTATAGAAATGGTTGTATGACTTTGCTCTGATGGAAGCCTTCCCTACATATTTGATTTTGGTAGTCTACACAAAGTTACCTGAACTTCATGGCTTATTTTTTATCCTGACGTGTAATGTGAATTGTGACACTTTGAAGTATGTTGCTCACAAAGTTTACAGGTTATTGCAATTGAATCTCAGTTGGTCTGGTGTGGGTCACTGATGCATACTTTATCTATTACCAGGTCCCTTTAAGGCAGTGTTTTTCAACCACTGACTTGTGCATCCAGTGGATCATGGGTTGATGTAGTTGTTTTGTGAGTAGTTCACTTAAGCCATTGTTCCTCAACCACTGGGTCGAGACCCGGGTTACTGTTGTTGGTTCGTGAGTGGGTCGTGACAGATCTGCAAAGTGATCAGCAGTGCTGTGTGATATGTTTCGCCATTTCTCAATGAGCTCGTTTCACCAAGAGGAACACTGGATCTTGCTCGGGGGTGGTTTGCAATTGCTACTAGTAGGCCATCAATGAATGTAAAAAGGCAAAACTTGGTGCGGCACCGTAATGGTTGAGAAACACTGGTGTAAGGGAGGCAGTGTCATGTGGTGCAAACCTTAAGGGGCCCTCCAAGAGTCAGGAAATAAGAGACCATGTGAAATAATAAAACTACTACTAATAATAATAATGGAAAATGTATTAATGTGCCTGGTTATGTCAATTTGTAGAACATTATTACCGTGTTGTTTTCCTTTGGCCCTTAGCCATAAGTACGAAACACCTCAACTCGGTTGACAGTAAATCAGACTGTATGTCTAATCAATTCAATCTGACTGGATTCCAGTCAAGTTATAGACAAATGTCAAGGATAATTAAGGCAAACAGCTGCACCTAACCACAAACGATCAACCACAATATTAAAACCACCTGCCTAACAGGTGTGTATGACCTCCTGCCTGTTGCCACTAAAAAACTCCCCAAAACCTCTAAAGGTGTTCTGTGTTATCTGGCCCCAAGAAGTTAGCAACAGATCTTTTAAGTCCTGTAGGTTTCAAGGACGGACCTCCATGGATTGGACTTGTTTGTCCAATACCTCCCATATATGTTTGAGAATTTGGAGGCCAAGTCAACACCTTGAACTCTTTGTCAGGTTAATTAAACCATTCATGAGCAATTTTTGCAGTGTGACAGGGCACATTATCATGATGAAAGTGGTCATTGCAATCAGGGAATACCATTGACATGAAGAGGTGTATGTGGTTTGCCACAATCTTGAGATAGGTGGTACATGTCAAAATAACATCTACATGAATGACCAGAACACAAGGTTTCCCAGAAGAACATAATCCAGAGCATCACATTGCCTCTGCCTTCTTCCCATAGTGTCCTGCTGCCATCTCTTCTCCATCTCAGCTGTCCACATGATCTAAAAGAACATGTAAATTCATCAGACCAGGCCACCCTCTTCCAATACTCCATGGTCCAGTTGTAATGCTCACTTGCCCATTGTAGGTGGTTGATAGGTGTCCGCATGGGCATTCTGACTGGCCTGTGGCTATGCAGTCTCATATTCCGCTGGCTGTGATGCACTGTATGTTCTGATACCGTTCACTCATGGCCAGTATTAAGTTTTTCAGCAGTTTGTACTACAGTAGTCCTTCTGTGGATTGGAACAGACAGCTACCATCTGCTGTTCACACAAATCAGTGAGCCTTGAGCACCCATGACCCTGATGATTCTCTTCCTTGGACTGCTTTTGGTAGGTATTAAGCACTGCGTACTGGGAACACCCCTGCTGTTTTGGAGTTGCTTTGACCCAGTCATCTAGCCATCACAATTTGGCCCTTGTCAAAGACACTCAGATGCTTATGCTTGCGCATCTTTCATGCTCCCAGCACATCACCTTCAAGAACTGACTGTTCACTTGCTGCCTAATGTATCCCACCTCTTGACAGGTGCCATTGTAACGAGAAAATCAATGTGATTCACTTCACCTGTCAGTGGTTTTATTGTTGTGGCTGATCGATACATAAATATATGAGCTAGAATTTTACATAAAATGTTTGATAACCTGAAGCAATGATATAGGATAAAGTAAATACAAATCCTGGCAAATGTATAGTAGCCTTTTCTTTAAAATATATCAGACATGTTGCGCAGAAATTTTACTTTGTTGTCAAAATTTCACAAATTGCTTCAGAGTCTAAAATTAACAAGGTAGTTCTTCAGTAAAATATAAACCCAATTCTGTTACAAAGATCTGTTTGTTGTATTCTGTATATTCTTTAGAATAAATACTTGTAAATAAATTAATATTTTTTCCGAGTACAATCTCCAATATTTCGTAATAATAATTGCAAAATTAATAATAAAAAATGTGTATAAGAAGAACATATTTTAAAGGGTATAATCAAAAACTACTTGCAAGAGCCCACCCTCAAACTTTGATGAGTGAAAATAACAGTTTTCAAGGCTTAATTCTTGTTGCATGTAGTGTCACTGAAATATATTTACTGTTACATTTCATGGTACTTTTATTTATTTATATATTTATTTAGTGTTCTCTGAAATATTCTATATGCAACTGCTGGCTTGGAAGCATTAAAGTCAACTACATTCCATGTCTTTTATCAGGCTTTATGCATATACTGTATGATCCTCTGAGACCATGACATTCTCATATTATTTCTTGTGTATGATTTAATTTAAAAACTTAATATAGGATAATAAAGATTACTTTGATATTTTATCCTATTTTTACAGAAACAAATATTTTCAGATCAAGTATCAATGAGTTAATACATAGAACTGCATTGTTAAATAATTGGAGGCCACAGGATTCAGTGTGGCATGGCAACACTGCTGTCACTGTGCGGTTTTATTTTTATTTCTTTTGTATATCAGGCTAAATTTGACCTTGTACTTTGAAACAATATCAGCATAGAGCACAAAGCCAAATGAGAGCTATGTATCTGAAAATTTTGCAGCATTGAAAAATAACTGTTAAAAGACAATTTTGCCATGCAAATCAAAAGAATTATTAATAGCACATCCAACTGGCATTTTGAAGAAGGCTGGGTTGATACATTTGTGATGTAATTTACACTTCATTTTGGCTACAAAGAGTTCTAATAATAGCTTACTAGTATTGCTCTCTAAAAAAGTTTCAGTCCTCAACATTACAGTAAAATTTCACACAGGCTTCTGGCCAAGTCGGACATCTTTCAAAAAATTGTTCTGTTGTTAGATGTTAGAATGTACCATGGACTCAATAGTAAAAAGAGACAAAAACCCTGCAGTAAAGTGACGGTCACCAGCAACAAATGGAGGAAGTAATTTGAATTTTGGTGTTTTAAAAAAAGCATATTGTCAGAAAGTTAGGTTTAAATGCAAGATGGGAAATAAGAAGGTGCAAAGGTACAGAGTAATTTCTTCATGGGGACATGATGATTAGTGCTGATGCCTCACAACTCAATTGATTTTGGGTTCAGCTGTTAACCTGATCACCATCTGTGTGAAGTTTTGCATGTTCACTCTGTATTTATGTTGCATTTGTCAGGGTGTCTCAGTTTTTTTTCCCCCATCTTAAAAACATGCCTGTTTGGTTAATTGATATTTTAAAATTAACCCAATGTGCTTGAGTTGGAGCATGCCCTTTGATTGACCGAATTCCTATCAGTGTTGGTTCCTACCTGGAACAGTTTTGGGTCCTTGCAACCATGTATTGAAAAAAGAGCTGAGCAAATGTGTAGATTGATGAATAGTTTAGTCACTGGCAAGAAGAGGCTTTTAAGCCTAGGGCCAGGAATACTTCATAGTAACCCAGGAACCATTCAGGATTGTTCTCATACCCTTGAGAAAACCCGGTAACAGCACCAGAATTCCTGGTAAGCTCCATGAACCATACTGTGAGATCAGGGAGTACCAGACTGCATGTCCTCAAGGTACTATTGCAAGGCTAAACCTCAGTCTCTTCTAGTGGCCTGAAGAACATTTACAGTACATCATTAATAAACCTGCCAAGAGTCAACTCCAACCGTTACAGTATATTTTGCAAAATTGTTTTGCACTTTTACATTTAATATTTGTGGCACTTTGCTGTTGTTTAAAAAAAATTTACCTCTTACACTGTGTACTGTATCATGTCTGATGGGATTTTATGAAATTCTGTTGTTTCAGTAAGGCTACAGTGGTAGTTACCCTGATTTGTTTTGGTAGGTGTGCACTCTGGCTGTGTTTCCTTTTTTAAGAATGTGGATTTCTGTCCAGTCTCAGTGAATCTGGAATTTATTTGAAGGTGACAGTGTGATGTTAGATTTAATTAGAAGAGTTTGATATTTTAAACGGTTGTCCCTTGATGTAGTCTTTATAGATGTAACTCTTCTGAATCATTTGTTTGCTTTTGTTTCATATACTGTACTTGTAAACCAATTCTTCTGTTTGTGATTTGTGCTTACTCATAATTTACAACAAGTGTAGTGTAAAATGTGGTTAGCAATAGATGAGTACAGTACATGCAATTTGGTTTATTGTAAATTACTGAGGATTATTTATTTATTTATTAACACATTTAATTAATATTTTCTGTCTTTTTCACATGAACATTATAGGATTTAATAGCCTTTCATTATTCTTTTTTATTTTAATAATTCAGCTAAAATTGGAAATACCTTGTATATTATTACTTTTATTGTGCCTTGACACCATACTGTAAAATAAACTATACATCTTGTTTTCTAATACCTCTGCAACTGTGCAACAGAAAAAGGGCAAAGATGAAAAAAACGAATGGTAATTTGAAGTTAGTTTGACAATTCTTGCAAATGCTCATTTTGTATGACTAATGCACATATAAGCCCTGTAGACTTTTAAAAAATGGTTAACATTTTCTGTATCAGAAAATAAATGCCTAGTGGATAATGTGGAAACATAAACTGTAGATGAAAAAGGTCAAGTTAAATAAGATGCAAGAAAATGAGGTGAATGCATTAACAAGATGAATTGTAAATAATTGGGAGCTTTCATTTTTCTAGCCTGACTGAAAGCTCTTCAGCAACACATAGGGAAAAACGTAAATTCTGTTTTGTTATAGCAAGACCAAATGGTCAGAGGTTTTCTGGATCAATAAGATACTCATTTAATCAGTGCTTGAGCCTCTTGTTACTAGATACAGTAGACATTTTAAGATTTGTGAAATTGAATCAAAATGCCTTCTGGGTGTGTGAAAACCCATCATGTGCTGTAGCAGATGTACGTTGCACTGTTTGTCTTGAGACAGTTTATAGCACTTACCTAAGACTGTGTGAGGACCCCAAACGACTCCCATTATCCATTACCTGTAGTAGAAGTTATGTCTTAATACGCTTAAGCCACTTGACACTCAGGACAGATGCCCATTCAAAATCAAAATACATTTTAAATACTTTTAAAACACACCCATCTTCTTCTGGTAGATGGAGTAGTCCTAAATTGGGTTTTGACATGGCCATTTAGGAGGTTATTTCACTAGAAAAAGTAATGCAGATGTGTCATTTGGAAGCAGCAAGCCTGCCAGGTTACATCCTAACAGCCTACTTCTTATTTTCTGTTCTGTAAATCGACAGCAAAATGAGCTCCTGTGTTTTATTTTAATTTTTTAAAGTTTGAAAAACATTTTTTAAGAAATAGAATTGAAACATTCAGTAGACAATTAAAATCATAATAAATCATTGAGATTTATTAAAGGTTAATGCAGAGAAAATTGAGCCACAGATTTTTCCAGTATTGTATCACTAAGAGCTAAGGCCTCTCTTAAAAGCAAAGGGGTATAAGCAAGACTGAACTTGGAATTGTAGGCAAGCCAAAATTGCAGTGAAAAAGTAATACTTTTGCCATTTTTATATTACGAAAACACCTAAAAGGCATACCATTAGATTAGGGGAGGAAGCCAAATTCCCCTGAAATAATGTTATTCATGCGTAGGGAGAACATGCAAACTCCATACAGAAAGTGCTCTGACATGGACTTAAATTGGGGCCAGACAGCAGTGAGCTGGAATTCTACTTGCTAAGATCGCCTGCTTCTGAATGCCTGTAGCCCATAAGTTGCTTTAGGAGGCCCTTTACTGGTTGCCTGGTTGACAGTAGCATAGAGGAAGGAAAACTTTTGGATTTTAATAAGTTTCAGCAAAAACAAGTCACTCATTAAGAAAAGGGTTTTGCACACAAATGTAATGTGAAACAGGTAGATCAATGATCAGGAATCTTTTGTTTCATGATTTGTTCAAAGCATTTGTAAAGTAAAACAAATATTAAATGCCATGATATTTGCATGTGACAAAAAGTGAAAACTTTCTATATATCGTGATTATTCTTGATGCAAGTACACTTTATGGTTTGTCAAACCTTCAAGGAATATATTGTTTCTATCCATATTTTGACAAACAGATCTAACATGACAATTTATAGAGGCAGTTAATTCATAGCTAGTTGATGTGGTATAGCGGGTCCACAGCTCATGTCAAAAGGGCCACTTTTAAAATAAATAATCACCGCACTCGCGGCTTAGTGAGGTGGCATGGTGGTGTGTGCCTGAAGTGGTTCCTGGGGTGATTTGTGATGCGGGCGGTCCTTGCTTAAGTGCACAGGTGAGGAGTCGTCCGGATCCGTAATTGTTCCCGGGAGCTGTCTGATTACCACAGGTGAACCACGTCCCCATAATATTAAGCGCGAGGTGGCTAGGAGAGGAAAGAAAAGTCACAGAGAAAGAAACGGAGGTTGCAGGAAGCAGGAGGCGAAAGCCGGTACAGTAGAGCGAGTGAGCGCAGAGTACAGCTGAGCAGGGAGCCTGGGTTTTGGCAGGCACCCGAGGAGCTGTTGATTGTGGTTGCTCCCGCTCAACATTTAGTGAAGAGCGGGAGTGACCAGAAGAAGGACGGCTGGCCGCATAAGGCCGAGAAGGCAGCGGGAGTCGGGACTTGGGACGTGGATTCCCCAGTGTGAGAGCCCTGGTCATTGGGGATCCCAAGTCGCTGTTTGGTGGAGCCTACCGGAGCCAGGGATCAGTGAGGTGAACCGACCAGCAGAAGCAGGCAGAGAAGGTCAGCTGCTGATAGGGTGACTCTCCTGTTGCGGGGCCCAGATGGGAGAAGCAGGGGAGCCGCCAGATAAAAGAAGCACCAGGCTTTGTGTTTTTAAAGGACTGCTTCCACCATTGTTTTTACCTCGTTTCAAAGGATTTATTTGGTGTTTTAACCTCCACTATTTCACGTCTGTTTTACTGGATTATGTATTGAAGAAACTGAAAAGCACTGCACTTTATTTAATTTGGACTTTGTTTTTGTTTGCTGCTTTTAATAAAAGCACTTGTCACTTTTACACTATCCCCTGGCTCCATTTGTTGTGCCTCACTGCCAAGCTCACCGGTAACATTACCAACGGTGTTGGGTTCAAGGGCTCCTAAAAGCAAGAAGGGAGCATGGAGCAGAACCCGCATCATCACAGTTGATGTCAAGAGTTGGTAATATGTAGGTTTGCTTACACTTGTAGGTGTCCAGTGAAACCTATTGAAGTGTGTGTATAGTGTAAAATAAACACAGGGACACTGTCAAAGGTTTGGGGACCTTCCCCATATACTGTTGCACACAGAAAAAACAAACGTCTTTACAAACTGTGTTCAAAAAAGGAACTGAACAATGGAAAATGAGGGTGGTATATATAGGTGGGTCTGTAGAAAGTGACGTACAGGAAGAGTGTTGTTATTGAGTGGCTTCTTCACTTCTGCCAGGAGAAAGAAAAGGAGAGTTAGAGGGCAGCACCAATCCCCTGTTTTCGGCAGGTAACTACATCTTTTTGAGCCCGTAAACTGTCTCCCAAGCACATGTGTGTGACAATAGTTATAAAAATGTTATATATATATATCGCATGTACACTCAAGAATTCGGCCATTTAAGGGTATAACATTTTGAAATGGATACATTGTTTTCTGTATACCCTGTAAAAAAGTATAACTACAGACCATGCATGTAGTGTATTGATACTTTCATAAGTGTTTTGTTAGAAAATGTGTGTGCGATAGTTCAACCACATTTATTTTCTGTCTGTGCTTTTTAATCCATTGTAATTGATGTTACTAGGATAGCCTCTGGCTCCCTACGGCCCAACAATTGGATTAAGCGGTGTCATCAAGAGGATAGATGGAGTGATTTACTCTTTCGACCCAATTAGATTTTCCATGAGTCATATGATCAGGTCTTTGTCGACCATACAAATGCAAAGAAGTAAATATTACCTAACTTTCTACTAACTGTCATGGTAGCTACAAAAGCAATGAAACCTTCACAATTTAAAACAGTTTAATAATCCATTTTGGGGCACATATTGAAATGCTAACTTCACTATTTTTGTATCCATTTCAGTGGAAAGACCAACTTTTAATTGTACAATAAACTATAACATAAGTATCTTGTGTACCAAGCTCTGGCATGGTCCATAACCTGTTATATGTCCTTGAGCAAATGATTCATCCTTCTTCAGTCTTGTCCCTTCAATGAAATGAAATCTGAAAACCAAAGTCTCAGCCCATTGAAAGTCATTTTGTAGCAGTTCTTAATGCATTATTCACACAATAGCCTTTGGGAGGTGCTTTAGGCTCCCTTTTGGGCTAAAAAGACTTCTTCTGAATGCAAATATTGTTAAATGATTTATCATAATTAATGCTGCGACTGAAAAACCTTTTTCTTGTCAGAGTTGTCAAATATTAAATCTTGTACAGTCAAAATCAGTCTCTGACAATTTCCTTTCATCTGCACCATTCCATTGAGGCCATCCTTTAATAAAGCTATTTATTCAAAACCTGCTGTCAGGACAGATAAGAAAATTCTGAAAAAGAAAACAAATGCATATTTCTAAGATTTACTAACTAGTTTTGTATGGAAAAGATAAAGCATCAGCAAAGAGGATTCATTTCCATAACCATAGGGAAGAGCTTCTAGGTTGTAAGCATTGTGGTATGGATAAATTATTAAATATTAGATAATGCACCTTGATTCTTCAGTTAACATTGTTGTTTTAGACAATTTAATTTCTTCTTGTAACATAATTTAGAAATATCGTTCTGGCAGCTTGTCATCTTGGATGCATTGAGTGCTTTTCTGTTCAAATCCTTGTATTGATATTTAGAAGCATTACTTAGATGATTAACTATTAAGAAGTGTTGCAATAGGTATTTTATAAATCATAAACTAGGCAAGCAACTCACGCAGTCTTCCTGTTCTCACACATACCAAATATAGCTGATATCTACCCACTCATGTATGTGCTAGCATGGTTTGTCACAAGGTCATGGAATCAGTGAAACTTGCTTTAATGCCAAGGTTAATTACTATGATTGTGGTCATCAAATGTGAGTAATGCTGCAGGGAAAATCCTATAGATAAACCGGCTTGCAGTGCTATAAGTTCAGTAAGCTTAGTAGTAAAGATATATCATATAGTTTTCACAGTGTAGGCATGATATCAATATGACATACAATAATAATATTGTTTAACTTTAGATGTAAACAAATCTAGATCTTCCAGTATCTCATCTGTTTTGACAGAAATGTTCTTGTACCAGTCATTCATATAGACCAGTATTATACTGTATAATAGAGTAATAGCAAATGCATTACAGTACATTGAAGCATTTGAATGATAGTTGTGCTAGGTAATATGCATGCAAGGTATTGTTAAAGTTTGTTTTGTTCCAAGTTCAACTCTAATTCTAGATTTCAGATAAAATCAATTATATGCCTATATGAAAAGGCTTAAAACAGAAAAAAAGAATTGCAGGAGTTCAGGTGTGGACTAAAGCTTTGTACTGTTATCTACAGAATATTGCCAGAGTCTGACCTTACCACTCTATGTCTTTTTAATACTTTTATCATTTCTAAATTGAACTACACTACTTCAGTTTTCTATTCAGTCATCTTCCTGCATATAGTATCAATAGGTTCAGAACGCCTCTGCCAGAATCTTGGCTACAGCCAAATGCTGTGACCTTATCTTTATATATACTGTATATATATATATATATATATATATATATATATTGTGAAAGGGTGCGTCCCAGCCACAGACAGGCAGACACGTTCCAGTCCATCACCACACGTTTATTTACACAATTCTACTATATACAACAGTCTCTATGTGCACCACACCAAACCCCCCACAATCTCTCACAGTCCAGGCTCCTCTCTGAGCCGTCTCTCTTTCTCTCTCTTCTCTCTCACGTCACACAGGGCCTCTCCTCGCCCCCTCTGCACCGGCCTTGTCCACCTCCTACCCAACTCCAGCCTTGATTGCAGAGCGGCGGCACCTTAAATAGGTAGCTGGGTGCGGCTCGCAATCAGCCACCTGCCACATGACTCCCCCACTAGCTGAGACCTCCCAGGACCAGCGGACCGTTCCGCGTGGACGTGAACCACTCGGTGGCAAGCCGACACTCCGTAGCCTAGGGCCTGATCCTAGAAAAGAAATAGAAAAACAAGGGCGGAGGCATTGCCCTGATGCAGCCCCACGGCTCGTCTTCAGTTGGGCCAATGCTCTCGGCCCCAATCGGCACCTCGATGCTCTCTTTCTCAGCCTCCCAGCCTGAGCAGTCCGTGCTCCCCGCCACGGGACCACCAGTGGTATCACGCTCCATTTCCACCTCTCAGCCAACGGGTATTTCCTCTGCTTCCGCAGAGGACGGCCCTTTGAAGTACGCACGCACTCAGCAGCACATACTCCTTTATCGGAGGAACTGGCTTCCCCAAGCCGCTTCCTCCGTTTACTTTGGGACGCCGCAACGGTTCGGATCTGCCCATTGTAAGGGGGCAGACCCAGCCCCGCTGGTGTCCGGAGCTTCACGGGGTCGGTCTCCCTTACCTTCCCCGCTGTGCCTCTCCGTTCAGGAGCTCCTGCAGCGCGCCGATCCTCTCTTGCCTGCGGCTCTCGATCCAACGCCACTGCCAACCCTCCTGACTCCAGCGTCTCCACCTGGAGGGCACATCGCTCGGCCGGCGGCGACAGCACAAGGCGCAGCTGTTTTTGCAGCTCCTGTAAAATCGCCGCCAAGGAGAGAGAAGCAGCCGGCGGTGGGCTTACCTTTCCAGTAGTTCCACTTACCGACTGCTCTCTATGGTCGCTTCCCTGCAGCCCACTCGAGTTTCTTTGAAGCACGGGACCGACATTCCCTGCTCTCGCTTCCAACCACTCACTGGCGAGAGAACAGGACACACTGTCCAATCCCGTGCCTGTTAGGAGGAGGGATTTCCTGCCGGCCATCTCGCTCTCCTCTCTCACAGGAGAGCGTCTCTCCGGGCAGCTCCGCTGCTGCTGCGGCTTCCCCAGCTGCAGCCTCTCCTTCCCGGCAGCGCCTCTTGTTGCTGCCGCGTCGGTGAGCCGCCCCTGAAATACAAAGTCCACCAGTGGACCGCCAAAGGTCCATGACACACTCTGTTGCTGCGGGGTTGGGTGCCCCTGCGGCACGTGGGTGAGTTCGCCTGCTGTGCCGGGCCTTTCACAAACTTTTTCTGATATGCAGGTCCGCACCTTGAACCAGGTGCAGCATCCTGTCGACTACGCCACTGTGAAAGGGTGCGTCCCGGCTACAGACAGGCAGACACGTTCCAGTCCATCACCACACGTTTATTTACACAATTCTACTATATACAACAGTCTCTATGTGCACCACACCAAACCCCCCACAGTCTCTCACAGTCCAGGCTCCTCTCTGAGCCGTCTCTCTTTCTCTCTCTTCTCTCTCACGTCACACAGGGCCTCTCCTCGCCCCCTCTGCACCGGCCTTGTCCACCTCCTACCCGACTCCAGCCTTGATTGCAGAGCGGCGGCTCCTTAAATAGGTAGCTGGGTGCGGCTCGCAATCAGCCACAATATATATTATATATATATATATATATATATATATATATATATATATATACAGAAATATATGTATATTTCTGACTTACGAAACTGTTGGCTCTAACAGACCAGAATATCTGTCTGAGCTTCTTGCCCCATATAATTCTTTTGAGACAGCAGGGCTCTTCTAACGCAGGCTTTCCTGCTATTCCAGAACCCAACTACGCAGCTCAAAGCTAAGGTCCATTCAGCTTTTTGGCTTCTGCTCAATTGAATTCTCTTCCTTGATTTGCTTGTTCTTCTGTTCTTCACTGTGATAATAGTGAATTACCTACTAATTTGAAAGCTATACTTTGGACATATCAGTTTATCTGTTATCCAGCATCAGACACAAGACAGGAACCAAAATCTGTGTGTGGCCCAGGGTCATTTTACTTACTCACCATCGCTCAGCTAATTTAATAAGTCAATAGCCTACATAACTAGCATGCCCTTGACAGGGGAGAAAGCTAAAGAATCCACAAATAAACTGACCTGACAAGGATTTGAACCCTGGTCTACTGAACTGTAAGATGCTAATGTCTATTTCACTGCACCCCCCCAATCTTTCTGCAATAATTATTTGAGCAAGTGGTGGTGCCCTGTGTAGTGCCACCTCAGGGATTGCCTTTTGAAACGGACTTTGGAACTTTGCACATTCTCCTGTGTCTGGATAGGTTTTCCTCCCACATTTTAACAAATTAAAAATAGCTTGCCTTAATGCTAGAAGTACCAAAAGTAAAACAAGTCAGTTAGAGCAGGGGTCGCCAACTCCAGTCCTGGAGGACCACCATGGCTGCAGGTTTTCATTATAACCCTTTTCTTAATGAGTGACTTGTTTTTGCTGCTAATTAACTTCTTTTGAACTAATTTTAATTGACTTGTTCTTGAAGAGTCAGGCCCCTTAATTGTTTCTTTTTCCTTAATTAGCAGCCAAACAATAATGAGATACAAAATTAGCCAAAACAACTGGTGTCCATCATATAGTATCTGAAAATAAAGAAAGATGAAGGTCTCGGGAATGCAGATCTGCTCAGGTCCCCAAAACATTTTAACAGAAAAGAGAAAATGAACAATTTAAGAATTATCTGCTAATGCACCACAAGAGCAGCAACAAAGCCACAAAATTAAAGAACAGGTTTAATTAATGACAGGAATTGGCACCTCATTAAGCAGCTGGTTCGAGTGAAATTGGTTGGAGTTTGAGCCCCTGACTAAGTTGGTCTTCTGTTGGCTCCCTCACTTCACATTTCATTTCTGTTTGGATGCCATTTATGGAAAGAAATGAAGCAATTCAGTGGAACGATGAAGAAATTCAGGGGAACAAATCTTAAAGCAGTTCAATTAAAATTAATTCACAAGAAGTTAATTAGCAGCTGTGAAAGATCAGCCTCGGCACAGACAGACACGGACTGCAAATGTACAAAACATGCACTGTTTATTTACAGACCACACAGCACCAACACAGTGCACAAAAATACCATACTCTACTCAGTCCTTTCTCTTCCTTCAGGCCGCCTCCATTCCTCTCTCGTAAGCTCTGTCCTCTTCCATCCGACTCCAGCTCTTCGAATGGAGTGAGGCGGCCCCTTTTATCCTGCTCCGGATGTGCTCCAGGTGCTCGGTGATGGTCTTCCATCCTGCAAGGGCTTTCCTTTGACAGGTTGGGGCGCTGGCATATCATCCTGAAAAAGAGAAATAAGACACCTGTGACCACGGTTTTGGGACTTAAAGCACCGGCGCTTCCTTCCATGTCCCCGTGCCCTCTGGACATGGAAACAGGATGGGTATCTCTGCTCCACCTCGTCCCCAGTCAGGCTAGGGGCTTTCCTCTGCACCTGCAGAGGGCAGTTCTCGACTGCAGGTGGGCACACTGGCCCACACTGCACCTTGTCAGGAGACCCAGTCCTCTGTTTCCGGATCCTCCTCTTTTCACTCTGGGGCACAATGACAGTCTGGGTCTCCTTATGGGACACAAAGAGACCCTGCGCCGTCTGCACCCCTGTGGACTTCAGCGAGGTTGCCATTGGCCTTTGGAGCGGTGTGCTTTGGCAACTGGCACTCACTAGCCAGCTCCTCACACGTACCTCTGCCGGATCCGCCGCCACGGCACGATCGGCAACCCACACTGCATCCATTGAGCATAACATAGAGGGATATACATTTTTATGAAGAATAGACGGAACAGAAAAGGAGGTGGTGTTGCTGTTTATGTCAAATAGAATTTAAATGCAAGTCCTATTCAGATAGACGATGAGCTCCATCTTAGTGAGGACATGTGGCTTCCCCTGGATACCTTATTTTAGGAGTGTGTTATAGACCACCCAATGCAGAAAGTAATTTCAATACACATATTTTAAGTAATATTAAAAAGGCAAGTTTACAGGTTGATATTATAGTTATTGGGGACTTTAACTACCTAACTGGGATAACCTTTCAAATAGTGGAGCACAAGAACAGGAGTTTTTAAAAGTAATCAGTGACTGTTTTTTAACACAGTATGTTAAAGCACCAATGTAGGGGAATGCCTGTTTAGATTTAGTATTTTGTAATAATCAGAATAGAATAGAAGTGATTGAACCACTTGGGTCAAGTGACCATAATATAATACGTTTCTCAGTGTTTTGGAAGAGTGCGGTTGCAAAGACTAAAACTGTTAAGTTTAACTTTGGTGGGTGGGGCAAATTTTGAACAGATGCAGCAAAGTTAAGGAAGATGAACTACAATAAGTTTTTAAGTGCAGAGATAGTTGAGGAGCAGTTCAACAAGTTTAAAAAGGTTTTACATATAATGCAGGACAAGTATTATTAATTTGGAATTAGAAGGAAATTTTAAAAACTCTGTAGTGGGTTAATAAAGAGAAGAAAAAGAAGCTGCAAACAATAAACAGCTGTATAAGGTTTATAAGATTAATAACTCCAGTGTAAATCATAGGAAATATGAGAGCATGAGGGCAACCATTAAGAAGGTGTGGAAGGACCAGGGGAGGGAGCATATCCAGAGCATTACCTCCCCCGGAGCGCTAGGTGGCAGTCTCCCTGGGTTGCAGCGGTGCCTCTGACTCCCTCAGGGCTCCATGGGAGTTGGAGTTGGATACAGCCCTGTTGGGATCCATGGATGCAGCCAGGCGATGCTACAGCAGCTGCTGAGCCCATTTGAGCAGCTGTTCCAACTCACCTGGAAGTGCTGCCCAGAAATGCAACAATGAACACCTGGAGCACTTCCAGGTGCCTTATAAAAGGAGCCAGCAGCCACTACTCCAGGATCAGGAATTGGGAGAGGAGAAATGAAGCTTGCCAGGAGGTGTGGATGTGAAAAGAAAGAGAAAGAGAAGAAGAAGAAGAAATGTGTGCTGTGCTGTGCTTGTGACTCTGTTGTGCTTGTGTCAAACAGGGGAAGGTGTTTCCAATAAGGGAAAAATAAAAAACGTGTGCCTTGAACTTGTGTCCCACGCCTATCTGTGTTGGGTTTGGGCATCGGTGTGCCCAGCTGGTGGTCCACAAAGGATATGAGGAAGGCTACAAGGCAGCTAGAGAGGAATATAGCAGATAAGGTGAAAGATGACCCAAAGAGATTCTTTCAGTATTTTAGTAGTGAAAGGACAGTCAAGGAGGAGGTTAAGTGCATTAAGAATAGTAAAGGGGAATTAAAAAATACAGACAGTGACAAAGCAAATGCTCTAAACTTGCATTTTTCTGAGGTCTTCACATGTGAGGAAGTAGATAAAATCCCAGCAGTAAAAGAGACTACTGGGATGCAATATTAGCTCAGATACAGGAAGTGAGGGTTATGGTGCGATAAACTGAATCAGAATTGGCTGATGTTAAGAGTGGTTTTCCACAGGAGTCAGTGCTAGGGCTGTTGCTATATTTAATATGTATAAATTATTTGGATAGGAATATAATTAACAAGCTGGTTAAGTTTGCAGATGATACCAAGACAGGTCAAATACCAGAAGATATGCAAAAAACTCCAGAGAAGTGCGACAAGGCTGATTCCAGGGCTACAGGGAATGAATTATGAAGAAAGATTTAAAGAGCTGAGCCTTTCCAGTTGAAGCAGAAGAAGATTCAGAGGAGACATGATTGAAGTGTTTAAAATTATGAAGGGAATTAGTAAAGTGGATCAAGACTGTTATTTTATCTATCTATCTATCTATCTATCTATCTATCTATCTATCTATCTATCTATCTATCTATCTATCTATCTATCTATCTATCTATCTATCTATCTATCTATCTATCTATCTATCTATCTATCTATCTATTTTATAATTAGTTCATCAAGAACGTGGAAACACAGTTGGAAACCTTTAAGAGTAAATTTCACAAAAAACATCAAGAGGTTTTTCTTCACACAGAGAACCATAGACACATGGAATATGCTACCAAATGGTTTGGTAGAAAGTAGGACTTTAGGGACTTTTAAAACTCGACTTGATGTTTTTTTAGAAGAATTAAGGGAATGGGACTGGCAAGCTTTTTTGGGCTGAATGGCCTGTTCTCATCTAGATTGTTTTAATGCTGTAATGTTCTTATCTCCAAAGACTCTCTGGTTAGACTGACTGACAATTCTGCATTGCCTGAGTGGGTGCATGTTTGTGTATGAAAAAGTGCCAGAATATCTTGTTTGATTAAATTGCCTGTTCTTGGTGTCACTTATTTTTATTTTCTCGATTCCTTTTATGCAGTAGCCTGTCAAAGACTGCAGTTTTTGACTTTTAAATCATCCACCATTTCATGAATATTCAAGACACATCTCCCATGCATCCTTTCATACTACATAGATTTTTGAAGTTTAGCATCCACATGTTTTTCAGAGAAATAGATGAAGAATAACAGCAAATTTAAATAAAAGTGCATATTGGACTTTGTCATTCCGCTGTTTCAAAAGAGTAATTGATCCACCTTGTAAAGAGGAAAACTAGCCAAATGCTTCCACATTTAATTGATTTCAGATGTCAGGAATTTAACAGTTTAGCTCCTTATATTCTAAGAGTTTAAGAATAAGTAAATTTAGTACTTTGCCAACTATTACTGTGAAATAAAATCCAATGAACCATTTACAAACTAAAAATAGTTGTTCATATCTCTTGTCTAGTTTTAGATACCACAAATGAAAAAAATAACACAAGCAGTTTAATTCGATCTTGAAACAAATCTATGCAGGCTTATGCTGAAATTCTCATATTGAATCCCAGGAGGATACTTACATTATGTGCATTGCACTGAGAGATTTTTTAGTATATGCAGATTCAAGATTTGTTGTCAATATGTGGTCCTGTAGGTAATGATGAAGTGGAGGACATAATAAACTGTTATTACATTGGATTTGTATAGAGATACAGATGAGTATGATGTAATGATCTGAAGGCAGTTGGGACCATAGTCACCAAGAACACCATTGGTAACACACTATGCTGTAATGGACTGAAATCTTGCAGTGCCCGCAAGGTCCCCCTGCTCAAGAAGGCACATGTACAGGCACACGATTTCAATCCATTACAGCATGTGTGTTAACAATGGTGTTCTTGGTGACTGTGGTCCCAACTGCTTTCAGATCATTACATCATACTCATCTGTATCTCTATACAAATCCAATGTAATAACAGTTTATTATGTCTTCCACTTCATCATTACCTACAGGACCACATATTGACAACAAATCTTTAATCATCATATACTAAAAAATCTCTCAGTGCAATGCACATAATGTAATCCTCCTGGGATTCAATATGAGAATTTTACCATAAGACTGCATAGATTTGTTTCAAGATCGAATTAAGCTGCTTGTGTCATTTTTTCATATGTGGCATCTAAAACCAGACAGAGATATGAACAACTATTTTTAGTTTGTAAATGGTTCATTGGATTTTATTTCACAGTAGTAGTTGGCAAAGTACTAAATGTACTTATTCTTAAACTCTTAGAGTAACTGCCTTCAGATCATTAACAAGCTCCTCCTGTGTAGTTTTGGGCTGATCCCTCACCTTTCTCATGATCATCCTCACCCCATGAGGCAAGATCTTGCATGGAGCTCCGGACTGAGGGCGATCGATGGCCATTTTATATTTCTTCCATTTCCGAATAATCGCACCAACAGTTGTCACCTTCTCACCAAGTTTCTTGCTGGTGGTCTTGTAGCCCATTCCAGCCCATGTGCAGGTCTACAATCTTGTCCCTGATATCCTTTGACAGCTCTTGGTCTTGCCCATGGTGGTGGAGAGGTTGGAGTGGAAGAAATTGATTCTGTGGACAGGTGTGCTTTATACACGTAATGTGATTTGAGATCTGGAGTATCTGTAATTGATTGATTGATTGTAATCACCAATCTGTGGGAGAGAGAATTATGGCTGGGTTGTAGGGGATCAAATACTTATTTCTCTCAATAACATACAAATCAATTTTTAACTTTTATTTAATATGTTATTTCTGGAGTTTTGGTTGATATTCTGTCTCTCTCCATTAAAATGACACTACCGTAGAAATTAGAGACTGAGCAAACTTACAAATTCAGCAGGGGATCAAATACTTATTTCCCCCACTGTATAGTATATATTGTATATATGTATATATGGTAAGGCCATGAAAAAAGACAAAAGAAATTGTGAGGCTTCAGAAGACACCCTGTTTATTATCTGAATTGGACAAAAAGACTAATTTTGTATGATACACATGTTTGAAATCTTGTTTGGCTCCTGTAACTTAGTGATGACTTCCTGAGGGATTAGATCTGCCTTGACTGGAAGTCAGGTCCAAAATGCACAAGGGCTTCCTGAGCAGAGTCCGTTACATAGATGAGGAAGAGGAAGGGGTATGGCTGGAGATCTTTAAACCAAAAGTGATGTAAGTAGTCTTCTGGAGTTGGCAAGCAAATGAAGACAATTCAAGAACAGTGAAAATGTAAAGAAAAGAGATGGGAAACTGCATCATGGAACATTCACCACCCAGCTCCTGATCGAATTAACTGCTTTGAAACATTTTGGAATTGTAAAACTAGATGAGTTATTGACTCATGACATGGAGAATTCCAAAAGGTCTTCCAAAAGATATTCTTCCAAATGAAGAATAACTTCCAGTTGGCCAAAGAGACATTATCAGAGGATTCTCTACAGGAGGTCAGTATTGCAGTAATAATAGCTAGAGGAAATACCAAAGTCTGTCCTTGGGCCATTATTATAGGGAAAGTATTGTAATTGTCCAAAAATTTGACCTCAAGATTTTGATGAATTTAGACGTTTCAGACCTCCCCAAGTCCAAAAGTGCCATTTTTGGAATTATGTCTGTGTGTCTGTGTGAGTCTCTGTGTGTGTAAGTAAACACATGATTTGTAGTAGTAAACACATGATGAATACGCTTTCACTTATGTCAACCAAATTTTGCATACAAGTATTAGGTACAAAACATAGATTTCTATCAACTTTTGAGCTATTTCCACTAACTGGAAGTGGTACTTTACCTTTAATTCATGCAGCTGCAGAGTCCGATTTATTCAACTTTACTTTTATAATCACTGTTTGATTTGATTTGTTGTTGATGGTCCTTTAATGTACATAATATAAAAATGTAATCATTGTCTTGCAGTTTACTCCTCAAATATCCATTCCCATATCTGAGGTTATGAGAAAGTCTAGGGGAGACCACTCACGGTTTTTTAATCTATATTAATGCCTTCTTGTAAAAAAGAAAAAAAAAAAAACAGAAATCATGATCAGTAATGTGGAGATCCATAAACTTTGGTTAAACTGTAAATAAGAGATGCTAGCAGAAGAACCAGCTAACTGAATATTTAAGTAGACATTCAATCTGGAACTTTGCTGGATCTGTTAACAGACTGAAGTGTATCATGTGAAAGGAGTACATTTGGAAAAGTGATCTGTTGTTTTAATTAAATTAAATAGAAATATATATTTTAATATCTTATTTATCATGGTGCTTGAGAGTCATTGCATGTTTCATATTGGTTGGACATGGAAGTAAGAATGTCTCCACACTAGGACACGTAACAATACTATTACTAATAGAACCCTCTTTTAGAGTAGAGAGAGGGAGAAAACAGAGATATCCAGAGGAGAATGTGAAGTGACAGGGGATATGGACAGAAAAAATTGAAAATAAAGATTTGTCGATGTAGGACCAAAGAGAAGAAACTGGGAACATTGCAAGAATATGTGGAAGAGAGTGATGGGGAATTAAGGTGCAAAGCAAGTTTGAAGTCAAACTTATTAAGTGGTGTTTGTAGGCTGATGGATATAATCGATGTATAATTCTGAGAGTGCGGGTGTTGGTGTTTGTAAATGAGTTTTTTAACATCTCTGAAAGCGCAATTCCAACAGACTGTTTTATGGGAAAGGACACTGTGAGACCAGGTAGTGGAAGCAATAAAGGTTTATAGGAGGCTTTGCACAGCAAGGAGTAGAGAAGAGAAAGAGAATAGCTACATGTTTGGATTTAATGGATAAGGAAACTGCAAAGTGTAAAGTGACTGAAGGAGAGGGAAGAAGTGAGGGAAATTCCTGTGTTTAAAATGCAGACATCAGGTTAAAGATAAATGGAGAAAGAGAAATGTACTTAGTTGTCTAGTCTTATAAAGGTCAGACATTCATTTTACACATGGATAACAGGTGTTTGTTTTCCTCCAGCATTAGTGCCAACCATGCAATAATTCTCAACTTTCCACTTTGCAGTTGATGTCTAAATTCTTACAATTTTTAAAATTGTGTATTTTGAGTCTTTAATAGGTTTATTTTATTTGATGATCTGTTGAAAGCTATGCAGTAGCAAGAATAAGAAGAACACTATACAAATTGTTTCACTAATTTATTTTCAAGGATTTAACAGTCTAATAAATGACATTGTTATATGCAAATCTCCCCATAGGCACACCAATGGTTTTCTTACTTTATACAAAGTTATGGTAATGGTGCTTTCATAATAGGAACTAGAACACTTTTGAAGGTTTTAAGAAAGTATATAAACATTGCAGCATAATGAAAGATGTAAAATGCAACTTTGCATTTAAATGTGAATCAGGCTGTCTTCTGTCTACTGTGAATGTTGTCTGCTTTGATATTCTGTCCTCCATTTGTTTTTTACACACAAAGGCAGCTTTCTGTAATGAAGGGCAGCATGACTTTTACCGTGCTGTAGGTGATCCTTCATTTCTTTGCGGTTGATCTGTTTGCACACGTTCAGTGGTTGGCTTGACAGCTTGTCATGAGGATTTGCTTGCTCAGGTTTCCCTCAAGCAGTTTTCTTTTTGTACATATTTTTTTATTCAAACAAGTAGCGTAATCTTTCTTCACCCAAAAAAATTAGATCAGCATGGTTTTGGGATGGTTTGCTTTTCTTACAGGTTGATACAACTTATTTTTCATCTGCAGTTCTGTTAAACAAACATATTCAGATGTGATGCTCTTGTCATGTTCAATTTATGTGTATTTTTCATGGATAGTATAGCCTGATAACTTGATGATAGCTATCAGGGTATACTACAGCTACAATTCTCAACTATGTCTCTTCTGTTTAGAGCTTGCAAGCTGCCTCCATTTTTTCCCCATTAGTTCAGGGCTGCCAAATAGGTTGAGGATTTTAATTTATTTACTTTAGTTCTGTATATGTATACTCAGCAACCTTTCAACTATTGTCCTGGTTTGGTTTGCATCACTTTTAAGCCTGCTAAGAATACAGAAACTATATTCAATTAATAAGGGAATGTTCTGTTAGCACTAATATTTTAAAAATAAAAATTTAAAAAAATTAAAATTAAATTGAAATTAAAAATTTCATACTGAGACCATTTTTATTAAAAATAATGAGTTAAATCACATATGAGATAGTGAGATGTTCAATAAATAAATGAAGCACATTAGAAACATTAGAAAAGAGTATAATCAAAATATGAATCTCTATACACAGATAATATTTTTATTTATTTTTTTGGATAATGCCCTTAGTGATCTACCAAACCCTCTGAAATTATTTGATTCCTATGAATGTCTCTCTGGTTAGAAGATAAACAGATTAAAATTCTGCTGTACTACTCCATATTGCATACTTTCTGCCATTCTCTAGCTATCTCAATTAAGTTCTTAGATATAGACATTTTCCCCTTGTTGCATGATACCATTACTAATAAGTATCACCATGTTCTCAACAGTGTCAGACATTCAGTGACTTTACTGGTCATATTTCTCTCTGTCTTTTAAGTCCAGACTGGCTATTATAATAGTATCCTTCCCTGTCTTAATTTCATACTTCATCTTTTTCTCCTGTTAAGTACTGGAATAGCATTAGCTTACTCCTATCTTACCTCTTATGAGAGAAACAGACACAAAAAGACCCCAAGTTCTCTTCACACTCTATCCTTTCCTGCTGTCAAATTAAGGGTCTGATCCTTAGATTAGGGTCCTGTAATCACACAATTCACTAAGAGTGTAGCAGGAGTTGGAGAGGCTTCTTAGTCGTTGCTCAGCATGACATACTTGTACTTGTATTTTCCACAACACTGCCTTGGTGGTAATCACATTACTTTTCAACCCTAGGCTTGTAGAGGTAATCATGTTTTAGGTGATATATTTGATGACTCAGGCCTTTGAAAATTTTAATCACTAAAATCTTTTTTACCTCTCTGTCTTTTTCATTGTTTAATTTGTTTTTGAAGCAAACAGAGTCCAGTCATTTGTGTACATACATCCCACCCTTCGTACAAATTTTCGATTATGCTATCCTTGTGTTGAAAACTATTGGTGACTTTATATTCAAAGCTATGTAAACCGTTGTATTGCTCATTACCAAATAAATTATTGAGCTGGCAGTTTCATTTTTAAAATTTTTAAAATTTGTTGTCAATAACGCCATAAAATGAAGAGTCCCATTTCAAATTTGTTCATTTATATTTCAGTCCAAATAAGCAATATGCCAGGGGATTGATCTCCAACCCTAAATGTCTTTCTTTCTGACAGGGTTAATGCTCTTCACTTGTCAGTTCATTCTGGCTCCTCATTTATGACATCTTAAGAATCTAGAACTCGGCAGAACATATTTGGGATTATGGAGGGGTTTCACCTTCTGAGTTCAGGGTTGTTTTTTTATTATATGTGTTTAATTATATGTATGTATTTTATTAAGATGTTGTGTGCCTTTTAATAAACATGATTATACAGTAAATAATAAAGGTCTATAATGTGTGGAAGAAAAAAATGAATATGAAACCAAAAGAGTGTGTTGGCATCGAATCTGGTGGTCAGGAGCAATAGACAGGAAGTTGGGGAAAGAAAGATGGGGAATGACAACAGCAGGTAAAGAAGGGTATTGTAATGAAGGTGGAATTTATAAAAAAGAGCAAATAAAAAGTGAATGGGAGGCAAGGTGGAGGACATAAAAATGACATTCTTAAGAAGGCCAAAGATCATTGAAGGTAGAGGAAGAGAATTTGTGGTAAGAAGCAAAATTACTTTGGTGATCAATTTATTTTGTCAAAATATTCCCATCTTTCCTTTTAATGGTGATACATGCTATTTTCCTATGGTCTTAGGTGAACATTGATATTCAACAGACAAATAACACCCAGTCTCTAAAATAGGACAATTATTTGACCCTTTACAGAGAGCTCCTTGCTTTATTTGTTTTCATATTTCTTCACTGAGACTGTAAACTTTGCATTAATGTTTGGTCTGAAAGAAAATCTTTGCATTTACATCATGGCACATGCACACGGTTCATTCATTCTGTATTTGACTTTATTGTAGGATACTGACATTATTTTACTGAAATGCAGGTAATTTTCACAGAAGAGACTCAAGTGAGAAATAAAGTGAATATAAAGCATCACTGCTGAGGTCCTTATGTGCATTGTGCCTGTTTATTCCAATCTGGGTATGAATTATGTAATGGGTACATTTAAACAGACAGAATTCATTGTAATCAGCAACAAATCATGGACAGCATAAAAAGTGCAAGATCAGTCTGAATCCTCTGGTCATACACAGAAACAGGAAATAATAAGTTCAGTAAGACAAGTAAATTAGCTACCTATTGCAGCATTTATACAAATAAAACTTGCAGCTAGTGAGGCCTGCCATTGACTGAAATAGAAATTATTAGAAATTAATAGTGACTAACAGAGATGTCAAGCTTACCTCTTTAAAGAAAGAATAAAGTGTTTTTAGGTATTTAGCTTTGCATTTAAATGTGCAAGCTTCTGTTGTTTTCCTCCACGGGCGATTTAGTGCAAGCTTCTTTAAATATTTGAAATTGATTTATTAAGAAATCCAAACCAGATATCAAGGATGGTCTGCTCATTACTAACAAAGTCTGCATCTAAATCATTAGCATCTCAGGTATTCAATCTTTGTTAGTCCGACCCTCTGATGTCACTCTCTTTCAGATAGCTGCAGTGTTTCCTGATGCTTATTCCACCTGCACGTTCAAATACTTAATTTGCCTAATTGCTTGATTGAACACATTTGTACCTTCTGCCTGCCCTGAGCATTCAGTCAGTGTTCTTTGGATCAACTACATTTGTGCAATTAACTGAATGCTAGTAGGAGAAAGCACACAATTCAGTGCAGCATGCCTTGCTGAAGAGCTAATTAAAATCTCCTAATTTCAATTTTTAGTTTATCCTTATATAGTACACTTCCATTAACAGGACCAAAGAACATTTAAAAATAGTGTATATTTAAAAGCAAAATGCATAAAGTGCAGTAAAACTCAGTACTTATCACAAAAGACACTCTGCAATGTGACTGGAATAAAAGGCTAAACACTAGGCTTCCATAAGAATTCTATAGTGGAATATTTATCCCTAGTATTAGATACTTGTAGTTTTGATCTAGTTTCAGGAAACAAAATACAAATAGTTTTAGAACCCTTTTTACTTTTGAGAAACTCCTCAAGCTGATTATTTGGCCAATGTCATGAATACTGTTATTACCAGTTAGGAGTTGACAATAGATTGACACCTTTGGGGGATGGAGGGGTGTTAAGTCAAAAGTCAACAATGATGAAGAGATCAGAAGGTACTAAATGGTATTCTCTTTGATCTGGGGTTATTAAGGTATACAGTAGTGCCATCGCCAGCATGGAATTATACAGTCTCAGCACAAGTGAAAGTTTTTATTGATCTATCATTTCTGCCTAAGGTAAAAATTAAGTAATTAATGGTTATCCCAGCTTGAAAACCACTAACTTTACAAATGAAATACAGTGATCCCTCACTATATCGCGCTTCGCCTTTCGCGGCTTCACTCCATCGCAGATTTTATATGTAAGCATATTTAAATATATATCACGGATTTTTTGCTGGTTTGCGGATTTCTGCGGACAATGGGTCTTTTAATTTCTGGTACATGCTTCCTCAGTTGGTTTGCCCAGTTGATTTCATACAAGGGACGCTATTGGCAGATGGCTGAGAAGCTAGATTGCTTACTTTTCTCTCTCTCTTGCACTGACTTTCTCTGATCCTGACGTATGGGGATTGAGCAGGGGGGCTGTTCGCACACCTAGATGATACGGACGCTCGTCTAAAAATGCTGAAAAATTATCTTCACGTTGCTATCTTTTGTGCAGCTGCTTCCTGAAACGACATGCTGCACGGTGCTTCGCATACTTAAAAGCTCGAAGGGCACGTATTGATTTTTGACTGAAAAACAAACTCTGTCTCTCTCTATCTCTCTCTCTCTCTCTCTCTCCCTGCTCCTGACGGAGGGGGTGTGAGCTGCCGCCTTCAACAGCTTTGTGCCGCGGTGCTTCGCATACTTAAAAGCCAAACAGCCCTATTGATTTGTTTGCTAGAGATTGTTTTCTCTATCTATGTGACATTCTGTGCTCCTGACACGCACTCCTTTGAAGAGGAAGATATGTTTGCATTCTTTTAATTGTGAGACAGAACTGTCATCTCTGTCTTGTCATGGAGCACAGTTTAAACTTTTGAAAAAGAGACAAATGTTTGTTTGCAGTGTTTGAATAACATTCCTGTCTCTCTACAACCTCGTGTTTCTGCGCAAATCTGTGACCCAAGCATGACAATATAAAAATAACCATATAAACATATGGTTTCTACTTCGCGGATTTTCTTATTTCGCGGGTGGCTCTGGAACGCAACCCCCGCAATGGAGGAGGGATTACTGTATATATATATATATATTCATGGCATTCGTAGTCTGAATCACAATCTGATTGTATGGGTGGTTACCTACCAGGTAACGCTTGTGGTTGGTCAGCAAGTCGGCTAACATCCGCCACGGTGCCCTCTTTCAGTTGCAAGAAGCAGATCATAGAATGGTTGAAAATTTTTTTACTGTCAAATAATGCAAAGAGTACGCGACACGTGTTTCATCCTAATTCTGGGCTCATCAGGCGTACACACTCACTGCACTCCCTCTCGGGAATCGAACCTCGGATGTCAGCGCTAGAGGCGAAGCCCCTAACGTTGCGCCACGGCGTGTGGTTCGTTCATTTGACAACATGTAGATCGGGGTAATTACATTCATGGCATTCGTAGTCTGAATCACAATCTGATTGTATGGGTGGTTACCTACCAGGTAACGCTTGTGGTTGGTCAGCAAGTCGGCTAACATCTGCCACGGTGCCCTCTTTCAGTTGCGAGAAGCAGATCATAGAATGGTTGAAAATTGTTTTACTGTCAAATAATGCAAAGAGTGTATATATACTCCTTATTTATTTGTCACATACATAGTTATACAGGACACGCAGTGAAATGCATCTTTTTCGCATACCCTGGAGTCAGAGCGCAGGGTCAGCCATTGTACAGCAGCCCTGGAGCAATTGAAGGTTAAGGGCCTTCCTCAAGGGCCCAGCAGAGTAGCATCTCTTTTGGCAGTGACGGGGATTTGAACCGGCAACCTATACAAATATATATATATATATATATATATATATATATATATATATATATATATATATATATATATATATATATATACACTAGCCATCCCCCGTGGCTTCACCTGCGTATTAGTGAAACAGGACAGTGAAGAGGGCCCCGTCCAGCTCTGTTCTTCTGACGTCACTCTTTCCCCTCCCCTCGGCCCGCAGCCTCTCTCTCGGATTAGCATGAATATATGGCTCCTGCAAGTGAACTATGATTCTTAGTGCAATGAGAGAAGTAGCAAAATCAACTGGAATGTTCAAGCAAATTAAAGAAAAAAAAAGATCTAAATCAGTTAAATAGTTCTCTCATGAAAAGCAGACAGGCATACAAATGGGTATAAATAGTGAGCACATGTGGGCCAAGGGTAAACTACATTCCAAATTTCAAGTCCCAAGTCCTCATGTTTCGGGAGATTTTGTGATGAGTTAGTCAGTGGTATTTGGCTTTTATATATATATATATATATATTGGACATCTTATTTTCTTACATCGTGAAGAACTGTGAATATATTTAGTGCACTCACCCGAGTAAGAATGATTTACATATACAGAAGTTTTGACCATACTATAGACTGATGGGGTGGTTGAGAAGCCCCGTCAATCTCTGTATGTAACAACAGCAGGACTAATGAAAAACAAAGTTGTGCTATACTTATTGGAAAGTTACCACATAATTTCAGAACAACATGCAGGCTTTAGGGAACCGCTAAACAGTTCTTTCTTTTTTACTTCTAACAGTTTAACCATCATACACAACAGGTCTTATCTGAATGGAAAGCTAGTTAAATGAGTAATAGGGAGACAATGGCGAATACATTTTAGTCTTCCTTGGCTAGTTTCTTCAAGTGTCTAATCATGAGTACCACTTTGGCAACTGTTTACCACAGGCAAGGAATCCATCAAATGGTCATGGGCAATGGGCAGTCCCAAATGAAACTATCGGTAGAGAGAGATGCCCAATATAGGAAGGTGGGCAGAACAACTGCCTGAGCAACTAGTCATGTTAGTGTAAGAAAGCAACAAGGAGTAGACGTGGCAGAGAAAAGCTCATCTTAGCTGCCTGGAAAGATCTGTGGATCTATGAGTGGCCACAGCATAACTGGAAGGTGGCTTATCTTTAGTAAACCTCACATAAGCGAGAGACACTGTGTTTCACTATATCCTACTAGCACCCGTAACAGAAAAAGATCAGCCAAATAATGCAAAAAAAAAAAAAAACAGACAAAATGAAGCGCAATCATCATATTATTGTATCGTACAGTACAATATCAAATAAAAATACACAACCCTGAACAAAGAAAGCCAAACAAAAATTCAAGTGCTAAATTGTATCATGAGTATGTCTCCAAAACAATGAGATGTTGAAGTTTACACACCGTATAAATTTTTGGTGGCATCAGAGGGCTATAGCCATCAAGTCACAAGGTGGAACTGAAAAGTTCATTCTGCAAATGTACACACGTGCAAAAACATGATGAGAACACACCAGTGTCCAAGGGCCTGCCTCAAAAACCCAGAAATGGGCTAGAAGTGTCAGGCACACAAAACATTCATATATTCCTAAAGTATTTCTTCACATGGACCATGCAATGAAAAATTAGAAAAATGTGATTATAACTAAGTTGAGTTAGCTATAAATAGTTTAGCAATATGTTAAATTATTGTAGCACATTTACACATTTTTTGGACAACTGTGCCATCTGCTTGCAGAAAACAAAGGTCAACTAAGGGGCACAAATCCAGACGAGACAGAAAGAGAAAAGTTGTTGTGGCTTGAGTGGAAACATTACACATTCCATAAGAATGCTGGGGGGGGTAGGAGTCAAATGCTGCATTTCCTATCCAGAAAGAGAGTGGAATGATCAAGATCTGGCAGAAATTCTCAGCTAGAAATGGATAAGGTTGTAATGTTTTCCCAAGAGAGTGGTCATGTAATTAACTGTCTCACATAACAGGCCCCTTTAAAGAGATACTGAATCCTGTGTGGTGCAGCAGCACCAGAGTGATCTAGTGTGGTGTTCAAACGGCTTAAGTACAATCATCACGGACATATTTCCTCAGTCCATGGCAGCAAGTGCATTTAAGTGGTTTAATGGCAGAATGTAAATCTTTTCTTTTGCTACTTGTAAAGTACTTTGAATGGTGCTTTTACTATGAAAATATGCAATAGAAATAAATTCTGTTGTTGTTGGTATCAGTAACAAATTGGATTATCTGAATGAAGACTTAACTAAGTATAAGACAGAAGTGAGACAGAGAAAGAAGCAGTGAGAGAAGTAAAAAATTAGCCTCCTGCTTTGAACCTTCTTGGCTTTGGTTAACCTCTACTTCTTCTGGAGGTACATGAAGGGTGTGTCCTGGCTGCCTTGATAGCAGTTTCTTAGGCATCTGGAACTATCTAACCTTAGTGTTTCTCAACCACTGGGTCGCAACCCACTTTTTGGTTACAGGTTGCCACTGGTGGGTCAAGAGTCACTGTTGTTTATAATGGTAGTGGGTCACAGTGGGCTCGGTTAGTTAACCAAGTAAGTAGGTTGCAAAGACACTTTCATGGGAAAAAGTGAAAGGTTGGCAACCATTGCTTTAACCTCTTCTTAGTTGTTTTCTGTTATGCCATTAGTGGTTCTTATACAAAGAGATAAATGAATGAGCCATGACATTCTCCTTTGTAAATTTTATAGCATAAACACACTATTTTTGACAGATCCACTCTTCTTGATGTTATTCTATATTCATTGATTATAAGAATTAATATTAAACCATAACAGTGCATTAGTGAGACCACATTTGGAGTATTGAAGATGTGCAGAGGGGAGGAATCAAGTGCATCCCAGAACTTAAGGTCATGTTGTACTTTGACAGTCTCACAGAATTACAACTTGTTTGGTCTGAAACAGAGCAGACTGCATGGGGACTTAATTCTGGTCTTCAAAATAGATCTACCCAGATTCTTTTGACTAAACAGTGAATTGTGTACTCAAGGAAACAAGTATAAAATGAGTAGAAGTACGAGCACATTTAGTCTGAAGCCACAAAGCATTTATTTACTCAAAGAGTTGTAAGAATGTTGAACAGACTACCCGGTCATGTAATTTAAGCAGAAACTTTGACAATTTTTAAAAGGTATCTGCATGAGTTATTAGGATAGTTTAACTGTTTGCTACCTAAATAAGCTTGAAGGACTAAATAGTCTCTTATTTGTCCGTCATTTGTAAGAATTCTTATGTTATATAGAGTATATAGATTACTTAATAAACTTGATCACAGCAGTATGTCATTGTGGTCTGCTTTGCACTCATATACAGTACATAACCGGCTTATGAAATTTTACTTCTTCCATATACATAGATATTTTATTTTATTATTTACAGGTATTAGTTTTTTACCATGTAGAATTTAATTATTTGTGTTTTGAAACATTCGTCATTTATTTTGTCAGAAATTATTTGTTTATTTCAGTTTGTTTTGGCTGCTCTTTCACACAACATGCCAAGGTGTGTCACGTGGCAACTTTTGGTGTACAGGTGATGTCAGCTGAACATCCGCTATAAACATGACAGCGCCGCCAGGTAGCATTATCCATCAGTAGCGAGAGATTCCATTTTGGTTTTGAACTTCAATTCTTGGTTTACCCTTGTACTTTGTTTGCTGGTTTTGAGGCTTTTTCTGGTTTTGTCCTTGGTCTTTTCCTCGCTACATTTCTGTCTCACATTTATCTCCTGTCCTTAAACCTTACAAATGATCTTCAGAGATTCTGTCTCATCACAGACTGGACCCTGGGCATGCTGGAGCCCCGCAGTTGCTAACCTGCTTAACCTTGTCTTGTAAACTTATTTTTGAATTGTAGCCTACCATAACCTTCAATGAAATAAATATCAGTATGCTTCAACAGCACTTTAAGAGGATAGTATCTGGTGGAAAGAGAGTGCCACAACTAACAGAGAGAGAGAGAGAGACCAAGCATCTGCAACTGCATCCATTGCTGGATTCTAAAAGGGAGATGTGGATTGCATGTTGAATGATTATGTATATGATTTTGAATAGAAGCTAAGTTTAAAATGAGTATTTGTAACTGTCCTGGTTTGGCTGCCATTGTAGCTCTGAGGTGGTACTGTAAGCAGAACTACATTATCCAGTAAATTTTCCAACATTGAACCTGGTCCATACATGGAGCTAAAGCTCCCTTTTTGGCACAATAGCTTGTTATGATTGCATATCCACATAATTTCTAAAGCTGAGATCTTTTTTCTTTCCATTTGGTTAAAACTTTTCTTATGTTTCAGTAAAATAACTGATGTAGAACAAGATACAGTTTCAAACATTTTTATTTTAAAATGCTGCTTTGTCTGTTTTTGGATAGGAAAAATAATTTAATATCAGATTTATCAATACACTAAAAATATGTGAAAACTTTATATATGCATGTTTGCATTGCAAGCAAAATAGTATAAATGATTGCCTACGTAGCTGAATGGTACATATATCTAATATTTAAAAGAGCCTGATAATTGGCAGAGTGGTAAGCACTAAGCCCTCATAGCTCTTAGGTTACAAGTTCAAGCCAGGACAAAGATTCCGTGTAGTCTGCTTTTCTTCTACATTTTAAATTTATGCATTTTATGTTGATTCATGACTCTAATGTGGAGCTTTATGAGTAATTGTGTGTGTCAGTTAGTGTGTTGTGAGATGGATTGCTAGTGGATTTAGAGATGTCTCCTACTCCCTCCCTACTCCTGTTGGTAGAGTGTGTAGAGCTCTGTGACTGTGCATTGGAATTGACAGGCTTAGAAAATGGATGAACAGATATTCTTATAAAATACTAGCTGAAATACCCAGCGTTGCCCGGGAGGAAAATAAAGTGTTTTTTTTATTGTTTGAGAAAAATATAATTTAAAAAAAAACAAAACTTTAAAAATAAAAATAAATTAACAAACAATGAAGACTCACTAATGTGCTTGTCTTGTGGTTTTGTATTTGTGTGTCTGTTATATCACAAATTATGTTAGGTTTTTCTTTAAGTATTGAATTTAGTATTTTATTTGTTCTTTATTCTATTTAATGCTTTGTTATCTGTTTCATTGTTCTACTCAGGAAAACATTTGTATCCAATGTTACATATACCCTGCTGTTTCTTCTAAGACTCTGTGAAGCGCCTTGAGCATGGGAAAGGCGCCATATAAATAAATGTATCATTATTATTATTATTATTATTATTATGTATGTTATCATCCAGTCGATGCTCGGAACTGGCCAACTCTGTTAAATTTCAAAAGCAACAGGCGCGCGGTGGTGCACAAACATAAAGAATGCTGGCAGTCGCCTCCAGTTTGTCCCTCTGGTGGTCGTTCTGAGTGTCAACTGGATGGTAACATGCATCGAAGACCGCAAGATCACCCCCCACTATACACAGAAGGGGTGGCCCTTTTGTATTCAACACTCTACAATATAATACTGCATGTTGAGTGATTATTCTTGACCACCTTAAAGTTTCTTATCTCTGCCTACATTTTTGCATTTTGGAAAGACAAACAATTCATGTTAAGTTGAAAATGGAAAATGGATATTGTCTTGTTTGTCTAAACTCATCTTCATTACATTTAAGTACAGATTTGGCGACTTTCCCATGAATAAATCCTACATTTATCTTCAGCATTGCTTTATATTAAGACGAATTTCATTTGATTTTGCAATTAAAATAATTATTTTCTCCCTCTTTGTGAAAATATTGTGGCTGTTTGCCAGTATCTTTTTATACTTAATGCATTTTCTTATGTATTTTCTAAATACGAGTTTACATTTATCCAAAATATGTTTTGAGAATCCATAGATATATATTGAAAGTGTATTTTTATACAGTGCATTAGGAGTATGGCCAAAAATGTATATCATGATATAATTAAAAATTATCGTGGTTGCAGTATTCATCACAGTGTAATCTATGTGCATATGCTTTTCAGGCTGAATCTAGTTTGGTGTTTCTGTTGGTTCAGTTTTATAGGTTAGCAGTGGGTAGTTCTTCTGTGATATTTCTTTTCATTAGGACCATTTATTCAAGTAAAGAAATTTTTTTTTTAAATATATAGCCCTTTTCCCTGCTTGAAGTGTTTTACAGAATTACAGAATGAACAATGTGGAAAAAGCAGAAAAAAGATCAAGCGCACAACACTGGATACAAAATAATATGAGCATAATGCACTAAATAAAGATAAATACAAGAAACACAAACCGTTTGACAAATACTACAAGAAAGCCCTTAACAAACAACATAATTTATGATACAAATGCAAATTATCCTGGACAGACAGGTAAACTGAAAGAAGGGTTGGAATGTAAATTAAATGCTTTCCTGAACAAATGAGTTTTAAGTTGCTGATCTAATGAATTTATATTCAAAATATTTTTTATTGTGCAAAAAAAAAAAAAAAACTGAAAAAGAAATAAACTTTCATTGCACATATCATTAAAAAGACACAGCATCTTTGAAAATGAGACTATACAATAAATAAAATGAAATGAGATTAACAAGTGGTTGTGGTTTTGCGTTGTCAGAAGGTAATGGAATGCCCATTCCCCCCCACACACAGTCTCTTTTGTGACAAGTGATCATGGCAGCTTCCTGACATCCTCAACTGTATTAAAAATGATATATGAAAGTTTCTGCCATTTAACAAATTTCTTCCAGTGCCTTGTTTCTACCAGTATACAATGCACCACTACAGTACACTGTTTTTTTCACAATCACTTTCTGTTTTCCATAATATTCAAAAATACCTGTGCTGTTTATTCTGTTATACCTTAGTTATTCCATAGAAATAGATGTGCTTTGTTGTTATTGTGTACGGTAACAAAAGGAACCTTCAGTTAGAAATGGCCACATTTACAGCCATATTGATGATAACAAGGTTTATTCTATAACATTATTTCCAAAAACTGATTTTTAGAGTGTTTAAAAAAGAAGTTGATGAAAAAATATACCTGCATATTTTTCTGAATGATTTCAAAGATACATGAGTATTTTTGAAGACAAAGTTATTTTTTGACAATTATGGCAAAAATTCATCGAGGCTTTTGTTTCACATTTTTTCTGGTGCCCAATAGACTGCCTTTGTAAGCCACTGGGAGAGGCATCTTTTGTTTTCTTAATTTATAGAAGAAGCTTCACTTAATGCTACACGTTTTCAGGATACAATCATTCCATAATTGTGAAAAAAATATGTTGATTTCAAAAATATTGAATTTATTATTTAAAACTCACAGGCAATATATTAAGTGAAAGAGAAGACTGTTCCATTGGTGCCTTTAGATGGGCTGCCCAGGGTAGATTAATGTGTCTCTAACATTTGTTAACTTATGTGGCCAGAGACTAATTTATTCTGCTAGTATCTACAACAATGTGACCCCCCCCCAAGCAGCAAACAGTTATCTTCATGCTTAAGAGCATCTGTATATGTACCACTGCTATCAAAATGTTATATCTTTGCTCTCTTTAGAAGTGTCTATTGTAAAAGCAATGAACCCATGAGACGCCTATGAAGGTCAACTATTCACATTGCTTGGTACTACTGAGCAAGGCAAAAACAACACGTGACTAAAATGACATTAGATGGCACATTTTCAGTTCAGTGCTATACAGAACAATATCAGACATTCACAATAATTCAATCAGATGTGTCAGTGAATTAGAAAGGCATATACGTGCGTCCATACTATGCCTACTAAATATTGTTAATTTGACATAACTACAGTGTTCTCATTTAAATTTTTATTGGGGTTTTCACATTGACTACATCCTTATTTTCTGGCTGAAGTTATTTACTTTGTAAGACTTATATTTCTTTATGTAGTTGAGTGAATTTCTTCAAGTATGGTCCACTGTGATACAGAAAAAGCAAGACAAATGGAGCAAAGTGTAGAAAAATTCTGGAGGAAAATCTGCAGAAGTCTTTTGGTGACCTAGGAATTGGAAAGAATGATCTTAATATATTTGTGATTGTAGTTTGTGATGGATATGGTTGCACTAAATATTAATACACACAATTAGGGAGAATACTATGTTTTTATTTATAAAATTCAAATTAAATATATCAAAATTCTTAATTGTAACACAATAAAATGTAAACGGAGATCGAAAGAAGGAATGAATACTTTTTATAAGCACTGAGTTTAGTTTTCTGTGTACTGTTTTGGAGTGCATGACGGCTTGTATAAAACATGAGAGGCCTGGTTAATTACCGGTACTTTTATTTACCGGTATTTGAAATTATGGATGGTATAAGCAGTACTGTATTAGGTAAATTTAATGAAGCATGGTGCTTGTTTTCTCTTTAGTATTTACACGAGAGATGTCTCTTAAAAATAAACATTCAAATTAAACATCTTAACCATGTTTAGAGCTGCAGTAGATATTTAAATTCTGCATATTCCCAAAATTAAAGTCAGTGTAGCAAAGTGATTATTATTTGCAACTTAAGATTTGTCGAAAAGTGCAGTGTATATGGTGATTTTGTTAGAACAATTTAATTATTTTTATTTCAATTTTAGCTTATTGTAAATTTTGATTTTCTTTTAACTATCACTATGACCAAAACATGGTCTTGAATGGTAATGGGAAAATTATAAAGGCAGATTTTGTTCTCTCAGATTTTTTTAGTTTGCAAGGAAACAAAACAAAATTTACAACTATATTTTAAATGGAGATTAATTATTTAAAATAAAGTAGAATAAGCTATGTTCTCCCTACTTCATAGATAGTCCTTAGTGGAATATTAATCTTTTTCATTTGGGTCTTTATTTTTGTAATTTTTGAATATTTAACCTTTGATAGGCTGGCACTCTGTCCAGGGTTTGTTCCTGCTTTGCACCCTATGCTAGCTGGGATAGGGTCAGCCCCCCACCACAATGACCATGTCCAGGATTAGGCAGGTTAGAAAATGACTGAACTCCTCCATTTAATGTAGCTGCTGTCACTACCATTGCCATCGCAGTAAAATGAATTGCTCGTAACACAGAGTCTGTTAATTGCACCATACAATTAAGGAGAAATTCCAAAAGAATTTGTTAGAGAATCTTGCTGTCATGTGCAATATTGCTACATACTTAATATTCAAGCAATTTTGTTGAAGTAATGATTGCTCTGACTGCTGACCTTCACTGTCTTTTTTGTCCTTTTCCCTTATGTGAATTCTGATCACTGAAGAGCTCCTGAAAAGTCTGGCATTTTTATAGGTCTTGTGCATCTGTTGAATAAATAATCATACCTCTGTCCATTTTAAATAAAAGAAAATCAGCATGTAAATTATGCCCTCTTCTTAACAAAGAATAGTAAGTAAGATGGTGATAGTTAAAAAGAGAGTATTCATGTCAGCACTTTCAAACCTTATAATTCTGCAGGCTTTGTCCAAACACAATGACAGGCACTTTGGTTAGTCTTACGTAGTCTCAGCTTCAGAGACCCAAGTTTGAGTTCAACTACTTCTGTAGAGTTTGCATGTTATCTTTATGTCTGCATGGGTTTTTTCATGGTCTTCTTTGACTCTGGAACTTGTGTTGGACTAGGCAGGATAAGAAGAATAATCATTGGTTATTAGATTATTTTAAAATTTTTGGATTTTTGAATTTATCACTAAATTAGTGACATTGGTAACTGCCAAAAATATATTTACAAGGGCTTTGCATACAAATTAATCAACAATGGCCAGAAATGATGTCTTACTTCTCATGGAGCAACTAAATCTTAAAGGTAAACACAGGGAAACTGCACTTAACAATAGTAAACAATTCAGTGCCCAACATGTTGCATGGCTTTATGTGATTGGATCCTGCTATGGAGAAAATATGAACAAATACTTCATCTTTAAAAAAAACAACCAGTTCATCTTATGTGATATTTTAGAGATTTCTTTGATCCATTCATTTTTTTCTGCTAAGCTATTCTTCATATTTTACATTTCTTTAAAATAATAATTTTTAAATGTACAATGCGGTCTTTCTCTTTGTTTGATGATTTAGACTGTTTTTGGCATATCTACCCTTCTACAGTATATACTTTGCTGGTAAAGGTAAAATCCTAAATTTCCTTCAAGACTAATAACAATGAAAGACATAAAAGTATACCCATCCATCCATCCATCCATTATCCAACCTGCTATATCCTAACTACAGGGTCACAGGGGTCTGCTGGAGCCAATCCTAGCCAACACAGGGCGCAAGGCAGGAAACAAACCCGAGGCAGGGTGCCAGCCCACCGCAGGGTGCACACACACACACACACACACACACCAAGCACACACTAGGGACAATTTAGGATCGCCAATGCACCTAACCTGCATGTTTTTGGACAGTGGGAGAAAACCAGAGTACCCGGAGGAAATCCACGCAGACATGGGGAGAACATGCAAACTCCACAAAGGTAATAAAAGTATACTGTATCAAGAAATAAAATGAAAGAGCCAGGAATGTTATTAAATCAAGAGTAAGAGAGAAATGGATCAAATTTTTGTTAATTATGAGTAACCAGCATCACTTTTCAATTGGAGATGCTCTACTTCTATGTTGAAGAAGCAAGGTTACATTTCATAGAACCTTTTGACAAAATTTCCTTGAGGAAACTACTACTTGCAACAGTGTCTCTGCTGAGGAATCACTCGTGGTGACACATAAGCTGAGAAGTGAACTCAGGATGTTGGAAATGACAAGCACCAAGTTCTACCAATCAGCTAAATAAAGAGGTCCTTTAAGCCAAAGGTTGATCTGGCTTCCAACTTATGACAGAGCTTCCTGTGCTGTTATTCATTTGTCAATTTTCTGAACTCTCTTTTTCAGTTGTGAAAAGGTTCTATATTGCGCTTGACCCGGCACAGACTCACCCGGAGGCACGTGTATGAAATAAAGTTTTATTTTTTTTCACCTCTGGGGCACGTCTTCCCCATAATCCCCACAGGCACAACACTGTCCAAAACACAAACATACACAATACAGCACTCGTTCTCTTCCTCCACCACTCCTCCCTGGCAACCTCATCCTCCTCCTCCCGATTCTGGCTCCCGGAGTGGTGGCTGCTGGCCCCTTTTATAGTGCTCCAGGTGCTTGATGGCCATGTTACGGCCGCACTTCCGGGTGTGGTGAATACATTGCCCATAGGGGCTCAGGAGTCTCAGCTGCAGCACCCCGTGGCAGTGCCTGCGGGACCCATCAAGGCTGCACCCAACTCCAATTCCTATGGAACCCTGCGGGAAACTGAGGCACCACTCCAACCCAGGGGGGGCGGCCATCTAGCATTGAGGGGGAGGTATTGCACTGTCCAGGGCTGCTCCCCCTGAATATAGAATGCAGGGGCGTCCCGGCTGGGCATGGACCCCGGCCGCCTGCCACACAGTCTTCAGTTATTGTAACAAACTGTGTTTCTACTCCACAGTCCATCTTTCCATTTCAGGACTACAGGCAAGTACTTGCATGTTTCTTCCACATTAAGAAAGACAAGTTAAAGAAAATGTGGTGAGATAAAAGGGGAACCCTGTCAATCCCAGACAAAATACCAAAGAATCCAAACACTTTAAAAAAAAATGATGACTGTATTGAATAAGGTGTGCAAGTGAGGGAAAGAACTATGGAGTGGAGTGCAAAAGTACAGAAAAACAGAACAAAATCATAACCCTACTGCTACACTGGATCTGTCAGCATGGGTCTTAATGGGTACACATCACAGCACGCTCTTTCACAATTCCCTTACCTCACCTTACTCTGGCCTGTTTATCTCCTGCCACATGAGCCAAACTCCTGATTACAGACTTAATGCATCTCTGGTTGTGAGGCAGATTTAGTTCCTAACTAAGGATGACTTCTGGACAGCACAAAAATCATTTCCAGGTCATGGTGGCCCAACTTTAATTACAGGGACAGCAGGCTAGAACTTGGTGTTTTTGCATCTCTGAGCCTTCAGTTCTGTTTAAGGGGCTACATATTTTCCTGTCTTAAAGAGTTACCATGATTCCACTACTTCCAGTTAAGTGGTGATTGCTGCAATCTAAACAGCCAAAGGTTTGTGATTGGCCTTCTGGTCCCACTTCTCATTGCTTAGGAAATTTGCCAGCCCTCTGTTAGCCAGGCATGCTCTTGTGGGCTCACCTTCCTTCTAAGCTGAAAATCAGGGGTTGTTTCTCTACTGTTATGGGATAATACTCCATGCTTCATCCCAGACAGCTGCTCATCATTTCCTGCAGGGGTGTTCCTTCCTGCCCATTGTCCTTCCACAACATACCACATTATTAGCCCTCTTCATACCAAACACAGACATGCACGGCACTTCACCTGCTGACATTGTTTCATTTTTTGACTTGGAGATCTCTAGATTCCAATGTGTTGTCCTGGTAGGAACTTTGCCCTTGGTTGCCTCTTACATATTTTCTTTTCCACAGTGTCCAGAGATGCCTCTTTGGCAGAACTGATCTGTGTTTGAAATGCAGACCTGAGGCGCATCTTGGGTTTAGCCTGACGTTTTTAGGGTTTTGAGTGGGAGCATGATTGAGAAGACTGGGTTTCATTCTGTATGTCTGAAATTCACTCATGGAGTTCACTCATGTATCACTTGACATATCACACAAGCTGAGAACCACAGCTTTAGTCAGTAACCTCATTGATATAGGACTAGTTTTACGAAACAAATGCAGAACATTTTGGATTAAGTTTATTGAAAATCTATGTGAAATAATTTAAAGATAGCATTTATTTTTCTTAAGAATATCAATCTCCCCTGGACTGCTGCATCAAACCAAATGCAACCTTTTGGGGGTGGAACACCCCCAATTCGAAAATCAATGCTCTATACCAATGTGATCGAGTAAAAATAAAAAACAAGGATTAGAATAGAGAACTATCAGAGTTCTGTTAACCTGGTAAATTTCTGAGAAGAGTTGGTCATCTTTATTCCTGGTGGGCCCCTTGGAGGGTGCAAGTTTTTGATTTAATTTTTAATCCCTGCTTTATTTGTGAGCTTGGGTATAAAATAAAATCAATTTTTCTACCCATGTTTACATTCAGAAACACATGGCAGAATAAAATTGTGTGTCTTTGAGGTACCGTGTGAAATTTTCCCTTTCTTTTAACATTTTTGTTATGCATCTGTGTTTATTTTCTTCACAATTGTTTCTTTAACTGATCTGTTTAGAGAGCAGAATTAAATACTTGAGAGAATGAAAATGTGACTACTGCTTCTAAGATCACTTCAGTCTCATTCAAGCTTGCCTGTTTTTGTATTTATAGACAGAAATTAGTGAACAGTTTCAAATGCTAAAAGGCTGGTTATAGCAAACTACTTTAAAATACAGTACTAAAAAATGTAGATAAATGCTAGTATAACTAAAGTGAGGAATACCACTAAACTGAAATGGCAAAATATCTAAACATGAAGGATAATTAAGCAAGGAGCTCAAATTCAGGAGTGAATTAGTCTTTTGTTAAGATCATGGTAGTAACACAGTTATTCATGCTGTCAGCAGGTCCTCCAGGACTGGGCAAGCATGGCACTACTTTAGAACTCTGTGTGGTATTAGGATTAGAGTATACTTGGGCTTAATATCTAAAATAGAGGAGTTAAGTCACACTATGTCATTACAAAAACAGGATTGCAACCAGCGATTTAAAAGTGTATGGTTTCAAACCATATAAGCAATCACAACTGCTATTAGAACTTGTAACAGGAGCTCTCGTTGGTCTAATGGTTTTGAAACCATATGCTTTAAAATAATCTGTTGCAGTACTGATCGCACGCACTTGCTGCAAGGATTGGTATACATGAAATGGGGGGAATTTTTGGAAAAATAAGGAACATTCTTAGGGCTTAGTAGGCCCAACAGGCTTCAGGGCATGTGGGATTTCTTGCACACTCCAACCAGTTGCTGTACCACTGTTATGGGATGTATTGTTTCTTCTCATCGCCTTTTGTTTGCATGCTGTTCTTGTAGTATTTTATTAAGCAGGACTGTGTTGCTGCTATCTTCCATTAATTTAAAGAAGAAAGACAGTTTGGGAGTATTTCCAATTGTTTAGATTTAAGGATGCGGGATCACTTTGGCTAACAGCAAGTTCCAGGTCATAGGAACATTTTTGCTTTGGTTTAATTTTCAGTAAGTCTGTAAGAACTGAGCCATGTTAAGTAGTAGGCTGGGAGTAAATCCTAATACAATATTTCATTTGAAATAGACAGCCTTCAGCATTTAAAAAAAGCCGTTCAGCACAATTGCTCTTCAAACAGATTATTGTGACATTTTAAATGGAAGGATTTTAGCATGTTTAAACCTACACGTAGAGTGACAGACCTGTCTTGAGCCATTTGCAAAATACCAAGCATTGTAGTTATGCTGAGTTGTTTTCTAAGAGCAAAAGTATATTCAGGTGAGCCTGGGTGCAAACTTCCCACAAGAACCACTGTTTGCATTGTACTTTTATAATATAAAGAAGAAACTGTATTTTTCTTTTCTAGGCTTCAGACTTCCTTTGTATTAACTGATTCTATTTTGCAGATTAATTCGATTGATTGCCTCATATTGTATCCCTGAATACAAATCTGAAAAAAAATTACATTCAGGTCCCATGGAAGATCATGACAATAGCAAAGAGGCATGCCTATATTTGTGCAATTATTTAGAAATAATTGAGGTGATTTAGCTGCAACGTTCTAAAAAATATGTGGTGAATTGGAAATGAATACGCCTTCTGAAATATCACAATCAATGAAACTAAAGTAAATTATAATAGGATGGTAAGGTGGACAGATTCAGCATTCTGTGCTTAATCCCCCTATCTGAGTGTTCTCATGTCTTTGTGGGTTTTCCTTCCACAATCCTAAAGATTAGGTAAACTGATGGTTCTAAATTAACGTGTTTGCATGAGTGGGCCTAGCAGTGGAATGTTTAATGCTTTGTGCCCAGTGCTGCTAAAATAGACTCTGATACCCACAACCCTGAAATGGATTACAGGAGATTGACTAAATTATTCTGTGCTAAAATTGGAGTAATGTCAGTATTTTACAGGGAGGTGTATTTCTAGCAATATGTATATAACATTTAAGCTTCTACATGTGACTATGTAATGGAGAGAGAAGACTAACGAAGCAAATGCTAAAATATTTGAATTAGACATAGAATTCTAGAGAGACAACATTGTTTTGGAAATTGAAACAGATGTTTTTCTTCCTGCATAACTTTTGCTGTGTGTAGGTTTGCTTGATTTACACACTATGTTATCTTTATAAGCACAAAACGAACTAAATTGTTGACTATATATCAATATATGCAGTACAAGGAGCTCTTCTCTTCAAAAAGGGCAGTTTAAAAAGAGACAACACAAGCTATGTAGCACCCTTCCTAAATAATGGATGTAAACCAAAGAAAACATAGACACAATGAATTCACCTATGACTTGGAGATCAGTAGAGTAGCTTTGCTGTCTGACTTATTTTTCAAAAAGTAAAACATATGTGAAATTAGGTAAACACAATTAACACAGTATCAACAACTGAAAAAAATACAAAGGCATATAAAGGTCTTTATGAAATTAGAATTGAAAAACTAAGTAAGTAATGACAAACCATAATCAAATCAAAGTTCAAAGTCAAGGATCAATGACTTTTATTGTCATTCTAATATCCATATGCAGAAATGAAATTCGATGCTTAGGTGCCAGTAATTAAACAGTGCCCATGAAAACCCCCTTGAAAATAAAGAAAATCATAATAAAAAGTATCCCATAAGTAGCCTCTTAACCCTTAAAGCTTTGTGATTAAGGTGTCAGAGATAAACACAATAAAATAGAACAAAATAGCTCTTATACTGTACATACAGTAAGTAAAGTAAGATAACCTTAGCATAAATTAATATTATTGCAATATACCCTATAATTAGCAGCAAGTAAAAAAGGTAGAAGCAAATAATTTAGTACATGAGACTACTGAAACAAAATGCAAAGTGCAGTATAAGTCACATAGAGTGTAAAGTCAGATTTATTGATGATGTATTCATTAGTCTAATAGCATCCAAGAAGAAGCCGTTCCTCATTCTGATAGTGCCAGCCTGTAAACTGATGGGAGGGGGGCAAACAGTTCATGTGCAGGATGAATGGCATCTTTCATTATGGAGGACGCTTTACTTTTGCACTTGCTGGTGTAAATGTCCTCGATGCTGGGTAGGCTGCTGTTGATGATCCACTGTGCATACTTAACTACTCATTGCAGTGCTCTCCTGTCTGCGGCTGAGCAATGTCACAACGTTATACAGCAGGTGAGGATGCTCTCTACCACACACTTGTAATAGGAGGTCAGAATAGAGGGACACAGACCAGACTGCTTCAGCCTCCTCAGGAAGTAGTGGTGCTGCTGGACTTTCTTTACCATTAGTGTAGCTCCAAGAGAGGTCATTTGTAATATGCAGCCCCAGGTATTTGAAGCAGGGGACAATTTCAACCTCTTCTCTATTAATGTAAAGAGGGAGAGGAGGGAGAGTACCATTCCGCTAAAGTCCACAATCATTTCTTTAGTTTTTTTTTTTGATATTGATGCTAATGTTGTTATCCTTACACCAAGCCTCCAGTTTAGCCACTTTCATCCTGTATGCTGGAGGGGTGCCGGTGTTGAGAATGATGGTAGAAAATGTAATGCCATGGTTTCTGACTGACTGGGGCCTGTTCTTAGAAAATCCAAAATCTAGTTTAACCCAAGGAGGAACAGTTTGATCACTAGCGTTTGGGGGGGTGGTGATGTTAAAGCCAGAGCTAAAATCCAAAAAGAGTAATCTGACAAAGGAGAAAACAGAAGAAGGAATATGGATGCCAGAGGAAATCAAAGGGCAAGGTAAACTTTGAAATAAAGTATCTAGTGATATTATTTTGATAATGTAATGAATGTTCCTTGTGAATGCTCTGTGTCTATGATCAGCATGCAAGGTCAACAACCTGCAGGTGTTGATAATACTGCAGTAAATTATCCTGAAATAAAATGCCTCTAAAAATTCTTTTAGTTTTTGCTTGGTGGAAGTAAAAATATTAAGGTTGAAATTCCTAAGAAAATAACCTGTTTTACACCAGTAATACTTTGAGTTGAGCATAATATGCAATTTATCTTCTTTGGTGCAGTGTAATTGAATATGGAGGAAGGACAAAGAAGAGCACTCCATGGCTATGGTAATGAAAGAGAACTGGTAACACATCACCATGTTAGAGGGTGCTCATGAAATTATTACACAGTTGGTAGAGAGAACTGTCAGGCATAACTGGCAGATACTTAGCTGTCCTCCAACTAGTAAATGTAAGTGAGAGCATCCATCCATTTTCCAACCCGCTGAATCTGAACACAGGGTCACGGGGGTCTGCTGGAGCCAATCCCAGCCAACACAGGGCACAAGGCAGGAAACAATCCTGGGCAGGGTGCCAACCCACCGCAGGACGTAAGTGAGAGCAGGTATTGATTATTTAATACCTAAATAGCTATACCTATATCCTGGAAGTACGAAGCATGTCTAATTATTAGGCTAAGGTTTCATTGTGACTGGGGGATTAAGAAAAGTAAAATTAAACAGTGTAAATGTCAGCTGATTACAAGTAACATATACATTTTGCTTGCACAAAGTGATGTGGAGGAGAATAAGAATTACTGGTTATAAAGTAGGATATTATTATTCTTTGTTTTATTTTATGATGTTGCAGTTTAGAAAAGTTTACCCTTAACACAGTAAAGCATTTTGAGTCCAGACAAATGAGGTTGTGTAGTTTAACATAACATTCTTAACACCTCTTAATCCAGATCAGGGTGGTGAAGTGCCAGAGCCCATCTCAGCACTGATTGTAAGGCAGGAAACAGCCTGGGACACAGGACCAGTCCATTCAGGCACAGATCCACTTATATAAGAGTCAGTTTGGAATCATTAGTTAACCTAACCTTGAGGTTTTTAGGAATGTTGGGAGAAAAAGCCTGTAAAGATTCGAGGAGAATATGCAAACTTCACATAGACAATGATTGAGCAGAGGATTTGAACTGGATACAGGGAAGTAGCAGCCCTAACCACTGCACTATTATGGTACTACTGTGGAGTTTAACTTGAAGCAAATAGTCAATGACAAGATGTGCTGTTGTTGTGACTGTTAGGTGGAATGGTTTGGAGAATACAACCCAACCAGCTTTTTGCATGTGGTCAGCCAGGAGTGGTGCTGTAATATTATTTTATGCTAAATTACTTATACTACTGCAAAATGTAGCATGCCAGTAAAGAAAAGGAATGGAAAGGAAAAGGAAGACCAGTTAGATGTGCATTACAGTAATCTAGCTGTCTAAAAACAAAAGTATGAGATAATTTCTCAACATCTTGCAGTGTTGCAAGAGATTTAGCTTTTGCAATGTTTTTAAATAGAAAAATGTAGTCTTAGTAATATGGTTAATATGCAATTTAAAGTTCAGGTCAAAGCCCATGATTACACCTAAATTCTTTACTTCTGCCTCGACTTTTAATGCTAGGGGATATTTCTAATATCCTCATTATTTCTGTTTTTACTAATGGCTAAGATTTAATTTTTTCCTTATTTAAAGAAAGGAAATGACTACTCATCCATTTGGAAATACAACACAGACATTGGGTCATGGTGAGATAGGTAAAGCTGAATGTCATGTGCATAGCTGTGGTAGTTCACTTTGTGTTTTGAGATAATCTGGCCTAATGGGCACATATACAGTAGACTGAAAATAAGAGCGGGCCCAAAACAGATCCTTGTGGTATGTCATTTACAGTACCATTTTATGATCTCAGAACTACAATCTCCACAACTAACAAAGAATTTTCTACCTGTTAAATAAGACTGAAACCAGTTTAAGACACTACCCGAGAGGCAATTTATTAGAGTACTGTAGTCTGTGGTGTGAAATGCTGTGCTTGAGTCTAGTAGAACAAGAACAGATATGTGGCCTCTGTCCGTTCTAACCAAAAAGTCATTTACTACTTTAAGCAGTGCAGTATCTGCATTATGCTTTGTTCTAAAACCTGACTAAAACTTATCAAGAATAGAATGTTTATTTAAATAGCCATTTAATTGCTGAAAAACTGCCAATTCTAAAATGTTTCTTTAAAAAGACAGGTTAGAAATAGGTTTAAAGTTGTCAAGTACAGAGTCAGTCAGTCATTGTCCAACCCGCTATATCCCAACACAGGGTCATAGGGGTCTGCTAAGTACAGAGTAGTCTAGATTATTTTTCTTAAGCAAAGGTTTAGCTACTTCAGTCTGTAGACAATCTGGGAAAGATGAGTCCATTATGTCAAGTACACTATCGATTGCCCATCTGTGACTTCTTTAAAAAATCCTGTTGGGACTGGGTCAAGGACTCAAGTGGAAGGTTTTAATTGCGAAATTACTCTACGGAGTTCAGGTAAACCTATTTCAGTGATGGAATTTAATTCTCTAAAACGAGCATGCTGAGATTCAACACGATTCATGGTGGAGGAATGTATTATAATAATCATTTATTTGGTGTTTAACAAGTGTGTCAAAGACCTCACAAGTTTCACTAGATGTTTTTGAAGGCATGCCACATTTAGAAAACGATCAGTCTCTGTGAATAAAGCCCATAGATTTCCAGCTTTATCATTTGTAATTCTAGAAAAATAAGACTGCCTCTCAAGATGGACTGCTTTTTTATATTCATCTGTATGTGCCTTAATATTTCATAGTAGACTGGTAATTTGTTTTCCTCCATTTACACTCAGCCATATTACATTTACAAGATTACAAGATCCAACACTGTAAGTTTTCCAAGGATTTCTTAACATTTTTTTTCAGGGGCCACTATGTCGGCTGTGGCTCTCACTTTAGAAAAAAAAATTCCACCTTACTGGTAACATTACTGGCTGTGCCAGGACCAACACTAAGTTCAGATTGATTATTGAGAATATTTGCAAACTTAGATGCTGTGTCATATTTTTAACAATATGCTGCTTTATAGTTCTAGTTGCAAGTATTTATGCATTAAATAGAATGCAGAAATGGTCAGCTCTACCAATATCCGTGACATGCTCAAATCAACTTTTAATGCTTTTGAAATTACTAAATCTAGTGTGTGTCCTCCCTTATATGTCAGCTGGCTGAGATCAAATGAGTGCAAGAAATCAATACATTCTCTTGCTCTACAGGAAGACTGAATATTCACATGGAAATTGTAATCTCCTGCAATTAGGAACCTATCGTAATTAGTGACTATTTTGGATACTAAGTCTGAGAAAATCCTCAATAAAAGACACATTATATTTTCAGGGTCTATAAATGGTCAGTATAAGAGACTGAATAACTATATAATAACTATGGCAAGATACTCGAAGCACATGAAAGTGCCAAAACTGGTACCTTTATAGTTTAATCGGCTGTAGAAAATACTCGCTAAACTGCCACGTTTTTTACCTTGGCAAACTGAATGAAAAAATTGTATTTCAAAAGTGCTTCTTCAATTAACACTGCCGGACTGTCACTACAGAACCATAGTTCACTCAATGTACTGTAAGAAAGTCTATTTTCCTATCACTACTGTTAATTGTTAATTTAAAACGTCTCACTGGTTAATACTGTAATATTTAGTAAAGACACATTTAAGGTCTTGGAAGAACACAGCTGTTTCGAAGTGTTGGGGCATCTAGAAATAACAATTAAGTTATTTGCATTTATTCTGCTTTGACCTGTCTTTTTAGTTAAACCATGGTCCATTATTATAGTGCTGTATAGTGCACATCTATAGGTGAAGCTGCTGCAGAATGTTAACATCCTAATAACAATACTAGAGCTATACAGTATAGAAACTTTAAATCAGCATCACTATTATCATTATTCTTTATATAGAATGATTAAGTAGTTAGAGCACTGATTCTACATAGGGTTGATTTATAAGTCACAGGCTGGCATGATTTCCCCAAACAATTAACGACAGAGATATCGATCAAATGGTGGACGTTAAATCCTCATTGTGTACTGTTTTTAATGCATTTAATACTTATTACTTGTGACTTGATATAAAACACATGTTTAGAAAATTCAATAACCAGCTTGGCTAGATTTTAAATACCTGTATAATGTACATTTTTATTAAAACTGACATGAAATAGTCAAAGCTGATTAATTACTTTAGCTATATTGTCTGAGAGGACCTGGGCGCCTTACCTGTTTGGATATAGCCCATCTCTGCTGAAAAACCATTGTCGCTCCCAGAACAAATTGAAATTGTCAATGAAGGCAAGGCCATGCTCAGTGCTGAAAGTCTTCCAGCAGGCAGTGAGGGAAAACAGACAACTAAAGATGGATAAAGGAGTATTGGAATCATTGGATGGAGAGATTGTGTCATCAGATTGCATGACTACTGCAATCTCCACTATAGAAAAACCAGTACGGGGTAGGTGGCCAGTTGACTGAGTTCTCCAGGATTGTGAGTTTGTTTTCTCTTTTACGATTTAAATCTCCTCCTCTGTGAACTGGCCATAGTTCATCAATTAATTAATGGACAGGTATTGTTGAATTCCATTTATGCTTAATCATTTTCTACCTTGTTTTCTGTGTGGCTTGACAAATCTCTATTTATATGTATAGCAATTCTGTATGTAGTAATCAGTATTATCTGTACTTTTATTTTAACTGAGAATCATTCACAGCACTTTGTGCCTGCATTCAGTAAAGAGTGCCGTACAAAAAATAAGTTGTATTTTATTGTAAAGGCCTCATTTGAATGATGGATCATCAGAAGTGGTCCAGAGATGACAATCCGCACAGCTGACTCCTGGATCCTATCACAGGTGATTTGCAGCAGTGATCCGAAGTACTCTTTCAGCACCTCTGACCAGCAAATGTGGATATTGTTTGTTCCCACATGGAAAATCACAGCACCGACATCTTTATTCTTCACAAGGATAGACAGGTTTTTTTGCAATGTCTTGAAGACACACCCTAGGAAGGTGCACAGTCAAGGTGTCATACGATGGAGTCCCCCACAATTACAATAGCACTTTGGCTGTTGAGAGTTTCAAAACGATTGCTTAACTGCAACATCCGCACTTCTCTGCAAGTACTCCTCGCTGCAGCTTACAGAACGGGCATAGGTAAACCTGAGCAGAGTTAAATGTTTAGCCTAGTCCATATTTCTCTTTGGAGGCTCCCTTTTTCTTTGATGCTTCCACACTCTGCCTTGAATGGGTGCAGGGGAAAAAAATATATTTGCTGGCTTCAAGTGGCTCCGGGGTGTGGACGAAGATGGCAGGCAATTGCTGTAAGGATAAGAAATCTCATAATGCCCTGCTACATCAAGTTATAGCTTAAGGACTTTCAGGTGTTTTATAGCAAGTGTGACACTTTAGTATCTGTTCCTCCAAAACCTTCAGTTCTTCATCACAACTCATATCCACTGTTCTCCAACCTTTCTGTGGGATCTTGCAGTTGATAAAAAAGAGTGATAAGCAAAAACACAGATCTTCGGCACAAGACTTTTCAACACAGGAAGTAAACAGCAATATAACATAAACAGAGAATGAGTGAGTTTTTAGTCTGGAGTAGAATGTTGAATTAGGCCTAGGCAGAGTAGTTCAGGAAACTAAAGCTACAAATGAGAAACATAAGAAATTTGACAATCAAGAAGAGACCATTCAGTCCATCAAGCCAGATTGTTTATCTAATAGCTATGTTGTCCAGAGCTGAACAGATCTGAATGAGTCTTTGCCAAGACCTTGTAAGATCTCAGCTGCCTGATATTTATATTTTGTTAGCACTGCTATCTGGTATATTTTCAAGTTTTTGAATAAAAATGAGTTTTTATGTGTTTAAGCTGGAACATATTTGCACAAATTTCAGCAGGAAATAAATGCAGTAACAGTATAGTTATTATTACAACAATCATTATCTAATATCTAGGTTTTGAAGGTTTCTACTATGTTTGCTTTGTGATTTCCAGTTTGTATTTATAACATTCTCAACCTAACAGCAAGTGTTTCTTTCAATCTTAGAATAGTAGATTATGTGAAGTAGCAATGTGTGTTTTACGTTCATTTTCTGTTTTATCTGTCAAAACATTACATTTTTAACATAATCATACAGTATATGCAGCTTGAACATGACTCATCTCATCCAGAATCCACTTAAATCTGTGGTGATATATAGTACTACTATAACACATTTTGAAGCTTAAATGAAAAAGTAACATTTAACCTTTTAGTCAGTCATTATCCAACCCGCTATATCCTAACACAGGGTCATGGGGGTCTGCTGGAGACAATCCCAGCCAGCACAGGGTGCAAGGCAGGAACAAACCCCCGTGCAGGGTGCCAGCCCACCGCAGGGCACACACACACACTAGGGACAATTTAGGATCGCCAATGCACCTAACCTGTATGTCTTTGGACTGTGGGAGGAAAACGGAGCACCCTGAGGAAACCCACGGGGAGAACATGCAAACTCCACGCAGGGAGGATCCAGGAAGCAAACCCAGGTCTCCTTACTGCGAGGCAGCAGCGCTACCACTGCGCCGGCCTAACCTTTTAGTCGATCGCTTAAATGTGTTCCAGTACACAAATTATTGACATAATTAAAAGGTTTATACAGCTGCCACATTTAAATTTTATTGCTGTCTCCTTCAAATCTTACTAAGTGTTTTGAACAATTATTGCATTTGTCTCAACCACACCCTGGGTAAGACCATTAATAGCATTATTTTGTTCTAGTTCTTTCTATTAACTCTCCAAAGACAGGAAGACACAAATCCACAAACAGAGCAGTTTCAGTTTTAACTTAAAACACTCACATAATTAAAACAAAATGTACTTCCGTGCATTACAACATGTTAAATACATAATAAGGCCCCCATTATTCACTTCTCTTGTGAGTTCTTCTTCTTCTTAATATTTAAGGATAGTTACTTGTTATTTATTAAGTGAAGTGTAAAGATTTGTGAGAGCAGAACTCAAGCCAACTTTAAAACAGATAATGTTTTAGAAACCATAGCAACTTTAAATAGTGAAGCATTTTGTATTGCACTTTCTCCCTTTAATTCTTTCAGCTTCTTCTTAACAAGCAGTGTGACCTTTAAATTTATTTTTATTAATGGAAATAAATGCAGAGGAAGGGGAATGTACAAGGGGGAAACAAAGTAGCACATAAACGAGAGTAAAAGAAAATCTATGTGGGCCTAACTAAATGCACATTTTCAGCTCTGTCTGCATGGCAAGGTGCCTACCTACATTACAGTAGAGGGTGACTACTTTGGGGACTTCAGAAGTAACTTTGAGGCTCAGAAGTGGCCTTGAGAACTCCTGGGGTTTCCCTTCCTGAATTCCCCCTAGCATTCCCCGGTATCTCTATAATCCCAAAACCCACTTCTCAATTAAAGGGCCATGCCCAATGCAATAGGTAATAGAGAAGCACATGTGACATGTTTCCTGCTGCCACCTATTGGATATGGGAACATTTTCTTATTAATTGCAGTCTCCCACTGTCCTTCTGTTAAATGAACAGCTCCATCTGGGGATAATTTGACTATTTTGACAGGTCTAAACCAATGGTGGTTGCCAGAGCTGTCTTTACATGAGATATATTAAATAACTTTACGTAACAAGATATAATATAAAAACTATATGTCATGCCATGATTTGTGTCAGCTTAATGATTTCCTGTGCATCTCTGTGTCTCAGAGCAGTAGCATTTTCTGATTTTCAAATGAAATTAGTTTTCTTGGCCATTTATTGTGATCTCAAGCTTTACGTAATATAGTATCAAGCGTATTCTGAAATGCTAGGTAAGGCTTTCTAATTAAGAAAGTAATTGACTTAATGAAGTACTTGGCAGCCTGGCTGAAATAAATACTCACTGATACTGCTTTAGTTGAAATCTGCAGGCTCTCCTATTCTCCTTGTGTTGAAACACTGTAACTTCAGCTGACCTAATACTGAACATGTAACACTTAGATTTTGTCACAAGAGTATGCAGTAAAGATCTTTGAAAATTCTATCCTTTCCTTTAAACTTAAGTTCTGAGTCAGTATAAGGGTTCATATAGCACACTGGTCATTCTAATATGTTTCTACTTGAATACACATACAGTTATATGAAAAAGTTTGGGAACCCCTCTTAATTCTTTGGATTTTTGTTCATCATTGGCTGAGCTTTCAAAGTAGCAACTTCCTTTTAATATATGACATGCCTTATGGAAACAGTAGTATTTCAGCAGTGACATTAAGTTTATTGGATTAACAGAAAATATGCAATATGCATCATAACAAAATTAGACAGGGCACCCCAACAGAGATATTACATCAATATTTAGTTGAGCCTCCTTTTGCAAATATAACAGCCTCTAGACGCCTCCAATAGCCTTTGATGAGTGTCTGGATTCTGGATGAAGGTATTTTTGACCATTCTTCCATACAAAATCTCTCCAGTTCAGTTAAATTTGATGGCTGCCGAGCATGGACAGCCTGCTTCAAATCATCCCATAGATTTTCGATGATATTCAAGTCAGGGGACTGTGACGACCATTCCAGAACATTGTACTTCTCCCTCTGCATGAATGCCTTTGTAGATTTCGAACTGTGTTTTGGGTCATTGTCTTGTTGGAATATCCAACCCCTGCGTAACTTCAGCTTTGTGACTGATGCTTGAACATTATCCTGAAGAATTTGTTGATATTGGGTTGAATTCATCCGACCTCAACTAGCCACACAGCCCCACAGCATGATGGAACCTCCACCAAATTTGACAGTAGGTAGCAGGTGTTTTTCTTGGAATGTGGTGTTCTTCTTCCACCATGCAAAGTTCTTTTTGTTATAAACAAATAATTCAATTTTTGTCTCATCAGTCCAAAGCACTTGAATGAATCTGGCTTGTCTAAATGAGCATTTGCATACAACAAACGACTGTTTGTGGCGTGAGTGCAGAAAGGGCTTCTTTCTCATCACCCTGCCATACAGATGTTCTTTGTGCAAATTGCGCTGAATTGTAGAACGATGTACAGATACACCATCTACAGCAAGATGTTCTTACAGGTTTTTGGAGGTGATCTGTGGGTTGTCTGTAACCATTTTCACAATCCTGCGCATATGCCGCTCCTGTATTTTTCTTGGCCTGCCAGACCTGCTGGGTTTAACAGCAACTGTGCCTGTGGCCTTCCATTTCCTGATTCCATTCCTTACAGTTGAAACTGACAGTTTAAACCTCTGAGATAGCTTTTTGTAGCCTTCCCCTAAACCATGATACTGAACAATCTTTGTTTTCAGATCTTTTGAGAGTTGCTTTGAGGATCCCATGCTGTCACTCTTCAGAGGAGAGTCAAAGGGAAGCACAACTTGCAATTGACCACCTTAAATACCTTTTCTCATGATTGGACACACCTGTCTATGACGTTCAAGGCTTAACTAGCTAATCCAACCAATTTGTTGTTGCAAGTAATCAGTATTGAGCAGTTACATGCATTCAAATCAGCACAATTACAAGGGGACCCAAATTTTTGCACAGCCAGTTTTTCACATTTGATTTAATTTCATACAACTTAATACTGCTTCACTAAAAATCTTTGTTCGGAAAACACCCCAGTACTCAGATGTTCCTAGGAAATGAAAGACATACCACTGTTATCTTTTTTGTTGAAAGTAAATTATTATGCAGGCTGAGAGGGGTTCCCAAACTTTTTCATATTATTGTATACTAGCAAATGTTATGTCATAATGTATGGGCATTCCTAACTAACGTGTCTGTTGGCTATTCTACCTCCCTGTGACCTGCACTTGTTAGTGTGATACCTGTGCAGTTATTATATGGATGTCTTTTTCTCTGGTCATGGTTGTTATATGTGTGGCACCATCAAAGCAAAATGAACAGTCGAGAACATACTGTAGATTCAAAAATTATGTCAATTTAGTTTGTCGCTTAAATACGTTTAATTTCCCTTTTTCTATGTGGACATTAAAAATAAACTGCAGACTACAGACCTGCTTTCATGATTTCCTATTCACTTATTCATTTTAATCCTGGCAGGTTAACTTGTTCTTCCTGTGCTTTACTCATTTGCCTGATTATTGTTCTGAACGAAGAAAAAGCTGGAATTAATTTATGAGGCACTGATGACCAGTTTTAAATTAAACTTTGCTCTGTATAACAAATGTATCTCATTTGAAATGTAAACCAGTCTAGTGTACACAGCATTCTGAATTGTCTTGGAAGTATAGTGTAACATTGAACATATAACAGTGATCTTTTCCATATGAACAACTAAAATATAGAACAGAATGTACAGGAATGCCAATGTTGTTCACCATCTTTATGTTGTCCATTTACACATGTGTTTATAATAGACATAACTTTATCTGTCCCCAGTCGAAAATTTAGCTTTTTACACAAGTTCTTTTTTAAATTAATAAATAAATAGATAAATAAATACACACACACACACACTCTGTTCTCAGCACACACCAGAATGACTAAAAGGAAGAAAATTTAAAAAGACATAAAACGTCTGACTCGACAATTATAGTCATGGTGTAGCATTATACAGGCGTATTGCTGTTGCTATAAAAGAGCCCGAGTAGTGTTTCCTGGCACACTTCTCTTGAATGATTTGTTCATTAAAAGTCGTTAGTGTTAGTGTGTCAGAGAGAGGATGTGCATCATTGTCCATAATGTCACTCAGTTTTGTTTAATTTCTCTATGTTACATCCCATAAGTGAGCTTGCCCGTTAAATTAGCTTGTTGTTTCGGTGGGCCTCTCCTGAAGTGATGTTACTAGTGCAGCACACCAGAGTGTATAATTACAGTGTTTTTATAACAGAACTAGTCAGTATTGTTTTCATTAGTTCATCCACAATGAATGGTTTTGAGATTTGCAGAACTGGAAAATAAAGGCAATACACAGCAAAAAGGGAAAAAAATACAGAACTTCAGCAGTGTGCTATTCACCTACTCCAATTAATCCATAGCTATAAGTGAAAAAAAAATCTTCTACCTAATATATTACTTAATATGTCTTTTAAAGATCATTTAAGGATGGAAAAGTGGGATACTTATCTAAGACATATGGCTTCATCAAGACACTTGATCGTGCTTAAGATAGTATCTAATAGCACCTCAATTCAGAAAGTGGCTCAGAGGAAACTATAGACTTGAATTACAACACTACACGCATTATCCAAGGGATGTCAAACTCAGATCCTTGGAAAGCCGCCATTGCTCCATGATTTCATTCCAGACTTTTTAATTAGTAACCAATTACTTTTGCCAACATGACAGCTAACTTTGTACATGCCTGTTCATCATACAATATTTATTTCAATAATATAATAGAAAAGAAAAAGGCGAAGGTCTGAGAAATATTGAACTGGTCTGGACCACAAAAATTGTGAGAGTGCTCTCAGTAAAAAAAATGTAAAGAAAAGAAAATCAACAGATTTGGTGTGGTAGAATAATGCCATTACTAAGCCATAAAGATAAAAAGCAAGTTTCATTAATAGCAAAAAAAATGTTTCTTATTAAGAATTTGGATATAGCAAAAATGGTGGCCCTACAGTAAATAAGAGAGCCATGAGTTAGCTAGTCATCTGTGATGATATGGGTTCCGCTCCATGCTCCCATCTTGCTTCTGGGAGCTCTGAACCCGACATCGTCAGTAATGTCACTGATGAGCTGGACAGTGAGGCACAACAAAGCAAGGGGATGGTGCAAAAAGTGCAAAAGTGCTTTTATTAAAACAGTCAAAACCAAAAAACAGTGTTCAAATAAATAGTGCAGTGCATCAAGAATCTTCAAATAAATAATCCAATAAAAACAAGTGAAAGGTAGAGGTTAAAATCCAATAGAAAAAAATCCTTTAAAAACCAGAGGTTAAAATAATGGCTGGAAGCCATCATTTTAAAAACAGATCCCTTCTACTGGTGACTCCCCTGCTTCTCCCGTCCAGGCTATGCACCAGGGCAGCCACCCTACCAGCAGCTGACCTTCTTTCTGCTGGTCTGTTCACCTCGCCGATCCCTGGCTCTGGTAGGCTTCACCAAACCATGACTCGGGCTCCCCAGCAACCAGGGTGCTCACGCTGGGGCTCTCACTACCCAAGTCCTGACTCCCGCTTCCTTCTCGGCCTTATGCCGTGAGCAACCCTCCTTCCGGTCACTCCCGCTCCTCACTAATGCTCAGCGGGAGCGACCACTATCGACTGCTCCTGGGGTTCCAGCCAAACACCCAGGCTCACTGCTCAGCTGCATTTGTTCTCTACTACAAACACCTTTGCTCGTTCATACACAGGCTTTCTCCTCCCTGCTTCCTGTCTTCTTCTTCTACTCCTGTAACCTCTGTTCATCTTTTTCTGTTTCTTTCCCCCCTAGCCACCTCACGCTTCTATTATTTATCACGGGGACGTGGATCAGGTGTGGCAATTAGAAGCTCCCGGCATCAATTACGGATGTGGACGACTCCTCACCTGTGCTCTTAAGCGAGGACCACCCGCATCATGAATCACCTGGGAACCTGCTCTGGCCACACTACCACACCCCATCTCTAAGCCACGAGTACGGCGACTATTTATTTAAAAAGTGGCCTTTTTGACTTGAGCTGTGGACCCGCTACACCACATCATCTGCTGAGTAATTTTTCATCTCATTATTGCCCTACTTCTTTTTTTCCAGCAATCAAATAATGGTTTTGAGTATTAAAAAGCAAGTCAGATAAAATTAAGGGGAAAGAAGTGTGTTCCATAGCTTGAGTATTGCTTACAAATTAAGATAGTGGCTGGAATGAGAACCTACAGTCACTCCAGCCCTGTGGAATCTGAGTTTAACAGCTCTGGGTGAGGATAATGTAAAAATACTAAAAGAGGCACAGTGTTGGCTATAAGGTGTTGAGGTACCAATAGGACACCCTCTTTATTAACCTAAAATAGTCTGTTTTAAGGTAAGACAGTTGATAATAGCTTGGGCTGCTGGTCTATCAAGTATTGGCCACTTCCATTTACATTGTACTATTATAACAGAAGGACTATGGGTTAAAGAAATGAGTTGTAGGCTGCTGTGTCATGTCAAAGTCCTTTTCCAGGTGTGCCTTTAAAATTCTAAGCCCTAAGAGACAATCATTTCCAAAATAATCAACTAGAATAAATTGTATTCTTTAGTATTTCAACTAATACATCAGATGACTCAGGCACCGCCAAGAGTGGCAGCCTTTTCAGCAGCTCCGTGTACAACTTTATTTTTCTACCTTTTATGTTTCTCTTTTTTTATTATTTTTTATTGATCACTCCTATCACTTTCTTTTATGTGGATTTGTTCCCTGGACACTCTTACTTTTACAACGTGGACATGGATTTTTACACGCCGAGACTCGTCTATTCAAGTAGTCAACTTCAAGAACTGAGAACAAATGCCAGTGTCGGTGTGGTTCCCTATTTACCCGACGAGGTAAGAAGGTGGTATCGTGGCAGCAGAGCCGGCACTAAGCTAAAAAAGAAGCGGCTTGCGAGAAAGTGGCGTTTTAAGCCTTCAGTGCCTTCTGTGATCCTGGGAAATGTGAATTCAATATCAAATAAGATCGATGAACTGGCTGCACTGGTGAAAAATGTCAGAACCTACAGAGAAGCAGTTTGTTGTGCTTTTGCGAAACGTGGCTAACTACCACCATCCCAGATGCTAACGTGGAGCTACCCGGGTTTAGCACAGTTAGAGCGGACAGAGACGCAAGTATCTGTGGGAAGCACAAAGGAGGAGGACTAGCTCTCTATGTCAATACAACGTCAAAATCTCCACGTCAAAATCTCCACTTGCTGCAGGGACATGGAACTGTTGGCTGTAAGTTTGCGTCCCTATTACTTACCCAGAGAGTTTGGACACGTCATTTTTGTTATTGTTTACATCCCTCCTCAGGCGGACGTGGAGATAGCGAGTGACATCATCCATTCTGCTGTTGCTAAGTTACAAACGCAGTACCCTGAGGCGCTTGTGCTAATCGCTGGAGACTTTAACCATGTGACGCTGGACAAAACATTACCTGCCTTCTCCCAGTATGTGGACTGTAACACCCGGGGAAATAGGACTATTGACTTACTGTATGCAAACGTTAAAGACGCATACAGTGCCACCCCTCTGCCTGCGCTTGGGAAAGCAGATTATAACCTGCTTCTGCTTCAGCCTCACTACAAATCAAGAGTGAGGGAGCTACCTACAACCACACGCTCATTCAGGAAGTGGTCCCCTGAGGCAGAGCAGGCTCTGAGAGACTGCTTTGGAAATACGGACTGGGATATCCTGCAGGGATCACATAGTGAGAACATTGAGGAGGTTCTTCTGCACTACTGACTACATCAACTTCTGTATGGACATTGCAGTTCAAGTAAGATCAGTGCACTGCTATGCTAACAACAAGCCATGGATTACAAGTGACATCAACCAGAAGAAAAGGGCTTTTAAAGGCGGTGATCAGCGCATGCAGAAGGAACTCAGAGTCCAGCTCAGGGCGGTGAAGGAACAGTACAGGAGAAAGCTGGAGCAGAAGTTGCAGAATAACAGCATGAAGGAAGTGTGGGATAGGATGAAGATCATCACTGGCTGCGGCTCGAAGCGGGGTGCCACCATCGAGAGAGCTGTGGAGAGCACAAACCAAATGAACAACTTTTTTAACAGGTTTGACCACCCTAACCTACCTCGGAGTACTGCACCCTCCACCCATCCTTCTGCTGATACCAGCATAGGAGAGACAACCCCACCCACAATTACAGCAGCGCAGGTGACCAGAGAGCTAAGGAGACTTCGTGCCAGCAAAGCAGCGGGTCCAGATGGAGTATCACCACGACTGCTGAAGGTCTGTGCATCGGAGCTGGGGAGTCCTCTACAGCGCATCTTCAACCTGAGCCTGGAACAGGGGAGAGTCCCAAGGCTTTGGAAAACATCTTGCATCACCCCAGTCTCAACGATATCACGTCCAGGTGACCTGAACAACTTCCGGCCTGTCGCTCTGACGTCACATGTGATGAAGACCATGGAGAGGCTGCTGCTTCACCATCTGAGGCCACAGGTTCAACACGCCCTCGATCCTCTGCAGTTCGCATATCAGGAGAAGGTGGAAGCGGAGGACGCCATCATTTACATGCTACACTGATCACTCTCCCACTTGGACAGAGGCAGTGGTGCTGTAAGAATTATATTTCTAGACTTCTCTAGCGCCTTCAAAACCATCCAACCTCTGCTCCTTAGGGACAAGCTGACAGAGATGGCAGTAGATTCATACCTAGTGGCATGGATCGTGGACTATCTTACAAATAGACCGCAGTATGTGCATCTCGGGAACTGCAGGTCTGACATTGTGGTCAGCAACACAGGAGCGCCGCAGGGGACTGTGCTTTCTCCGGTCCTGTTCAGCCTATATACATTGGACTTCCAATACAACTCGGAGTCCTGCCACGTGCAAAAGTTCACTGACGACACTGCTATCGTGGGCTGCATCAGGAGTGGGCAGGAGGAGGAGTATAGGAACCTAATCAAGGACTTTGTTAAATGGTGCGACTCAAACCACCTACACCTGAACACCAGCAAAACCAAGGAGCTGGTGGTGGATTTTAGGAGGCCCAGGCCCCTGTGATCGTCAGAGGTGACTGTGTGCAGAGGGTACAGACCTATAAATACCTGGGAGTGCAGCTGGATGATAAATTGGACTGGACTGCCAATACTGATTCTCTGTGCAAGAGAGGACAGAGCCGGCTATACTTCCTTAGAAGACTGGCGTCCTTCAACATCTGCAATAAGATGCTGCAGATGTTCTATCAGACGGTTGTGGCGAGAGCCCTCTTCTACGCGGTAGTGTGCAGGGGAGGCAGCATTAAGAAGAAGGACGCCTCACGCCTGGACAAACTGGTGAGGAAAGCAGGTTCTATTGTTGGCATGGAGCTGGACAGTTTGACATCTGTGGCAGAGCGACGGGCGCTCAGCAGGCTCTTATCAATTATGGAGAATCCACTGCATCCACTAAACAGTGTCATCTCCAGACAGAGGAGCAGCTTCAGTGACAGACAGTCAATGTCCTGCTCCACTGACAGACTGAGGAGATCATTCCTCCCCCACACTATGCGACTCTTCAATTCCACCCGGGAGGGGGGTAAACGTTAACATTATTCAAAGTTATTGTCTGTTTTTACCTGCATTTTTATTACTCTTTAATTTAATATTGTTTTTTTGTATCAGTATGCTGCTGCTGGAGTATGTGAATTTCCCCTTGGGATTAATAAAGTATCTATCTATCTATCTATCTATCTATCTATCTATCTATCTATCTATCTATCTATCTATCTATCTATCTATCTATCTATCTATCTATCTATCTATCTATCTATCTATCTATCTATCTGATACGATTAACATAAACATTTCTTATCTTTTTTAACAATACCCATTCTAAAATCAAGACACTTGATAGTGCTTAAATTAGGGGGTTCATGGAAAATATTGTACAGTTACATACAGTACTAAAATAAATTTAAACAAGTCTTAATAAGCAGCATTCACTTGTTTTTAAAGTTATCCAAACAAAAAGGTTATGTGTTTTGAGAATTACATCTTTTCATCATGAAAAGGTTAATGGAAAAAATGTTTTACAGTGCTATATTTAAAATTGTTGACTTTTAAAGTAGATTTTGCTTGAAATACTTAACAGATGTTACTCTTGTTATGTGATGAATGGAGATAATTTATAGTAAAAGCTGAAAAAAATCCTACTAGTGTAAAATAATTTTATTTTTTACTATGTTCATTTCAAACAAACTGGTAATGATTCAAATAGAAAGTCAGCAGGAACACAAAAATATAAGACATAAAAGTCAAATTCACCAAGTCACAGGAAAATAGTTTTATATCATAGTTTAAAATTTGACGTTTCATAATCTTTGTGGCCATCCATTCATTTCATTACCTTGCTTATCCAAATTCATTGTTATGAGAAATTAGAATTAGTCCTGGCAACATACAGGGCTTCTGAATCTGCAACCTAAAATGTTGTTAATACTATATTATTGTTAAATTCTTACATAATTAATGTAAATTAATGGCTGACTCTAAATTGGCCCAGTATGAGTGACTGTGGCTGTGGCAGTCTGTCTGCCCTGACACTGACATCTTAACCAAAGATAGTTTAAGCTTTTCTTCTTATAGTTTTGGAATAGATTGAAGCTCCCTGCATTGGACTAAATGTATTCAGCTCATAGACTGACTTATCAACAGTAGCCGAATGTTGATGCCATGGCTTGGATCTCTGTCTCACATGTCCAAAGACCTAGGTTGGTTTCCAGCTAGTTCATTTTCTTTGATTGGTATGCAAGTTCAGGCCAGATCAATGTGAGTGTTCTCCAGTTTGAATGTCTGGATCTGGCATTTGATGGGAACCCCATTCAGAGGTGCACCTGCTTCAGAGATAAACTCCAGATTTATGTTTCTCTGTATTAAAAAAAGATTCACATAATAGATGGATGAAGGGATGGCTGTTTACAATTCCTTTATATACCTGCTTTCCACCTTCTTGATTCACTTAGTTTACTAGGGGATTATGGAAGCTAAAACTCAAAGTCTATTGGCAAGATCAAGAATGTATGGCAGGGACCAGTATTGAAAAGGAATCCCACACCTCACGAAATATGTACAAGCATGTACCTGCACACACTCATACTGGGCAACGAATATAGTTTGGTGTGTAAGAAACACTCTGGGAAGGCAGAAAAATACCAGTGGAGAATGTTGAGACTCATTTGAATACATAAAACCATGCTATAGAAGAGTAAAGCCATAATTGTGTCCCTGGCACAGATTAGAAAAGAGAATAAAAGTGTTATAGTGTAACATTTATGGTGTACATTATATGAGTTGTGAAGAATTTGTAGCTGGGGTTTTCTAAGGAGAAAAGAGAAACACAAAAAATACTTCTACACAAAATCCTGTGTCAAAATAGAGGTCGTAAGTGCATATAATGATTGTAAAGAAAATCTGGAGGAAAGTTTATATTGAGATAAATCAGCAGAGGCTAATGTTTGCTTAGTAGGAAAATATGTATATAAATGAAACAAGGTTGAACTGCACCAGAGCATCTTGCAGAGTAGAGCAGTGCTGCAACTGGGAGCGTTTTTTCTTCATGTCAGTAGGCAAAACCATAATCTGTGGAAATTATTGTTTGTACTGTATGTAAAAAAACACTACCACATCTACTATCTTGCTCTGTGCTATGTCAGGGGAATAAAAGCTAAGGCTAGGGAGGAGAATACTTGGTTTAAATTATTTTTATGCAAAATGCAAGATTAATAGTGATAGGCAGTATTTTTATAGAATCAAAGGATTGGATACATTCATCAGTGTCAGCACTTGTTCACCTTAAGTAAATGTTGCAGTTTGATTTCATGGGTATGCCACATTCTTATTTATTTTTTCTTCATATTGCATAAACAATAGGTATAATGCATTTTCCAACGTTGTTAATTAAATTTTATTTCCCTAGCAATACAAAAGGAACCAATACATCAGCGTCATTCATTTTAGTAAGTGATGAACACACTTACTTGTCATTTGCATATTTGTATTTACAATGATAATAAAAGTCATAGAACTTTACACATTAACATGGGTGGCAGTGGATAGCACTGCTTCCTCTCAGATCAGGCATGAATCCTGGCCCAGCTGCTGTCCGTATGAAATCTACACATTTTCTCTGTAAATGTTTGAGTTTTCTTGGGATTGTTATATTCAGTTTCTTTGTCGTTTACATAGCAGACTTCATTTGTAGATAAAGTAGCACAGATATATTCATAGTAATGTAAAGCAAAAGAAAAAAACAGCATGGTTTAAGACCTTCTGGAATCAACCCTGGTAATCGTCTGTCCTCACTGTGCAGAGCAGCTGGCTGGGGTCTTTACAAAGATCTTTAACCTGTCACTGTCCCAGGCCTCAGTTCCTCCCTGTTTGAAATCCTCCATCTTACTCCCTTTACCAAAACAATCGCCCATAACCTGCCTGAATGTCTATCGGCCAGTAGCGCTCACACCGGTGCTGATGAAGTGTTTTGAGAGACTGGTCCGGAGTCATATCATGTCCTTCATCCCTTCCACCTTTGATGCACACCAATTTGCTTACAGGGCTAACCGGTCTACTGAGGACACTGTTGCTGCTGCTCTACATGCTACATTATCCCATCTGGTGCATCAGGGGAGCTACGCACATCTCCTCTTTATTGATTTTAGCTCTGTTTTTAACACCGTCCTCCCTCACAGATTGGTGTGCAAGCTGCTAGCCCTGGGACTCCCGTATTCAACCTGTATATGGATTAAAGACTTCCTGACAGACCACACACAAAGGGTTAGGGTGGGCCCTCACATCTCCTCGGCCATCAGCATTTGCACCGGCTCTCCTCAGGGCTGTGTGCTGAGTCCCCTGCTCTTCACGCTGTACACAAATGACTGCCCCCGCCCACCACAGCATTACCATTGTCAAATCTGCAGACGACACCACTGTGGTGGGGCTCATCTCTGGGGAGGATGAGTCCGCCTACAGGGACGAAGTGGAGCATGACAGCATGGTGCACTGACAACAACCTGCTCCTGAACACAATTAAGACCAAGGAGCTCATTGTGGACTTCAGGAAAAAGAAAATGGACATCAAACCACTCTACATCAGAGGGGACTGTGTGGAGAGGGTGTCAGACTTCCGCATCATGGAAGACCTATCCTGGGGTGTGAACACAGCTGAGCTGGCGAAGAAGGCTCAGCAGAGACTTTATTTCCTGAGAGTCCTCAGGAAAAATAACATCCCCCAAAAACTGCTGGTGTCCTTCTATCACTGCTCTGTTGAGAGTATCCTGTGCTATGCCTCTGCATGTAGTTTTCCAGCTGCACAACAGCGCAGAGGAAAACACTTCAGCGGATCGTAAAGACTACACAGCAGATCATCGGCTGCTCTTTACACTCTCTGGATGAACTGCACAGCTCTTGCTGCATAAGGAAAGCAGAAAATATCTTAAAAGACTCCTCACACCCTGCTCATGACATGTTCCAACTGTTGCCATCATGCAAAAGATATAGAAGCATCAAAACACAGACTAATAGACTGAATAACAGTTTCTACCCTGTTGCTATTAGGGCACTGAATGCCACCTAATCACCACCAATGCAGCAGTGTAATAGATGACATCTTGTGCAATAGTGTTCATGTGCAATTAAGGTCTTATGTTGAATGTTTGTGTTCTACCTTATTTCTTCTTATCCTTTTGTACTTATATTTATTTATATTCTGATTCTGATTCAAAATATGTAGAGTTTTTAAACCTCCACCACATAGAATGAATAGAAAGAAAGCCCATTGTCATTTTTGATTTAGGCCATGACAGTTTTTATATGTTCATTGTATAATAATAAAGAGTAACATTTATTAAATTGATTCAGTTGCACACCTCAATAATTAATGCATTTGGCCTTATAATGATTTTTTTAATAGCGCAAATTGTTTTTTTGTCTTCTCCCCTAGTAAGATATTACAAATACAAAATGATTTGTAATTGACGATCTTCTAGTAAAATAGAAATGGATGTTATAAAAACTAGCAAATACAGTTTAGTACTGATGATTTTCATAGAGATTTTAGTGCTTACATTCAATGCATAAAATGTCAGTTTACTTTCAACATCCCTGGCATACCCATCCATCCATCCATCCATCCACCAGTTTTCCAATCTAGCTTGTCCTGAGCAGGGTAGTAGGTAATGGCATGCCCATTCCTTAAAAAACTGATGAATGAGAGTTCTTGGATTGTCTGTAATAAATATTGTTAAAGAACAGTACAGACCCCTTGACACTTTCTGAAGAATGCACAAATGCAAAAAGCAACTTTATATGCAATTACTTGAATACATTGTGCAGTCAACACGCAGCAGCAAATGACTGACCATCGTGCAAACCTTTTTACATCAATGTGACATTTTCTCAATGTTAAGTGAACAGTGACACTAGATGATGTGTTTTAGGCTTCCCAGATGTCATAGGAGCAATAAACTGCAAATGTGTGAATAATGGACTGCCGAGCTCATTAGAGGCCAACTATGGGAAATAAAAATGCACATGGTGGTCCTTTTAAATGACATTGACGTGTATGGTCAGTTAGGCATTTTGATGAGGGCAAACTTCTTCAGCAGGAGTGACATTGGAGCATCATACCAGTGACAGAAGCTGCAGCTTTCTTTTTGATTGCTGAATGTGCAATATATATTTGCATATAAACGTTCTAATAATTCTGAAGCATATTCTTGTATATAATTTTCAATTGATACCACATGTGCCTCATATTGCTACTGACAGTTACTTGTTTCAAGTATGATTTTCACAAACTATATAAGTATATAAACTACATTTATATATATTTTTAATATGAGTAACTCTAATTAATATTTCATTTTACAATGCATTTCAGCATCGGTCTGCTAGAGTTTGTCACACAGCCTCTCTCTCTTTCTCAATAGCAGATGCATTTCCTTTTTGTGTTATTATTGATGAACTATTATTTCTTGATCAACTGCTAGAAAGGCCACCACTGTCTCAGTTACATGTTCTTCTATTTTATGATCATTAAATTAAACTTTTCAAAGCAGTCCCACATTACGCGATACATTGTTATCAGTTTCACGCTTATAGTCACAGGTACACTGTCTGCTGATATTGCACTCTCCTCTGTGCATTATGAGCTATGATAGTTTGACGGTCTATTTGCGAGATAGCTTAAATCTCACAAGTCCATGCATAATTGTGGTTTGCCTAAGACCGCCTTGATTTACCATTTATTGAACCGACTGAGCCTCGATTGGAGAATGAGGCTTATTCAAGTGAGACTTATTCAGCTATGTGTCAATTTCATAAGCATGCTGCATGGGATTCCCCCAGGCTGGACTGCCTTCTCAGTATATACCATTGTGATTTTCCTCCATTGGTTTGGATAAATTTCTTCCAGAAAAAAATATGGTGTCTCTGAAATTTGAGATTGTTTGCAGTTGTTCCATGTAGTAAGAAAGTATCGAGAAGTTTGGTCTTGTTTAGAAAGGATCAGAAGATGGTAAAGCTGAAGTCATAATCAGAGGAATAGCTGAGGTCAAAACCATCAAAAAACAAAAGTGAACTAAGCCTAATATGTAAATCAAAAATAAAAGTACAAGAGAACAAGTGAAAAGTCAATTCCTATAAGCTCTTTAGGAAGGTAACCCCTAACACCAGAAAATTTATTTATTTTGAAAACCAAAATCAAAATCTTGGACACCAAGACACGCATAAATTCTCATTAAATACTTGCTAACATCATTTGATGAAAGCAGGGATGCATGACTATTCACAAAATCACCACCAAAACCAAAAACAGTATTAAACAGGGGTCACCAGCTCCGGTCCTGGAGGACCACCTTGGCTGTAGGTTGTCATTCTAACCCTTTTCTTAATGAGTGACTTGTTTTTGCTGCTAATTAACTTCTTTTTAACTAATTTTAATTGACTTGTTCTTGAAGACACAGACCCCATAATTGTTTCTTTTTCCTTAATCAGCAGCCAAACAATAATGAGATACAAAATGAGCCAAAACAACTGGTGTCCATCATACAATATCTGTAAATAAAGAAAAATGAAGGTCTCGGGAATGCTGATCTGCTGAGGTCCTCAAAACATTTTAACACTGCTCTTAGAAAGAGAAAATCAACAATTTAGGAAATGTCTGCTATTGCACCACGAGAGCAGCAACAAGCCATGGAATTAAAGAATGGGTTTAATTAACAACAAGAACTGGCACCTCATTAAGCAGCTGATTGGAGTGAAATTGGTTAGATTTTGAGGCCCTCACTTAGTTGGTCTTCTGTTGGCTTCCTCACGTCACATTTCATTTCTGTTTGGGTGCCATTTAAGGAAAGAAATTAAGCAATTCAGAGGAACAAATCTTAAAAAAGCAATTCAATTAAAATTAATTCAAAAGAAGTTAATGTGCAGCACAAACAGGGCACTCTTTTATAAATAGGGTTAGAATGAAAATCTGCAGCCACGGTTGTCCTCAAGGACTGGACTTGGCGACCCCTGATCTAGAAGATGACAGCAGCTGCTATACAGAAATGGTGCACAAAATTATGAACAAAATAATGAAGTGATACAATGAAAACAAAAAACTAATCCTAAGTTGTCATTGATACAAAATTAAGAAATGAATGAAAAACAAAAATCATAACAAAAGTGTATTAGTTTGTGCCCTGTGATGGATTGTCAGCCAGTGTGAGGAAGGTTCCTACTTTCTATATTGTATATTGTACTCAGGATAAGGTCCAGTCCTCAAAACACTGAACTTTGATAAGTGCTTTTAAAGAATATATGGAAGGATTTCCTAACAGAGAGAAACATATGTATAAATATAATTTGTTCATGTTGTGGATTTAAAAGATTGAATAGTGTTCTTTAGACTTCAAATTGCACTGGAAATCAGGCACCAGAGCTCAGTTCTACACATTGGAATGAAGGATTTAATTAGCTAACCTAATTTCACATAGATTCAGTGCCTACTTCACTGACAGATGTGACACAAAATTAAATTGGATCCTTTATGGTCATCCTTTATGTGAAAGAGCTTTTTTTGGTCGACTTAAAAATCATTTTTGATTAATGTTCACTGCTGAATCTTTAGCTGCATATATTCATTTATTCTATACAACTCAACATAGGAACATTTTTAGGCAATTGAAAGATACTGCCATGTACACCTTACAGAACTGTTGAGCTATTCAGCAGATACCCCTGAATCTAGAGTAGCATTAGTCCTGCCACTTTAAACAAAGACATTCATTTGGGTATCCTCTAGCTTGTTCTCTTGGTGCTTATAGTCTGGAACAATAAAGACTGTATTAGGAATGGCAAACAGCTAGAATATCAGGCAGAGAGAGAGAGATGGGGTTAATCAAAAGTAATGTGTTGAAATGGCGTCAGATCTGGCTTTTTATTCAAGCTACAGTCCTATGGTGTATTGTTACCAGCAAGGCTAAACAGTTTCATTGCTTTTCTGTTTTTCTTTCTACTGTGCCTTGATTCTTAAGCATAAGCCACACAAGCTAAACCAATTAGACTTGAGTAGTTCTATGGTGTATTGTTTATTTTGTTAGTCAGGGTAACCTATTTCATATAAGATATTGTTCTTGTTTTCTTTTCAGATACTATATAGCCATATCTTTTAATTGAATAAGGCGGGATGAAGTTAGAAATGAAGTGAGAAACGGTAACTAGGTGTCATCACTATTAGATAGATAGATAGATAGATAGATAGATAGATAGATAGATAGATAGATAGATAGATAGATAGATAGATAGATAGATAGATAGATAGATAGATAGATAGATACTTTATTAATCTCCAAGGGGAAATTCACATACTCCAGCAGCAGCATACTGATAAAGAAAATATTAAATTAAAGAGTGATAACAATGCAGGTATACAGACAGACAATAACTTTGTATAATGTTAACGTTTAAACCCCCCCCCCCCCGCCCCCCCCTGGGTGGAATTGAAGAGTTGCATAGTGTAGGGGAGGAACGATCTCCTCAGTCTATCAGTGGAGCAGGAAAGTGACAGCAGTCTGTCGTATATTATTATAGTATAGTATTAAGTATATTTAATAGAAATGTGACAGATTAATAACTGTTGGTTGAACAGAGTTAAGTGTAAAAGAAATGCTTAAAGTGTTCATTGATTGTACATTTGCACTATGCAATCAGACCACCCTGTTTCACTGAGGAACATGTTGCACCAGAGGCAGTGACAGAAGAAGAAATAGTAGGAAATGCAGTGGGAAGACATTTTCAGTTAGTGCACCTGCATGCTGCATAATTTAATATGGTATCTTCCTCCTCTCAAGTCTTTCTATCAAACTTTAAGTTTCTGTCAGTCATTTCTCACATGATATCTTCTGGAATTCTTCAGTGTATTTTTTATATATGTGTACTGTATCTTCTTTGTATTTCAACCTGCAGTCTTGTTTCCCTTATGTATTTGGGTACACTTTTTCTGCAAATGTTTTTTAACCTCTGCTTAATGTTTAATATGAATCATAATCCTTAGAGACTGTGAATGTACAAGTCATTTTTAACCTTCAGACTTGCCTCCTATTTTCAATTAAGATGTGGATCTGTAAAGTTACACCTGGAAGATTTGCATGCTGCAGTTTCCTTAAGTGTATAATTGAACTGCATAATAGGTGCACATTCAATAGGAATCACATAGCATGAATCTCTTGCGGCTTACCTGTGTAATTAATTCCATGTAAAGCACAAAGTAGGTCATGTGATCAAATGCTTAAAGGTTCAAAAGTGATTCCCCTTAAATTGCTGATTACATATGTGTCCTTGAGGGGGGGCTTGTACCTGCACTTCTGAGGCTTGCTCTCAGAAGAGAAAAAATGAGTGGGAATGGCTGAAATGACCAGGGTTAACTGGTCTGATGCAAGAGTGAAAATGAGATTGAAAACTGCTTGCCTGACGCATGTCCTTCATAGCTCATTGGCTACAAAAGAGACACCTGTTGGTAGGTTGTTGGAAAATAAGCAGGGACCCATTAGGAGCTTTTCAGTGAAGAGGTTTGTTGTGCATAATGCTTATTCAGAATACAATTGTTACAGTGTAGAAGTATATACATATCTGTATTTAAATTCATAAACGTTTTCTCATGTTATTAGTTCAAATATGAAATCATGTTCAGGTAATTATAATATAGTTCATTTTTTGCATTGACTTTAAAAAAAAAGATTTAAAAGCTATCTTAAGAAGTATTACTACCCAGAGATAGAAAGGACATCTGGATGGCAGAGTGTATGTTAAAGGTCCAACATGAGTTTTATTTGTGCTAGAACATCTCCAAATACAGTACCAGTGTAGCCTTGAAAGAGCCAGCAAAGGGTAAGATCAGGAGTACTTTAGATAAGAGAAAGGTTGCAAAATGTTATACCTAAAAAGTCAAACCTAAAAGCAAGCAAACCCATGCCTCAGTTGAATTAACAAAATCCCAAGACAAAAGCAGTTCAAAATCTAAATTGATAAAAATCCAAATGAAATTCAGTGTAAAAAAAGGTTTACATCAACTTAATGCTGAAGCATTACACTACAGCTGGTGCAGACTTAAAAAGGTACTAGGGCAATCTCCCAGCCACAGCATGAGGGGACTCATTCCCCTATTAGGATGAGAGTGTAAAACAGCAACCTAACATCCAGATCATTCTGGATGTGGGGTGTGGGTGGAGCTATCAGTATTTCAGAAATGGAGAGTTCAATATATATTAGTCAGTCGTTAGTTGATTCGGATGCTTGTTATGTTCTTTATTAAGCTGAAAGAAGCGCCTTGTAAGTTGACAATAAAAAGTTAAGTTTTTGAAGCATTCAAGCCTTGTGTGTTGCTGCCTGCTATAAACTAATGACAAAGGGATCTCAGGAACAGGGTTTCACCTTGGAGCACAACACTCTGGCCCTGCAGCTTAATACCTCTGGGCACTCTGAAGGAGAAGCTCCCCAGCATCATCGCAACCATGGTCCAGAGACAGGCAGGAAAGGTAACACCCCTTAGATTCCACAATTAAAAACATAATGAACATACAAGAAAGGACTACTAAATACATAATCAGCATAATATATCAAAATAACACTAATTAAAGAATAATAAATATACATGAAAAGAATACAAAAACCTGCGGTGGGCCAGCACCCTGCCCAGGGTTTGGTTCCTGCCTTGCGCCCTGTGTTGGCTGGGATTGGCTCCAGCAGACCCCCGTGACCCTATAGTTAGGATATAGCGGGTTGGATAATGGATGGATGGATGGAATACAAAAACATACACAACAAAAATTCAAAGACAATAAACTAAAAACATAAAAAGACAAGAAACTTGAAGCCAGGGTTATAAACCTGATGGGTGAAGACAATGCCCCTTTATACTATAATATTCAGTAATGCTTGTCTATAACAAATACAGATGTTGGAATAGGAAGCTCTAGGTATATATACAGAATACTTTAAGTTAGAAATTAAAATATCCAGCAAACTTGCATAATTCTTTATTACTTATGGTACAGAAAAATATTTCAGTCTTGTTAATAAAATGATAGTGAAGCAATATTACTGTACATTAAATAAATAAGCTAAATTGAACCATAGATATGTACAGTATGACAACCTTTTGCTTGAAGATTTTTCAGTTTTTGTTAATGATATGGTACAACATAAAATTTAGAAAAGGCACAATGATGACACAAAAACCCTTCACTAATAATTGATCCTTCAGAAAAGAAATCAAGTTTCTACTGAGGGACCTTTCGAAGTGTCTCCTCCCTCTCCCAGCTGCTGTATTCCCTGAGTCAACATGGCGGTGAGGCATACATAGGATGCTGGCAATTACAAGCAACATCTTCTCCCACTCAGCTAAATGGAAAGCCACCAGTCTAGTGGCTTACTTGTGATGAAACCTATTGAGCAGCTGTGTGCACCGCCTGTCTCATCCAGTGATAACATGCACTTGCACTAAATGATTGCAAATGTTGACAAAATGCATACTTTGATATGCATATTCCTGTCAAAACTACTTTGCTTCATTTGAAAGTAAAAAAACAGAAGTCACTAAATGAAAATTAGTTGAATTTCACTTTAAAAGAAAAGATTTTGATGTTTTCTATGCCCATTCGTTTTGTCTTAATTGCCATATTTCATTGGAGGTGGTCTTTTATCCTGGTCAACAAGGCAGGGTAAGGGTTTCTTTTCTATATTGAAAAAGGAAAAGAGATTTTGTTAATCATTATGTCCATTTCCTCCTCCTCCCCTCTGGCTATACATAATGCACACAGTCTCCCAGATACATAGTTGATGGTAGTTTGTTGATTAATAGGTTAATGTAATGGTTCTGTATTTATTATCAAATATTTATAGTACAACAGATACCAAATCAAGGTTTGAACCAACAGCATTGTTTTCTTACATTGCTAGACAAATGAGAATGAAAACATTACAAAGAAGGTGTTAGTGCTTTACATATCCTCATTGAAATTAAAATATTCATTCCTAGATTATTATTTGACACCATGGAAAAGTATATTTACTTTTAATCCCTTCAACATATGGGTTACCAATATGTTGTTATTAGAGTTGTGTGATTTGATAAATATTTCTTCCACAACCTCATAAAATCTGGCATAGTAGTTTGTTTAGAATTAAGTTATTAAATTATTTGTTTGGCTTGGAGTTACTTAAAATAAAATTTGCATTTGGCATATTCATTGGATCATGAGGGAGAAATATTAACCACTTCATTGTCATTCAGCTACAAATCTGATTAATCTGATCTTCATTCACTATGTATGATTTGTAGGCATTAGGATCAGTTGGGATATAAATTATTTTGCCCATATTTCTGGCAGGAAAATGATGTATCTTCATTAAATCCATTTTATTTTAGTAAATGTAAAATGCATTTCCTCAGAATGATTTTGATAGGATATTTATACATTATAGAATACTGATATTTATAATTATTGTAGTGAACATTTTCATTTTTGTATTTTAGCATATGAAAATAAATTTGTCTTGTAAAGAGGGTATTTGTATCGAATCTAGCCACACCCTTGGTTATTTTGCCATAGTTAGATAGATAGATAGATAGATAGATAGATAGATAGATAGATAGATAGATAGATAGATAGATAGATAGATAGATAGATAGATAGATAGATAGATAGATAGATAGATAGATAGATGTTAGGATCAGGACTCAGCTTTGCTCGTATAATCAACACATCTATATATATAAAATCCCTGTGTGCGTCCAGGTGTTCGTGTGTGGGTGTCTTCTGGTGAAGTGCGCATGCGCGGGGCACGGTGCTATGAGCGATATTACTGTCAGAGAAAGTTAGAGGCGTTTTACGGAAATACAAACCAGTATTACTGCGAGTGGAAATTAAAGGTACACAATACAGTGACGCATATTACAGCCACATACAAGCCAGTATTACTGTCAGAGGAGATTAAAGGCATATTACCGACGCGCACGCCTGTATTACCGCCAGAGAAAATTAAAGGTATATTACGGACATACGGACGTATATTACGGACGTACAAGCCAGCGGACGTACAAGACGGTATCCTTCAATAAGGGCGCGCACAGGCATCCTTCAATAAGGGCGCGCACAAAAAGGCGAGCCTCAAAAGGGCGACCTCAATTGGGCGCAGCGAATAAAAGCGCGCAAAAATAAAGATCTGCACCTGTTGCTCTTCACATATTCCAGAGCCATTTGAACTAAATTATCTACGCGCCCTTATTGAATAGCGCCGTACAAGACAGTATTACTGTCACAGAAAATTAAAGACACACAATACACGGCGGCAGCCCATGAAGAACGGTCAGCTCAGCAAGTAAACATCAACAAAAGAAAGGCTGAAAGAAAGAAAAATACGACCGACAAAAAGAATGAGGTCAAAGTCCCTTGCCATTTAATATAGACTGTTCCTACTAATGTTTATGCACTACTGTTCTAGCGCCCGTTATTGTAACGGGCTAAATGACTAGTTTAAGTATATTTCTGGTGCACACTCATCACTTGATTACTGAGCTAATTCTCTAGATCTTGTGAAGTCTGTGTTTTCTTTCTTTTTTGCATTACTCTTTTGTTCACTGGTCTACTTTGAACTTTGTTCTGACCTTTATTTTCCCAAATTTGACTGTGTCATTTTTTTGCATTTCACTCATTTGTACATTTCTCCGTGTCCTCTTGCTGCCCTCTCACATGTTTGAATTTGCATTTAGCATTTGCTAGGAGTTCGCTATGCTCACTAAAGCTTGGACGCCCAACTGCACAAGAGAAGCTAAAGACCTAGATTTAGGCAAGATAATCTTATAGTGATGCAACAGGTTTATTTTAAAACAAAAGTCTGTTTTAGGTTATATGAAGGCAGATACTCAAACATGGATTCCTGTCATCCAGTTAAAGTTTAGACATCCTGCCATTCGTACATTGCAGCATTCTTTGTTCAGCCAGTCAGGAAAGCTATATTAGACTTTAGCAGTAAATAAATACACTAAGCCAAAACTAGATTTATGGCAAGTGTGCTATGGGCATTTGAAACTTTGTTTATCCTTTGGCCTCTTTTCTTGCTGAAAATCAAGTAAACAAACAATTTTTTCATGTGAATCAGTAACAGTAGAAAGAAGACTTAATGCATTAAACTTGTCTTGAAAATACTGCGTGTTTATATTGCATCTGAAAAGGGGCAGTTTTCTGTTTAAGCTGATGAACTTTGTAAATGTTATAATATTAAAACAACCTAAATATTAAGCTTTAATTGGGAAATTCTTAAGACTCAGTTTGTGCTGTCTTAGCTGCAGTATATTTTTTAAACTCCCCTTTTAGATTACCCTTTTCTTCATTATATAATGACTCAACATAAAAATATAGTGGAAATTCAGAATGAATAAATTCCAATTGGCTTTAAACTAAAAAAAAACAAAACATTTTTGTTTTCCCACTGTTATTTTAATTTATGTTGGTGAAAAGAAATCATAAAAGTCATGGCATAGATAATGTTTTGATGACAGCAAGATAGAGACAGCTGAGCGTAGTTGCTGCAGATGAAGTGGTATGGGACCCAAAGATGTGGCACATTAGTTGTATTATATAACCTTTGTCTGAAGGCTGATGTTGTTTTAGCTGGGAGGGAGTTTTAATTAAGTTACCATAGTTCAAATAATAAACATTTTGTGTAAAATGCATGTAATGAATATGTTGGAGGCTTCTGGAAAATTAAAATAGAGCCTTGTCAGTTTAAAATAGCAGCCTTAAAGGTAGAGAATCCTTACCAGAGATATGAGCGTATCCTAAGAGTAAAATGTTTTTTTCTAAGTTGCAAAATCAAAGCAGAGCTACAGAAACTACAGTATTACAAAATTATCAGTGATACTTTAAAATAAGCAAGAATTTACTTTATAATTTATATATACTGTGGAAAGCAGCCCGGACACAGACAGGCAGACATGTTTAAATCACCCACAACACGTTTATTTAACAACTTAATATTTACACGGTGCACACACAACTCCCAAAACTCCCCCAAAGTCCAGGCCTTTTGCTAATGCCTCTTTCTCTGGTCCGCCTCCACTCCTCTCCACCCGAGCTCTGTCCTTCTGCTCACCCGACTCCAGCCTCCGGATGGAGGGAGGCGGCCCCTTTTATACACACCCGGACGTGCTCCAGGTGCCTCCTGATTAGCTTCCGCCGTCACTCCCCAGTGTGGCAGAAGTACCGGCTGCACACCCAGAAGCACTCCGGGTGTCCCTGGTCTTCTTCCCCCCAGCACTTCCGGGTGTGGTGGAAGTGCTGAGGGCCAGGGCTCCTCAGGCATTGGAGCACCCCCTGGTGGTGACCACGGGCCCCTATATGGTCCCCAAAGCAACCAGGGCGGTCGCCCCCTCGTGGTCTGGAGGAGGCGTGAGCCCTCCTCCGATCCTCCTGGGCATCCCGGCTGGGTACCACCCCCAGCCGCTTGCCACAATACACATAGGTCTGTTATATTTACCAACATTTATATTAACATTCATTTTTACATACTGTATGAAATGAGGGTTGAAGTAGATTTCTGTTGCTTATGTATTTTAAATTAGTTTTCTTTATTTTTCTGTGCTCAGTCAGAAAAATGTAAATGTACATTATCAACATATGTTGCACACTGTATTTAAATATTGTGGCAGGGCCTGGCAATGTGGTACCAAAGTAAGAAGAAGCAGGAGAAGAAACAGAAAGTGGATCCAGATGTTATTAGGTAGACCTATGGTATTTGAAATACAGCCCTACAGCCATTAGAGGTCTGTCATACTCCTCATTTCCCCATGGAGTTGGTTTATAAAATAAGCCACAAGAGTAGAGCAGATGCCAACTGTGGATGTGTCACCTGTTCTTTTAAAGTCACTCTTATTCACACACCCTCATTAACTCACTATGGTTATGTTTGATATATTTCAAGAAAACTGGGGTACTTGGTAAATGAAAAATCAGAGAAATAGTAAACTGGCTGGGATTAAAACTTTTTGTACATTTTCAAATATAAACAGTTAATGATTATTGAAAACCAGTAACAGCGCACTACATGATAACGTCCAGTGAAAACACTTCATAGTTTTCATACTCTTTCTCTGTACATTTAGCATTCGTTTGCTCTGAGGTTGATGTGCTTGCTGTTTCCTAAGCAGCTCTTCTTTTCTCCACCATAGCTATCCGGTTCTTCTCTTCTTTCGTCAGCATCTTTTCACGTTAAAACTGATTAAGTCAGTGTTTGTGTTGCAATTACTTAGTATGTTTTCTTTAATTTTTCACTTAAGCTGGCACTTAAGTCTTCAATCTGCCTCTAGAATGATTTAAAATATGAAAAGGTAGGGGAAGTGATGGCAAAGTTGGTAGGAATGAGAATGGCGACCGTACACATGCACCACACGGCCGCCCTGCTAGCCACTGCCGAGAGTTGATTCTACAATAAAATAAAATAAAAATAAAAAAAGGAATAACCTTGAAGGTCAATCATCACCCCGAAATCGGATAGTAGACGTCACACAGTATATGACTACCAAATTTCAGGTCAATAGGTGAAACGGTTTGCGAGCTACAAGTGATTTAAAATCCTGGACAGACAAATGGACAGCCACAGTAGCGTATTATATAAGAAGATACAGAATTTATTATGTTTGTCTGGTCAAGTAAATGTTCTGAAGACATTAAAAATAAAGCTGGCATGAAATTGGCTGAACACAGGGAGAACCTATCCTGTATATACAGAAAATTTCAAAAGCTAGAAACATTAAGGTATTTCATAATAGTGTCCTACATATACATTTTCATATAATATGAAAGGCACAGAGTAGAAGACAACTTCATCTGTAATTTATGATCAACAAAAAGAAAGAGGTCTAGAAGGCATTAAACAAAATTCCAGTTATGTTTATATATATATATTGTCTGTTTTACTCCTGTATTTGCTTTCTCAGTGTTATTTTTACATAACATTTATCCTGTATAGGTTAATTACATGTTTTCTTGACCTTTACAACCCCATGCCAAAGTTGCTTGTAGTTTGTTTGTTTTTTTAGTTTAGGTTCATTTTGCAACCTACATGCAGCTTGTCTTTTAACAATAGCCTTTCTTTTCCAAACTGCTGATTCTGCTGAATCAAAGAATAGTTACTTTGAAAAAATAGGCTCTCTTGTGCTGCTTTATCAGAACATCTTTCTCTGCCAAAAGAAGTGTGAAAAATGTGTATGCTATTGTGTGATTGAATCCAGGCAACCTTGTCTGCCTTACAGTTCTCTTCCTCTGCCTTGATGGAAGCGATTAATGTTAGACATCTAACAATTTAGAAGTTATAATCATATTATGCAGAAGTCATTTATTTAACCCATGTTTGCAGGATAGTTTTAGGGATGAGCAGTAGTGGGCAACAAAATTATAATCAGAACCTTTTTGATTGTACTGCCTTGGTATAGGTTCATTTATTTATGAATAACACTTTAAAAAAGGAATATTTAGTTAATTTATACCTTAATTATTTAATATGAATTGCTATCATATTTAAAACGAGTCATTGTTTTATTCTGGATTATTTACCTACCTAAACTATCCACTGTTCTTAATTGTTACAATTAAGTGCACAATTCAAATTCTTCTTGTTATAATAATGCACTTTTATTTTTTACTGACACAGATCTCAGCATACATAATGAGTGGCAACTTGGATGTGTGACATCACAATTGCATTGAATGACTTAAACCTGTGTTAACAAAGATGGTAACATAGGAGCAGGAGATTGCTGTTTTCCCTGAAGACTTCTCATTTTTGGTTGTCACTGTAGATATAATTTTACTCTGCAGTCATTCTTAGCAGTGGTAGCAAATATTTCTTTAAGTGTTAATAGTCTGAGGTCAATCTACTTTTTCCACACACAGAGGCATCCTCCTAAAGTAAAATTAAACATGCCACCTCCTTGTAGCTTAGTCACCTGTATATTCAATTAGTTTACATCCATCATTCATTGTAGGCACAGGTTGGTGATAATAATCAGTTACAATATGTCACATGTGTAGAAATTATAAAAAAACTCACTTCAATTTTAATAATATGTAATGAGTTTTCATGTAGATCACATTTTGAGAAACTTGGTAGACTGTAAATTATTTTAAACATTGGATTTGTGTTGTGGATATCTAAAACCAAATTGTACCAAAAGAGAACATTAACAGGGGTTACAGTACTGCAGTATCACAAATGCTTATAAGATTTCAGCTTGTGAATAAGAAAATGTGCTGATTGTTTCAGAGGCAAACAGAGATAAAATATTAACTGAACATTATGGATTAATTCTGCTCATTTCATGTCAGTAGAGCAGTAATGGCTAGAAGAGATAGAAAGGATTATGTTAATCTGCCATTTGGTGTGTACAACAGTGACATGCTCAACTTTGCTATGAAAATCATTTCCACAGAGCTCATGACATACTAAGCATTTTATAGCTTGATGTCAGGTGTTACTAGAATGATAAACTTTCAGCGTGCTTCCCTGCCAAAACTGAAATAAAGTGTGTAGTGAGCAATTAGCTGTCAACCTGCTTACTTCGTAAAAAGGCACCAATGTGATAACACCTTTCTAGATGTGCCTGTGTGTGGTGTTTTTTTATTTTTTTATTTTTGCATATTCATCCAGGTTAATACATTGGTTTGAGTAAGGATTTGGTCCACAGGTACCCTGGACTTCTTGCCAATCAGTTCATTTTTTAAAAGCAACTTGAATTGAAATGCCTTCTTTTTCCCTACAAGGAAAATAATCTCACATGGAAAGGAACAAATTAATAAAACAAAAAACATTAACTGCAAAGATCACTCTCCCTCAGCAGTGACTGAAGTTGAAAATCTAGAAAAAAAAAGTTTTGCATAGGTATTATGCATGAATGAAGAAAAACATGACACACAGGTCAGCACTTTTCTTTATACTGTTGAAAATAGGCAAAACAAGGATTTACAATATTTAAATTCTTAAATCTGAAGGTAGTAATTTTGAATCAGCAGTGCAAATTGATTGGCAATGTGAGGTCTTATATAATGGAGTCGTGATCACAGGTCAAACACACAGTGTAGGAGATAACAGTTTCCTCAAAGTACAAGCTATTTGTTAATTTGGCATGTTCAACTTGTAAACATTCATTAAAATAAATTGAAAGGACTTGAAGCAAGCTCACTTTGTACTACCTTTCTGTACAACCTTTGCACTGTATTTTTCACTGTAGCACTTTTTTTGGCAGCATTTTGAACATATTGTGTCACTTTTGCACACATACATTTTGTGGTAATTTATAGTACTTTCAAATTAAACAGGGGAATGATTATATCAAAACAGATTTCCAGTTTGATCTAAGATAAATTAACTTTATTTCTCACCCTTGGGATACTTTTTACAATTGTGTTCAATAGTATATATATATATAAATATATATATATATATATACATATACATATATAATATATATATATATATATATATATATATATATACACACATATATATACATATATATGTATATCTTATGAGGGGCCGTTCAAGAAAAAAAAGATTGGTTCATAAATATATACATTGGTTCAGATATATATATCAGTTCGGATACATTGATTTGAATATACACATTGGTTTTAATACATCTGTTCAGATATATATATCGGTTCAGATATATACATTGGTTTAGATACATTGGTTGAGATATATATAAATTGGTTTGCATAGATCCATTCTGATATATATACATTGGTTGAGATACATCCGTTCAGATATATACATTGGTTTGAATACATCCGTTCAAATATATACATTGGTTAAGATATATATATATTTTAAATATAGATTGGTTTAGATATTGTGAAGGACAGCTGGGTCCCATGCCCGGCAGGGACGCCCCTGCTGCATCTGTTCCGGGGGAGCCACCATGGGCAGCTCAATACCTCCCCCGGGACGCTTGGTGGCAGCCTCCCTGGTGGACGATGATTCCCCAACCTGGCGCAAGGCTCCATGGGAGATGGAGTCCTCCACAGCCTGGTTGGGGGCTTGGATGGCCGCCAGGGGGAGCTGCATGGACTTTGCAGCCCAGCTGGTCGACTCGTCGGCCTCACCCGGAAGGTCAATTAGGACCAGGTAATCAAGCACCTGGAACGCTTCCGGGTGGGGTATAAAAAAGGCCAGCCACCACCACTCGAGAGAGTCAGAGTCGGGAGGAGGAGGACTAAGCCTGAGGATGAGTGGTGGTGCTGAGGTGGATAGAGAGAGAGTAATTGTGAGTGTATTTGGGACTGTGTTGGGCCTGTGGGACACGGGGAAGACATGCCCCACGGCTGAAGAAATAATAAAGTGTGTTTTAGTTAAGTACGTGCCTCTGTCTCAGTCTGTGCCGGGTCGGCGCTATATAGCGCCTTTTACAATATATACATCGGTTCAGATACATTCGTTCAGATGTATACATCTGTTGGGATTTACATGCAGGCACACTCGCACAGATACCCGCCTCCTCGCACCGCTCCGTCCCGCCCCAGCTGGAGCAGGGCAAGGAGGCAGGTATCTGTGCGAATGTTTTAAATAATGAAAGGAAAAAAAGTGCTTTGAAATCGAGGACCCCCAACCAAGACAGCTTACGAAACAAAACGCGACAGACAGGCATATGCTACTTGTATAAAATATGCACAATAATGACAACAGTGTTGAAGCAATGATGAAGCGAAAGGGAGATGCTAAACTTTGGTGGCTGCATTGTGCCTGCCCGTAAATCCCAACTGATGTATATATCTGAATGGAGCTATCTGAACCAATATATATATATCTGAACGGATGTATCTGAACGGATGTATATATCTAAACCAATGTATATCATTCAATATATATATCTCAACCAATGTATATATTTGAGCGGATGTATTCAAACCAATGTATATATCTGAACGGATGTATCTCAACCAATGTATATATATCAGAACGGATCTATGTAAACCAATTTATATATATCTCAACCAATGTATCTAAACCAATGTATATATCTGACCAGATGCATTCAAACCGATGTATATATCTCAACCAATGTATCCCAACCAATGTATCTATCTGAACGGATGTATTAAAACCAGTGTATATATTCAAATCAATGTATCCGAACTGATATATATATCTGAAACAATGTATATATTTATGAACCAATCTTTTTTTCCTGAACGGCCCCTCATAATATATATATATATATACTGTACCAATTCGCCCTTTATAAACTAGTTTACATATTTTGTTACTCAGCCTTAAATATATATATCAGCTTTTTGACTACAGAGAAAGTGACATCTATCCCTAACCTCACAGTCTATTATGCAGTCATAGTTCAGCCTATTAAAATATAAACTTTAATATTGTGCTTTTAATATATTACCTAGAGTAGACTTCAGTGTTTTAAGACCAGGAGCTAACAGTTCTTGCATAAAGTTATCTTTTAACAGATTTAAGCCAGTGGTCTTCCTTGGCTGTCTAAAAAATTGTTGGAATAACTGAGTAGACAAGTGTTCTAGTTGGCAGTGGTAAGATGCCAAGCCACAGAAATATTTATACAGTGTGATTGCATAATTTACTGCTTCAAGAGGTTTTGCGGCCTAAGGTTAAAGTAGCATTCATTATAGCCATAACTAAAATGATGAAGTAAACAACATACTGTATATCAAATACAACAAACAATCCTGATTCATGCCATGTCTCATCAACACTTCTTAGAGGTTTGGATTGTGCTAAATGCTTGTTATAATTCTCAAAATAACACTTTGGAGAAACATCTATCAGGTCTGTACTGAGTAAAAAGGTTCTAAAGAATTAAAAAAGAATTGGGTCAGGTGAAAGCCTAAAAATTACTAAAATTCTACTGTCCAATGTGAGTATTTGAAAGGTAGCTACCTCGTATTTAATCAAGAATTCAGATATAGTTTGAAGGTAGTCTTTGAGCATATAGATCTCCAGTGGTCTACAGTTTGTTCCAGTATCTCAGCAGCCTGAGCTCTATAATTTGTAAGATGGAAGCTGTAGTCAGTCCAACCTGTATGTTTGAAGACAGGTAAATTTTAGCTCTGTAAAATAATAACATAACTTAGAAATATTAATCAGGGCATCTATGATTTTAATGAAGAGAATTATTAAGACTCAACCTGGACAAAAACCCAGTGAACAATTTTCCAACTAATGCATCTTCTTTACTGATGTCAAATACAGGTTTATCATCCTCATGTGCAAATTTTTCATAGGTAACTCTTTAAAAGTTAATCATATAATTCAAAAAAAAAAATTGCCCCATTTTTATTTTAATTAGGGGAATTGTTACTTGGGTAAAGGCATAGCCAGGACAAACAGCAGCAGTAATAGTGCACATTGCATAACAGCCAGTCCTTTATATTTTATGTCAGTAAAGAATGATATAATTGATGCACACACTTTATTACTACTGTATAAACTACATTTACCTTTTATGTGTTAGTTCTAATTCAACTGATTCAAGGTCATGACTACATACCTGGTGTGCATCCTTAACTCATTCTGACAACAGTACTTGTGCTAGGCAGTCACTTCGGGCATTACTTGAGTCATGGAAAAAGCAGATGTGAGGCAACCAACCAACCAATAGCTGCCATTTTGAAGTCTACAACTATACTTAGAATTTTAATAATTTCTTCCAGTTTTCTTTTTCCTACTAATGACCATTTACTTGTTAAATTGCTTTAAGTTTGTTGTGTTGTGCCTTTTGAATTCCAGGATATAATTTGGCTTACTATTAACCCTATGTGCAATACTATAATTTCATAATAAAAATCTCTCTATTTCCTGTAATGTGAAGAGGTTAAAATTATGGCTCCACAATAACTACAGGTGTTTACATAATTCTGCTCTGTTAAGAGAGATTTTTTTTTTCAGTATATCTGTGCTCTGTTTGTTGGGGAATTACTTCTTGCTTGTCTGTACTGATGTGTGCATCTGGTCTGTCTCTCTGGGGTCACATTGTAACACATCTGTAAGCAACCTTCTCTCTAGTGAGTAATTTATACTACTGTTTTCACAATGTGAAGAAAATATTTCATTTTCTAAATTATGACTTGCCAAATTTGGATTAGTAGGAATTTTGAATAATGCTTGCAATCACTTGTTTTTGTCATGTACTCAAAATGAGTAGGTCAGACTTTTTATCCAAAGGAATTTTCTTTCAGCTCATGAAGTTACTGTCACACTTTTTATGTGAAGGACGGGGAAAATGATGTACCAAATTAACATCATTCTGAACGAAAATCTTTAACTGCCTATTAGCCTTGGTGTCACAATCCCTCCTAACCCATTAAGAGCTGTGGTTGGTGTACTCCCATATGGGTTTAAAGTGGAGAAGGACTGCAATTGCTTATACCACACTACTAGCACAGAGACTTGTCTTGCTCAGCTGGTAGAATCCTAACCCACCTCTTTTAAATTGGTGGGTAACTGACGTTATACACTATTTGAAATTGGAAAAAATCAAATTCTCATTTAGAGGATCTGTTCAAAACATTTTTAAAACCTGGCAGGACCAAATCATTAACATTTTAGAATAAGCATTTATATTGGGGAGAAAAGACTCCTTTCTCTCTTTACTACTTTTAACAGTTTTGCTTTGGTTGTTGGCCTTCCTCTGTTTCTCATGGGTGGGGGTTTTGATTTTAGTTTTGTTAAGTTTAACTTGATTGTATGGAATGTTATATGTTTTTAATAAATTCAATAAATAAAATAAAAAATAGATGTCCCAGTAATGCTACAACATGTATACACCTCAGCTTTGTTACCATAAACATACAGAGTGTGTGTTATTCTCAAATTCAGCGAATTTTAAACATATCTTAACATGAGATAATATTCTTTGATTTCCAGGTATTAAGTGCTACATTATTATACATTCACCTTCCATTCATCCGAAATACTTGCTAATGTTAGTAACATGTTGTGGGGGGGAATCAAAGCAATTTGCAACAGCATTAGGGTCAAGACAAGTGTCAGCCCATCACAGGGCATACTTTTACACTACCCTTCCAGTGTCAAATTAGACTCGCACAAAACCACACTCACTGATGCAAAACCAATTTAGAATCACCAGAATGTAGCATGGCCTTCTTTGAAATCTAAAATGAACGTGGTGTATTCTAATGAAACCTAAGTACATCATTTAAAATGTGTATATTCCATACAGCATTTGAGGTGGAAGTTAAACTCATGACTCTGAAGAATGGAGATGGCAGGGATGATAACTGAGTTGCTGTACCACATTGTTAGTTATTTTACTTATGTACAAATTCAGCTTACCAAACCCCTACTCCCACAAACCACCCCTTGCCTTATACCTGTTAATATTAAACTACTGTACCTGTAGGTGATGTTGAATCTTTTACAGATAGCTTAAGTCAACAAAAACCGTTTGGTGGTAATTTAAATATGTCTGGCATTCACTATTAGGGAGTTTGTTTATCCGTTTTCCTGTTTGTATTAGGTGAGAACTGCTGATTACAGTTAGTATAGATTTTTACTTGATTAGGATAATTAGAAAAAGATTAATATGAAAATACAAGGTTGTGACAAGCTTGTTGTGCAGTACTGACAAGCTGGGTCCAGGTACAGTAAATACAATTCACAAAGCGTATATAATCTCATAAAATCTAAATTTTCATAACCCAGATGTTTCTGTAACCATGAGTTAATGTTATGTCAAGTGAACCTTTTTTCTGTGTACGCAATGTCCTCTGCTTTGCAGAGCCAGGCAGCTAATGATCTGTGCCTATACCTGCTAAGTAAACAAAAGGGTGTTTTTCTGTTTCTTTTTTGTCAGAAAGTGAAATGTTTAAGTCAGAAGAATGTGCACTGAAGCAGGAAATTGTTTGTGCCACTGAGCTATACTTAATAAGCAGGTACAATCACAGCTTCTTAATTTAGGTAACAGCTGTTGTGTAGCTGACAGACCAACAAATGTCCTATCATTATTAACCTGTAATCTTATTTAAAGAGCATTTTAAAATTAGAATAGATTGTATAGGCTACTTTCTTTGGAAATGATGTCAGATGTGCTGCAGGACTTTGAGACTTCAGTATGTTTTTCTTTGTCTGAGGAAGTGGACGTGAGTGACGTGGAATCTCTATAAAAACCAGGGTTAGGCTTTCAAATGCTTGCTGTGCAGTAGAACATTTTTAAATGTACAGTACAATTTCAAAAACTCCTATAGTTTCTAAATGGTACAGTATATGAGACCACATGCTGTATATATTATTTTCAGTATCTTTTCTTTTTACAGTTATATATGTTTTTGAAGAGCTGCCAATTGCTTTTTTTTTAACTGCCACTTTTTGGTGTACCTTATTAAGAGAGTACTGGTACTTATGTACATCCACTTCAAGCACTGCTCTTTGGTTGAACTGTTTTAACACCTAATTAAATTAATATGAATTAGTCATTTCTTCAGTAAAACCATAACCTATAATCCAGAAATGTATGCAGTTTGGAGCAAAACAGTATGATGCTTTTATCAGCTCTCAGTTGACCAGTGAAGTTCTCTATTTGATAATCTTTCTGAAAGAAGTAACAATAGAATACCAGAATACATACTAGCTGACAGGTCTTCTATTCTAATGCTGACTCAAATTCTAATACTTTCTGAGATTTCAATCTACTGTGCTGTGCAAATGCTCAGCCAGCTTTTTAGCTCTGGGACATTCTTCCAGAGTGTATTTGTGAGGCTATCTCAGTCTTGACCTTTATATCCAGATTACAGAGTCACTATTTTTGGTCCAGCTTTCCAATTTCTTTCTCACCAATTATATCTTTTCAAGAGTGTCTCATATTCACTGTGATACTAATGCTGTTTATGATTCAGAAACATAATGAAAGACTATTGAGGCCTCTAAAATTACGCATAAAGCAGGCCAAGACCTTCACTGGCCGCTCCAAAAAAGGTTCACCCCTGATCAGTTTGCCCCCAACCACTACAGGCTTCAACCTGACCAGACCCAAAGTGGGGAAACTGGCTATTATAGTTTAAAATGTTCTCTTTAGTTTCAAAATATCACAAATACCTCACAAGAGGGAGAAACTGTGAAAATTACATCTTAAAAACAATTCAAAGCAAATAATCTTTATCAAAGAATAATTTATTATCAAGCAATACAGTAAACAATAACAATAAGGACCAAAAAGAGGAAAAATGGAATTGCCTTAACACTTGAATCCCTGAAGCCTACGAAAAAAACTTGTAATCCTTGTACACCTTAAATTCCTTCACACCTCTCCATTAGCGTCTTTTGTGTTGTAAATGTGTCGATCAGCACAAGCATGAAGCAGCCTGCTATCCCAGTACCTTCCCCCCCCCCCCCCCCCCCCGCCACAGAAAGGGCAAAAAGTTCTCCCAGCTCAAGTCTTGTTTATTTCATTGTGAGGTGCATGGAGTTGTATATGAAATACAAGAAATGTTGAACACATAGCTAAAACAGAAAGTTTTTGCATGCTGTAGTACTAATGACAACATTTTGACATGAAGTGTATAATGTGTGAAGACTGAAGTCCAAATATCAAATCAACACTTTCACAAAAGGTATACGTGTAACAAAACAAGGGCACGTTTATTCAAGGATATAACTGAAGAAAAAGAAATCGCGTCAGGGTAGATTGTCCAAACGACCTCTTTGGTGGGTTGACAGTAAGAACTGCTGACTCATAATCAAGAGGTTGCAGGAACGATTCCGGGCTCTTTGCAAAATTACCGTTTTGAGTAGTGAGCTGTTCTTATTGTTATTATTTAATGATAAAAAACATACATATGATTTGAGTCTGTAACAGCTGGTGTAAATTGATGGTATTTGTAAAGTTTAGCGTTTTTTTTTTTTATTCTGTTTTATTCTCTCAGTCACGTTCATGCTCCCCCCGATCTGACACTGCTGTTTTCAAATAAAGACTTTTTAGACTGGGAGAGCTTTTTGCCCTTTCTGTAGCGGTGGGGGGGATGGGATAGCAGGCAGCTTGATGCTTGCAATGATTGACACATTTACAAAACAAAAGACGCTAATGAAGAGGTGGAAAGGAATTTAAGGTGGGCAGGGATTACAAGTTTTTTGGAGGCTTCAGGGAATCTAGTGTTAAAAGCCAATACCTGATATCCGAGTCCCAATGCGTAAACCAAGATAATAATCCAACAATCATTAAAGAACAAAAAACAAAATAAAACAGCAATTCCAAAAGAAGCAATAATAGTCAGAAAAAACTCCAATAACTTCAATGCACCACTTCCTGACATCCTCTTTTCCTGGATTTAAATAGCCAGAGGGAGGTCTCAGGAGTCAGTGATGCCAGGTTTGCCCCACCTCTTGTGGTAATACCCACAGAGCATATGGAATGTAAGCACTTTTAAAGAGACCATAAACAATTATAGAAAAATAACAAGAATAACATCAAGACATGGAAAAATAATTAAAATTTAACAGTATAGCAGTTGTGAGAGATGGCTGGCAGCTTATCCCGGTCAATACATCCACACCGCCAGATGGAGTCCTCCCTGCAACATGGAGGTGCCCTGAATTCCCGCAGGGCTTCATAGACAATGGAGTTCGGTTTCACAGCCCTGCTGGATACCATGGGGGCCACCAGGGAGTGCTGCAGGGAGACACAAAGATTGTTTCTATTATAACCCGGAAGTACTCCCAAGTCATGGGGACAGAAGAACGGAAGTACTTCCGGGCTAAAGAAAAATATAAATCTTCATCTGACCCGGAAGTGCCTTTGGATCATGTGGGCTGAAGGACAGGAGCGCTTCCGGGTCACGGACTATATAAAGGACTGTGGGAAACCCAGCGGACTGAGCCGGAGTTGGGAGGAAGTGTGACAGAGCTGCTGGGTGGAGAGGAGGATTGATTTATTGTTGAGTATTGATTATTATTGATTATTATTGTGTATCGTGGAGGTGGAGGTGCTTTGTGCACATTATTATAATTATTAAAAATATTATTGGGACTTTTTACCTGGTGTTTTGGCGTGTTGTCTGAGGGTTTGGAGGTGCGACAGTGCCTCCTATTGTCACACAGTATAATAAAACGGCAAGTAAAATACAAGCCAGATTAAAAATCCTAGCTGTAACACAACAGCTACCCTACAGTTCCGTTACATGAACTGATCATTGTGAAGTCCGATGCCAACAGTTTATTTCTGTACAACGACTTATCTTTTTTGGCAGTTTACCCTTTTTCAGATTTTTCTTTTGCAGGTAAGTTTGATTGGTTAATCTTTTTTTGATAGTACTTACTAAAAGTCTGCCAGGTTTACTTCAGACTGTAGCTTTTCTTTGAATCTGGGCAAACTGAATGTTTTAATGTTTTGGAATTCAGTTATTTTAAGTGTACTGGATGAGTTTAGTACTTTCTTTTCCTTTTGCGGAGTTAGTAAATGAAGGAGAGTAAGACACTAAAAATGATGCACTCAGCTTGTTTTAATGATGAGGTACTTACACTGTTCAATAATTACAGCTGAAAGAAGCCCATGGATTAAAGAGAAGCAACTGTATTTTTCTTGTTATTTTCCAAGAAAATGTATTCCACACCAGTCCCTCCCGCTTCAGTATCTCTTTACCTGTTAAAGTCTCTTTCAGTGTTCTAGAAATTTCTATACTTAGGCCTTATCTTGACTATTAAAAACTTGTTTATGCTTGAAACTTTCTATAACATCCCCGCTCCTTTTGATTGTGAGGTATATTTTGTATAAATATTAACAAACTATATTACATTTTTCATTGGCATATACTGTACATTATTAACTATAAGATTATCTCATTAAACCAGTGTCCTGGTTTAAAGTCTCCTGTTGGTAATCCAATTAAATAAGCAAGCAATTATATGCATTCAAATTAATGCATGCTGTTTAGTTATGGCAATGCAACTCTGTGATTAAGTGGGTGTATCGCGTTTGGTGACTTCATACTAGACCAATATGAACGAGTCCAGAAGCTGGTGGGAGTGTACCCTGTGATGGACAGGTGCCTCATCTAGGCTTGGTTCATGTCTTGAGTCTTATGATGCTGCGGTATGCTACAGCAGTAGTATTATTAAGATGTCATACTGGGATGGAAATGTGCATTTAGATGGAGAGCAACTAAATTCCATGATTAGCTAAAACTTTATTTTTTACCTATTTTTCATTGGTTGGGCACTTGCGTGCAGCCATAGCCATACCCTCATTGAAATGAAGGAGGGAGGTTTAGGAAAACAGTGAAAATAAGGAATCTTTCCTGTACAAAATTATTTTTAAAGTCTGATTAGGTATTTATTGTAAACAGAAAAGAGTGCAGCATGTAATAATGCATTGTTATCAAACAATTAGTGAAACTAAAGGCTGGAATCAGCTTCTGATAAAAGAAAGTTGTTTGTAGGTATGAAACCCTTCATCTTTGAAGTTGAGAACCAGTGGTCAAAGGCATTGTAGACGTATTTAAGTTATCTATATGTACTAATGGCTAATTAATAACATCTTATAGTAATTATGATTCAAAAAGGGGCTGCACGGTAGTGCAGTAGTAGTGCTGTTGCCTCACAGTAAGGAGACCTGGGTTCGCTTCCCGGGTCCTCTCTGCGTGGAGTTTGCATGTTCTCCCCGTGTCTGCGTGGGTTTTCTCCAGGTGCTCCAGTTTCCTCCCACAGAAACATGCAGGTTAGGTGCATTGGCGGTCCTAAATTGTCCCTAGTGTGTGTTTGGTGTGTGAGTGTGTGTGTGTGTGTGTGTGTGTGTGTATGTGTGTGTGCTCTACGGTGAGCTGGCGCCTTGCCTGGGTTTTGTTCCTGCCTTGCGCCCTGTGCTGGCTGGAATTGGCTCCAGCAGACCCCCGTGAGCCTGTGTTAGGATATAGCGGGTTGGAAAATGACTGACTGACTGATTCAAAGATGATTTACAGTTACAGAATATTTGCTCAGTTTTTTGCATTTAAATTTTCAGGACTGAAGTAGATGCAGGTTAAATAGTTGAAACAAAGTTTTTGGGCCATAATGTTTACTTGTGTTATGCCAGTGTGATTCTTTATATGTAAATTATAAGTTCACCTTTCAGATCAGAGCCTGGTGACACTTCAAAACCCCCTAAAAGCATGCAATAAAGAATCAAGACATTTATAATTTACATTAGTTTGAGTTTAATAGATCCAAATACTGCATATCTAAGAAAGGATAAAGAGTACTGCTATATGAATTAATAAAATAATGGGCAGTGATTTTTCATTTTTATTTTGAAGGCGTAGCATGGATGATATTAATGTTCAGGGTTTAGTATTTGATCATCTGGCCATGTTGATATCACATTTCTACTTCAACCTAATAAAACACAGTTTTAAGAGTGTACAACTATGCATTTGGTTGAAGAATGATATCTGTTCTTAAAACATAAACATTTATACTTTGTATTTCTAATGTAAACCTCTGTTTATTCACTCCAGTTAAGCAGACTGAATAGAACTTAAAAAATAGCAGTAATTTATTTTTGCGGGGGTTTAAAGATATGTGACTGACTAGTGGTCCCGAAGGAATTCTGCAGTTTTCCTCCTTCGAATCAGCATAACTGAAAAGAGAGTGAAGATTGTATGCTTGGTTTGGATTATTGAATGTGATGAAAAGCCTCTGCTGCCTTTATAATACTTGTAACAGGAGGGAAAGCACTTAAGTGCTGGGCACACACCACTGTTAAATTCCAAAAACAGCTTGTCTGTGAAGGAACAAGCAAGAGAGAAAGAGACACCGAAAAGCCTGCATAGCATTTGATTGATATAGCTGAATACAACTCTGCAAGCTGTGAAACAGTCACCATACGCCTTCTTATCATGAATAATAAAGCTAAAAAATAGAAGGTGTGTGGGCGCACATCACAATTTTCACCTGAAATAGTTTACTCATAACACAGTATGCCTAGATGTTTATGGTCGTTAAATGAGTAGATTCATTTCAGTAAGATAGTTTAGGTAAATTCGTTCATTATAATTTGAACGGGAAGAAAAGGCAGTAAAGAATGAATTCACATTAACAGAGTAGAAAATGTGGCACTAATTATTTCAGTTCACTGGCTTCTGTGTGTAAGCAAAAAGACATCAATTGATTAGAAACTATAAGGATCTTTTTTACCTAGCAATTAAAATAATGTGGAGCACCTATTGCTTTACAATAGATTGGCTTTTAATATTGGGGAAAAAAGTCTATTAAAGATCCATTCATTCCACTATACCCGTAGTTAGTCACAGTACTTTTTTATTCTGTATTGTAAACTACCCATTCTGTAAATTAATTTTTAATATATTTTTATTTTGGCAAGGCACACTTTCTTGTTAGTGGTAATGTCAAATAGTTTCGTGAAGAATATATGTACATCACAAATTTGAAATTTTTGGACTTTTCAAACCTGAGATTTTCAAGATGCTTGCAGATATGTCTCTTGTTTCATTTTTAATTAACTAAGTTATGTATTGTTTTCATTATTATTTATTCATAATAAATCAACAGCTCATTTGAAGTTTAGTTACATTTGCATAGTTTCACAAAAGCTATAAAAATGCTGTGAGTCAGCATTCCTTTTGTCAGCTTAGTAGGGAGAGAGTTTCCAATATCTGAAAGAATAAAGTACATGTGCTATAACTGACACAATTCTTATGTTAGCATAATAGAAAAACATTTTTTTTTCCTCAGGAAATATTTCTTAAGACATCAGAGAGTCAACATTTTGCAAATGTTTTGATGTCTGAATATTCAGTGCATAGCACCTTAGCTTGGAATCTGTTGCCTATACTGTATACTGCACTGTAGTTTTTGCATTACATTAATTTTCAGGATGTTGAATGCAAGAATTATTTTCTACTTCAGCATTTCAAGATGAAAGAGTCTATATATTTATCTAGCCATCCATTTTCTGAATTTGCTTATTCCAGTGTTGCACGTAGCAAAAAACCTATACTGGCATTTTCAGGCACAAGGCTGGAAGCAGCCCTACACGAGGTGCCAGTCCATTATAGGGGGGCACTGGCACTCACACCCTCAGTATGTCACGTTTAGCTCATTTAGAGGCATCATTAACCTAACATGTTTGAAAAGGAACTAAAAGACCCTCCATGAACATGTGTTTGTCTTTGTAATAAAGTCCTTATCATTAATTGTTTTGAAATGAAGACAGAGCCCAACATTTCGTCAAAGAGGCAGCTGAAAACACTATAATGTCTTTGAACTGTGATTGAAATTAATCTACCTGTATCTGGTGTGGATTTTTATTTTATTTTTTTTATTTTTTATAAAGAATATAGTATACAATTGACAACAAATTAAACTGTTTTACACAAAAATACTTTTTTTATCATGCATTGTTTCAAACATTGTATTAAACTATTTGTTTTCATTAGCTGTTGTATCTGGTTTCTCAGTCTATTGGTAATTTTCAGAATCGACGTCTTGTTCATTAATGGTTTTTGATAAATAGCATATGAGACACTGCCTGATGATATGATTAACCTGGGAGGCAGAGATGAATAAATATGAATACTGAGACATACTGTATGCACCTCTAAGTCCACTTTGTTAAAGAATAAGGACAAAATTGTGACAAATTTTAGAGAAACATTTTTTCAGATCTTGAAGGACATGTGCCTAGGTACTAAAAACTGCTTTAAAATAGGTGACCATTATGTATTTCCTCTTCTGTGGACAGTAATGCCAAAAATTATGTTTTATAACCACATTTACTTCAAAAGGTTGGTCTGAATGATGGGAAACATAAAGGCCATTGAGGATATGACAGTAGATTCTGGAGGCATGATCGATTGAATTTCAAAGTAATTTTCTCTGTTTCGAATTAGTATTCTTAAATCAGATAAATTACAGATTAGATTATATCAGACTAGATTAGATCAGATTACATTTAGTTGGTTCATTTCTTTTATCTATATATGAAGTAATCACATATTGTTTAGTTTTGAAATGGAATACTCAGGGAATAGAGCTGCGTTCTGTCTGTGAAAGCATCATTATCTTATTTTAGTAGTTATCTGGAGCAGGTGGCCTGAAATTAAGGGGAAATCTCTTTAATCTGCTTTTATCATTACTGAGCACATATAGTGATATAGTGCTTGTTTTACTTTTTATATATAATTAAATAAGTGGCATATAACATCTAATGGGCAAGTTAAAGATACATTTCCTTTGAAATGGATAAAAGGAAACCATACCCTAGCTATCTACAATTGAAAAGGTACATTTTGGTGTAAGTGATATGAGTAAGAGGACAGAAGTCTACTTTCTCGTGCAATTTAAAGCTTTATATTCGAGCAATGCCTCAAAAGACATTGGAATATCAGTGTCAGTCCAATTGTATTTGGAAACAGCCTCTGAAAGCTTTTATTTTAAAAACTGTAATTACTGAAAACTGTTTCAAAGTGAGATTTAGAAAAGCATTTCTTTACATCTTGCCTGAAGAAGGGGCCTGAGTTGCCTCGAAAGCTTGCATATTGTAATCTTTCTAGTTAGCCAATAAAAGGTGTCATTTTGCTTGGCTTTTCTCTACATTCATAATGGCTAACACGGTACAACACCCTAGTACTCTTCGAGAGCTTTAATTTGTTTAAAATGCTGGCAGAAATGGGGCATAGAGCTGCTACAAGCTGAATAAAACTGTTTAGACTTTGCTTTTAAATGTGGTGCTGATGTAAAATCAATAAAATGACAAAACAAAGTTTTTTTGTTGAATGTTGTTTTTAGCGTACTTTGCTTCACTCACGTAATTAATGTTCTTCTATATTATAGCATGGTATTTGTAATCATTACCTTTGACACATATACAGATTTGATTTATTGAAAATAAGACCAATAATCATCAGAATTCTTTAGAAAAGTCCTTGTAGCATAATAAAAATTTATAGTAATTCAATTTTAAACAATGGAAGAGTTGCAATCAATTGAAATACTGACCACAATAACCCACTGCTGACTGTTTTTATGAACCCCTATAAATTCTAATTCACAGCAGTGTTTTTGTATGTTTCTCATTCATTGGACATTTAGTTTTGAATAAAAGTAAAACTTAAAAGACTATTCTTACATGGAACTTTCGGCTGAAAGCACAATTTACAAGGCTATCTTTTCACCAAGCTACTGTATTTTACATTTCCAGTTTATTTTTGATTTGATACTGTGAAAAATATTTTTGCACTCAAGTGGCAATAATGATGATTAGATTCTATGTACATTTTTAACAATAAATATCCTTTTTAAAATTATTTTTTTTCAATGCAAACCAGAGTGTTTCTTTGTACTCACACTTTGCACAATGTGAGCATACTTTATACTTTGCTGTTTATCTCCCAAATATAACCAGATTTTAAATGAATTAATGCGGTTATATGCATGAAGTGTCAGAGGCTGCAGCTGTTAAAAAGAAAATGCATGCCATTAGTATGAGAATTTAAAATGTACACATTTAATACCTGTAAAAACAGTGAAATAAAGAAAATAGCGTAAACTATCAGAGAGCAAATACATATAACACTTTTTCCCTAAAATGTTATTATTATAAAAACTAGTTGTTATTTATAGGTGTTGTAAAACTACTCCATTCAAGTAATTTATTTTAACAAGTAAAATAGTTGTGCAGTGGGACAGTGAGACTTTCGCATGTTATCTTTGGTGCAGATTTTGTGATAACTCTATCTGTGGTATTTTACTCAGTACTGGCGGGGGTATAAATTTGTATTTTCAGTGTTGCTTATGCATCATTCACATAAAGATATTACTTTACCTTTAAGTAAGTGTGATTTGTCAATATAAAGATAATCCTACAATGTGAATTTAAAAGAATGTTAAAAATTATGCAGATTAATCTAAAAACAGTTGCCAATGACTCTATTAATAAAGAACATAAACAACTGAGACATAATTGAGGGTTTTAGAAAAGAGCCCTAAGAATTATACAGAACGAAATCATTCTTTTTCAAGGTCTGTGATTTACCAAAAGAATTATTTCATTAGTATCCTTTAATCATTTAATTCAGTGAGTTGCAGAATTCCCATAACTGTCACCACAAGGAAATTATATTCACTATATCAAATATACTGTGTGAGCACCTCACTGTACTTCATGTTTTCTCAATGCTTGCTTCACATTGACAGCTCTCCCAAAAAATCAAAGATAAGGAGCAGATACATTACATTTATTCTGGTTTTCCAATGATTAATGTTTGTAGTCCATTTTTATATCTATTTTTGTATAAGCATTAAATTATTATAATTCACTCTGGCAATCGTAGAAATAGAAGAGGGGCATTCAGGTATGATCTGAAAATGTTATGAATGCAGTTGTTTTTATAAATTTAAAGCTGTCTATTTGCAATATTTTAATTTTATTTTTTAATAAGGCAGCCTTACTATGAATGACAACAAAAATATACATGAAAGGGTATGGGAGGTATGTTGGCACAATGGCAAGTAGCTCTGCCTGCCAGGTCCAGTGTTTTAAATTTGAATCCTGTGTCCTGTTATGCAATTGAACATGACCCCTGCAGACATGAACTGGATTAAGCTGCTTTATGAATATTATTATAAAAAGGAAGATTGATCTTAAAATTTCTAATTGCTTTAAAATGCAGACAAAAGCAATTTAAAACAAGTATATTTATATTTTGTTTATGATAATATTATCCCCTTAAAGCAAATATTGACCAATTTTGTTTTTAATGTAATATATTGATGTTGAAAGCAATCGTGTTAATTTGTCATTATTTGGATACATTCTTTAAATCACTATATTGGGAAAAGGTAAAACTTATATCTACAGTATTCCAGAAACTGGAACTTATGAGTAAAATTTCAATATAAGCCTATGGCAAAATGGCATTTAAGTTAATAAGTAATAATAATCAATCATATAAAGAATTCAAAATGGTTAATGGGTGGCATAACACGTTTGTGAATGTGGGAGGAAGCAGTATAATTCTTCAGTGTTAAATAACAGGTGACACACAAAGAAGAGCTGAGTGCTGCTGCTTCTCAAGAAAATATTTGCTGTAGTGTTAACATGAGTCATCCCATTTGGACTCTAAGAATAACTCAAAAACAAATAGAAAAGAATGCAGTATTTTTTTCTAGTGTTAAGTAAATCAAAAATTGCAAATCATTGCAAATCTACACCATGTATTTATTTTTATATTTAACAGATTTTTCCACAGGTGTACTTAATTGTTTTATTATATTTTTCATAATCATCACAACATATGTTTTTATGTTTTTGCATATTACTCACAATTATCAAGCAAGAAATACAGCTGCACTGGCAGAATTTTTCCATTTTAATTGATTATTGTCTAAGATGCGTATTAATATATGAAAGATATATGCAGGATACTGTCCTTTCCTTATAAAATAAAAGGTCACTTTTTAAAAATAGTCTTAATTGTCAGGATTGAAATTGTATGTTTATAAATAACCATTATGTGAACAAACCCCAGCCAATTCAGTATTCCATATGTAAGCAATTGCTCAATCATCATACTTAATCCAATTCGAACTTTGGAAAAGTGTCAAGTTTTAAAACTACTGTCCATCACATGGTTAAAAATGTTCTCAATAAATATAATTCATGGCATTGCAGTGCCCACAATATAAATGGTCTTTTAGAGTTATTCTTTTAAAGACAAATCTACTAATTTTCATTTTTGCCTCCTACATGAGGAACTGTACATATTTGATAATATCTAGGTTGACTTTTCCAAAATACAATATCTAAATGAATAACCAGAGCTTCAATGTTTGTTTGCTTTTGTCATCCTCACTTGTCATTCTACACCCCAGCTTCATTGTTTAGATATGTGGAATAAATAGCAATTTAATTTTATGGTACTCCAGGTCTAAATTCGAGAGCTCTTCTTTGCCAAGCGCTTAGCTCTAATTGAATAACTAATATATATAAATTAAATGTTTTCATTTTAAGCATATTAAAAATGTAGAGTGTACTGTTTCACCCCAAACAGTAGTATGAATGTGCCAGAGTATGATGTACAGTGTGAACTGCATGTTCTTAATTTGTGTTGTTAATATTTCCTTTCAAATGTCAGTGGATCATTCATGTTTCAGGGAATCTGGGAGTAAAGTAGAAGTATTAATAAAATATAAATACAATATCTAGAGACTTCTTTTATAAAATAATGACCTGAATAGGGAAATAGCCTTGTTTGAATAGGAAATTCAGAATCTGTGCTTAAAAACCAGCCCATATGATTAATATAGAGTATTGTAGCAACTATGTAAATAAGAACAGGAGGACACGGAGTTGTTGGGGCTTCTCCTAGTTTATTGCTCTTTTCAATTCCAAACAAACAGAGCACTCTTATTACTCCGGTACTTTGGGCTATTATGCACACCTCCAAAACCACATCTACTTATTAAAGCTTTCCTGTGTCTAATACTGTGTGTATCTGTTTACTACACCTTTCACAACTGTCTGCCACTGTTAATCTCATCACTTCTAATCAATATAAACTTGTTTATCTGCCCCGTGTTGAACCTTACACCTGTCACTCATTCCCTAGGAGGTGTGTCCACCCCTGTGTCAAGTAAAAAAGGCATATTTATATGTGGCAATGCCAGGATTGGAGCATTGCAAAGGTCACTCTTAAGACTTGAGAAATCAGCCTGTTGATCTTCCCCCAGTTTAAAAACTTCACCTTGACGTAACAGGAAGTGCAATGGTGCTGCAATGGAGGCAAAGGCAGCCCCAAAAACTCTTTCACTTGTTGCTAGTCTTGGGGTACCTTTGTACTGCAGCTACTGGGGAGGCAGCATTAAGAAGAAGGACACCTCACGCCTGGACAAACTGGTAAGGAAAGCAGGCTCTATTGTAGGCATGGAGCTGGACAGTTTGACATCTGTGGCGGAACGACGGTTGCTCAGCAGGCTCTTATCAATTATGCAGAATCCACTGCATCCACTAAACAGTGTCATCTCCAGACAGAGGAGCAGCTTCAGTGACAGACAGTCAATGTCCTGCTCCACTGACAGACTGAGGAGATCATTCCTCCCCCACACTAATCGACTCTTCAGTTCCACCCGGCGGGGCAAACGTTAACATTATTCAAAGTTATTGTCTGTTTTTACCTGCATTTTTATTACTCTTTAATTTAATATTGTTTTTTTGTATCAGTATGCTGCTGCTGGAGTATGTGAATTTCCCCTTGGGATTAATAAAGTATCTATCTATCTATCTATCTATCTATCTATCTATCTATCTATCTATCTATCTATCTATCTATCTATCTATCTATCTATCTATCTATCTATCTATCTATCTATCTATCTATCTATCTATCTATCTATCTATCTATCTATCGCCTAGTCAGTACATCCCGGAGAGTACTTCTAGCTTTGTTAAAAGTCTTCCCATGTGCCAGCAGATCTTCCAGATAGACAAGGCACTGAGTGCCTCCTCGAATGTCAGCCAATACCCTGTCTATCAACCTTTCGAAAGTGGCTGCTGCATTACAAAATCCAAAGGGTATAACCTGAAGTGCCTGTATCCAGCCTTTAAATCAGTGGGATGAGAACTAGGCAAGTGGAAGGAGTCTTATGGCGACAGCATTAAGTCTTCAACAGTCAGCACAGAAGTGCCAATTTCCACCAATGTTTGGTGTGATAACAACTGGAGAGACCCATGGAGACTCACAGGGTTCAATAATAACCTGCCTCTGTCATTTCCCTTACAATGTTGCCTGTAGTCTCCTGGTTTTCCAGAGAAATACATCGAGAATGTTGTCAAATGGGTGGTGCAATGCTTGTATGTATTAGATGCTGCACTAAGTGTTTGTAGCCAACATCTTCTGGCAAAGTCACAAAATGCTCTCTGAAGTTTTCCAGAAGATCCCAGAGTTGATGTTGTTGAACGACAGTCAGATCTTCCTTATTTCTTTCCCATACATTGTGAATGTCCTTCAGACATACACCCAATATGTCAGTGTGATTGGAAATGGATGTTTGGTTTGACTGTAATACCTGAGTCATCCCCCAAATCACCATGGCTCAACAGGTTTAAAGTCTTTCTATCCTGAAACGTTATAGTCCACTTTTGTAGGTCAATCTGGGCTCCAACCACATAAAGTCCAAGCCCAGGATAACCTGGGTCCTTAATCTTTGCACCCCAGACCTGTAATGTCCAGCAAAGCCCACCAAGATGAATAGCTACCTGGGTTCATCCCAGCATGAGTGCAGTCTAGCCTGTGACTGTTATCAAACTCACCTTCATCCCCTCCCACTTTTTTCCTGGCATTTCCTGCCATTTTGTCATGGTTACAAGTCTAGGCTAACAATTAATTCTGTGTCAATGAGGGTCTTACAGACTCAGCTGCCTATCTAACTGTGGACATGACAATAGATCTCTTGCTCCAATCTGCCAACAGGCACCAGGTGTTATATATCTCATCCCTGTACACTACTTTATGATGGAACATGCAATGAGGCCCCGCCTACTGTCCCTTCTACATGGGTCCCTGGTTGTTTTGCTGGGGTAGGTGTGTAGCCTTAACTTCAAATTTCTCCCTGTGTGGGCAGAAGCGCTGCAGGTGCCACACTCTGCCACAGTGCCAGCATGAGGGGGAAGGAGGAACTGCTATAACTCTGTTTTATTTAATAAAAAACACAAATAAGCTTAGCTGATATTTAATATACTGTACAATATAAAACTGGCAGACCAGTGTAGTCTGTGTTTCTAAATAATGTGAAAAAATTGGAGAAATATCAACTTATCTTAGAGACTCTTTCCAATTATTCATCTTCTGAATCTTTATTACAGGGTTGCAGAGAGCAAGAGCCTATCAAAGAAGCATTAGCTACTGAGCAGGAATGAATCTTTGTACATACATGTACACAACCATACTCACCTACTGTATATCAATTATCAATTTATCTCAAAGTTGATATTTATTCTAACATGGACATCTTTGCAATCTGGTTGGAAACATTAGTACTCAGAGTAAAGTAAACTCATGTGTACCGGTAGTGACTGGACTGCAGTTATCAGCCAAATACCAAGTCAAGTTTATTGTCTTGTGTAGTCAGTACGTTGAAATTCTTACTTGCATATCTCCTCAGAGCAGTTGACAAGAAAAAAGAGTGGGTGCCCCTTAATAGTTAATTAATTATTCTATATAAAATTGCCTGTAAATAACACATATTTTCCTTTTTCATTAAACATATTTAACTTCCATCCATCCATGTTTCCATTTTTTAATCAATTTAGTAAATAAAGGGTATTGGAAAACCAGTGCCTATCCTAGAAGCACTGAGGCAGGGATCACTCCATTACAGAGCACATACACTCACACCAAACCAGTTTAGTTCAGATAATCAACATAATGTCCATGTGTTTGTGTTAGATGGTGAATCAGATTCAACCTTAAGAACCCAGGGAGCAACCCTAAACACAGTGCCACAGTGCTGTACCATTTTTAGTGTGCCATTTTAGATTCACAGGAACAGTAGCCATTTTTGTTTCAGTCTGTCATCATTGTTACTAATGCATCTGCGTTTTACAAGCTGAATGTAAAGTGAAAGGTTGCTCAGACAAGGCCATATTTATATCCTGCAGATAAGCTGAAAATGATGCATGTTCTTCCCATTTGAATTTCAAGGGAACTCGCTTATGATGTGGTTGAAGCAGTTTAACCTAGACTGTTCAGTAAGTAATTCTCAGCAGTCTTTTGTTTTTCCCCAAAAAGTAACATCAGTAATTTAAAAGGTTTGGTTAGCCCAAAATAAGAAATCATAACATGCTGTAGAGTGACTCTTAGACTTGCCATAATTTTCTAACATAATGCTCCTTTTCTACTGATAAGTCTAAGGTGGCTTTTGTTATTTGACTGTTTTTTGCTCATATTCTAGATTAGGCTTTGAGTATTTTAAGAAAAAAATTTGTTGCCCCTTATCTAAGTCATCGAATTTCTGAATACAGTAACAGAATCCTTTTTATGTGGGTACTGATGGTTAAAAATGGGATTTGAATCAGGCTTCCAATCCAGTTACAATGGAGCTAGGGGGGAAGCAGACAGGTACATATGTTAACATGTTCACTCTCATGATTGTTCATTGAAAACTTCCTAATTTCTTTTTAGGTAATGTTTAATACTCTGGAAAGAAAATCAGTAATTTTGAATGAACTGCTTAAAGCGAGACCATAGTGATATATCTGATTAAATGCAGAAGCAATTTACCTTGAAAAAATTCTGTGGCTGTATAAGATGATGCTGTTTCTGATGAAAGTAAAGCTAATTTAATTTATCACAATGCAATGCAAATCATATATTTGTTTAATGAGTAAAGAAAGATATTTTGAACAAAGTGCCTGTATTGCAGTGTTGTCGCAAGGCTGATATTTTCTGTTGCATGGAAAGGGAAAGTGCAAGAGGTGATCAGCTTTAAGTGATTCTAGGACTGCTGAAAATACAACAGACATCACATTGGTAAAGTTATTCATAAACATTCATTTTCGATTCAAATTCAGGCTTTTAATAGATGGAAACTTATGCAAGTGTTATATGAAGAGTATTAAAAAACAATAAACTAAATTGAAGGGAATTGATAAAAAGCTTACTGTTACATAATAATCACAATTTTCTACTTCTGTGGGGGTATTACGTTTAAAAATTGAAACATTTGCAATATAAAGTCTTACATCATCATATGCACATTTTGAAATTTCAGCAGGAATGAAGTATTTTTAATAAACTACTTGTGTCTTTTATATCTAGTTTTTTTTTTCTTTTTATTTTAATTTGGTGTATGAGGATCAAATCATCTGTGTCCATTTTGGAGAAACGTTAACATTTCTTTAGTGAATTCTATTCTATATGGCTTAAATCAATATAAAATCCTTATGATGTACCATGAATTTGAAGATTCCTTTTGTGCTAGTGCCATGCCATATAACATCCATCCATCCATTATCCAACCCGCTATATCCTAACTACAGGGTCACGGAGGTCTGCTGGAGCCAATCCCAGCCAACACAGGGTGCAAGGCAGGAAACAAACCCTGGGCAGGGCGCCAGCCCACCGCAGGGCGCGCACACACACACACACCCACACCCCAAGCACACACTAGGGACAATTTAGAATCGCAAATGCACCTCACCTGCATGTCTTTGGACTGTGGGAGGAAACCAGAACACCTGGAGGAAACCCACACAGAAGAACATGCAAACTCCACACAGGGAGGACCCGGGAAGTGAACCCAGGTCTCCTAACTGCGAGGCAGCAGCGCTACTCACTGCGCCACCATGCTGCCCTGCCATATAACATATTATTGAAATATTTTGTTCCCTAGTCAATGTATTACAATAGAATGATACAAGTAGACACTGATGCTGTTATAAAAAATGTCAATAAAATGTGTCCTACTTGAAGCAAACCAATGCAATAGAGGATTCCAGAAGAATCATGTACATTGGTGTTACAGTAATAGTTGAACCATGCAATTTACTTATGTTATTGTATATGTCAACAAGAAAAGTAATAAACCCTTTTATTATGAATAAAATATCACATTGACATGTGTTAGTTTAGGTTATGTTGTGTTCAAAACTGTCAAAGATGCATTTCTGGTTATTATTGCTTCCACAATCATGAAAGCTTCTTTAACACCTTTACATAAATTTCAGTATTTGTATTCAACAAATAAGTATATCATCTGTACAGTATCTAACTGACATTGTAGTTTTTCTTTAGCATGGCAAAAAGTGATTGCCACTGTTTAACCAACTGGAAAAAATAACAATGGTCTTTTGGATCTCTAGACTCTTAAATTGTAATTGAGTTGGAGAGGTTAAAAGTCAGATAAAGGCATCAGATTCGAGCAAGTATCAGAATCAAAATTATAAACATACAAAGGTTAAAGTAAAAAGTACTAGGAATGAGAGGTTCCGTTTTTCTAAGCATAACAGTATCTAGATTTTCTCATTTTACTTGCAATTTATCAACTAGTACAAAAAGTATGCTTTTCTTTTGACATATTACTTTTGGACTGGGTAAGCATTTCTTTTATCCATAGCTGCCATTTGGATGTTTGGCTTTTGATCCCCGCCAACATCTACTTCTCAATAATTGCCATCTCAGCAGCAAATAGCTGTTCTGATGAGTAGAGTCTGTGGAACTGTGTCCATAATATGACATAGCTGGAGCAGGTGGTGAGCACTGCATCACTTTTAAGTGCAGATATACAAGTATTAAGAGGATTATTGGTATTCTTCAGCTGACTGGCTGGTGTTCCTTAACTCATGCTAATGTGGCAGGTTTGGTTGCTTCAAGCTGTTTTACCAAAGATGATCACAAATACTGTTGCTCTGTACATATTTACCTGGTGCACAGTCATCTATGGAAGTGAAGTAGAATAAGATGTTAAGTTAAAAAGTCTGAGGAGTGAGTAGAAGTGAAATAGGATTATACTTAAGTAACACACTCAGGAGGACTAGCCTTTGGAGTTTTGCTTTAAAAAAAAACAAAACATCTTAAGCAGAGCATGTGCAGAGAAGAGTGACTAGGGTGATTCCAGAACAGTGAGGTCTGAGCTATGGGCGAGATTAAAGGAGATGAGCCTTTTCAGATTAAGAAAACAAAGAATAAGCAGTCACATAATTGAACCGTTTAACTTTTAAAACACAATTAGTATAGTGGATCCCAGCTCTTTAACAATGAATTCATCAGCAAGAACACAAGGGCAAAGGTTGAAATAGGGGAATAGGATTGACAAGCTTTGCTGGGCTGAATGACATGCTCTTGTCCAACATATTCTAACCAAAAGCTTGGGATTGTCAGAAATATTGTGTTCTGCTGCTGCATCTTCTTGATCCAAATCTATCACTGCTCTGTTAGTCTGCTCTTTTACAGCTTATCTATCTCTTTCGCTCTGTTACTCGTCTTGTGACTGTGCAGGAGCCAGCAGAGGAAACACCATGCATAATTGCCAGTAGCTCAGTGTACACCTCTTGCCCCAGAACAGAACTACTTTTCCTGAATGCAAATTCAGTATTTAAATATAATTTCATTTTGCATCTTATTAAACCTATTTTTCACTGTCCCACTTATAACAACACATCTCTCGCCCTTTCTTCATATCAGTGTAAGTGAATAACAGGCAACAACAGGATTCAATTGTATGGTGTTCATTCAACTGCTTTGGTGCTTCCAGTAAAAAGCTAACATTATTATTAAACGTCCATTGCAGCTGTCAGGGATATCAACTGACAGAAAATCTACAAGCAATCAGCTCTGGACCTGCATAGTGCCCCAATATTCTGACAAGATCCATGTGTTATGAATGGTTCCTGCTTGAACAGTGTAGTACATAAAATACTTGCCATCTAAAAGTGTGCCATTCATTACACTATTCTTAGTAGACATTAACAGAAAGTACAGAGGAAGGAAATATTTACATACATGAGCAGCTATGTTTGTTTAAACCATCTATTTCTTTATCATCAATGTTCTGGACCCACTTGACCTAGTTTTATGTCCCATTAGCCAGAGCTCAAATTGGCAGTTTTGAGTTTAGGTCAGTACTAGACCTGGATAGCCCGTCACAGAGTATATTCACTCACTCAGTCATACTAGGTCAGCTTAGAAAAGCCAGTTACCCTAACAAGTGTATCTTTTATGATATGGGATGAAAAGTGGACTACCCAGAGGAAAAACAAAATGTGCAACCTTCACACAAATACTTACTGGACCAGGATCCAAATCCAATTTCTTGGAGCTGTTAGCTGTTTCTTTTTAAAATATGAAATTAAAACATCTATGCATTGGTTTGAACTCTCCAGATTAACGGAGCAGTTTAGGAAATATGAATCTAATAAATGAAGAAAATGTAGTATTTTTGTAAAATTGAGTTTTTTAATGTGATAGGGCTGATGTCCATCTATTTTCTGAATCCATTTTATTAAGTAGAATGCCAGAGATGACTAGAAAACAGAAGTAAAGGGTTGTTCTACAGTATATATTCTTTTTGGAGGTGTAAGTTGAATTTATCTGGTTAAATTTGGATTTTTAAGTCTTGTACTGGTTAACATATTAATGTGTACTGTTTGTATTAGCCGGTAGCTGTTGTCATTACACTTTGTCCTCTGAGTGAAACAATTTGGCAGTCAGGGCCCAGCATCTGCCTTTTTTCCCCCTCAATAGCTCTGTCAAAGTGACAAATAGCATTTTTCTGTGAATGATGTGGTGACAGTTTCCTCAAGTGGTGTGTAATAAGCCCAGATGTATAGCAGTCATTAACCGAAAGGGCACTCACAAACAATAGCACTATACCAAACAAGGCTTTTTTAAACGTTCTAGCATCTTTTACAATTTTATATTGGTTCTTTTTAATTTTATTTTTAATTTACCGTTTTAAACAATTTGTTTAAATCTAATTATTTCAAACATTTTTACAGTGTCCAAATTTTAACAATTTGTTATACATACAGTATTTGATAAAGAAACATTTACAATATGTTACCAGAAATCTGTCAGATTTCACACATCTGTGCTACAACTGGATTTTTTATTTAAATGAATTGATAGTTTTTCAAATCACCTTTAAAAATTAATATTAACTTCAAATACTTAAAATGTTGCATAAATAACTTTAATGGGGTACACTACTAAATAATAGCTGGAAAAGCATATGACGTTTCTTTGCTCTCGTGCTTTGAACGTAAATTGTTTTGCAGTCAAGTAACACGGCTGCCTTTCTGACTACAAGGCTAATATAATAAACCCAAGTAAACATGACATCTTTTATCATGTTTATTTCTTCACTGTTCACTGGTGAGTAACTGTAAGCTATAGTGTTCCAAATAAAACGTTTTCTATTTTGTCTTATTTAAAGAAGCTTATCCCTAACAGGTTGGAAATGTGACACAGTGGGTGGCTGTGATGCCTTGCAGTTATAGAGTCCTGGCTTAGGCATGTTCTCTCTCCATTTCTCTTTCTGTCTGTGTGTGTTATGTCTAGATACATCAGTTTTCTTCATCCCCAGTGCCCACAGATTAGTTTAGCCTAGTCTGAGTTTATTATATGTGTAAGTTCAAAATATGATTAACTAGAGTTCCATGTGGTGCAGTGGGTAGCGCTGCTGCCTTTGCAGTTGTTAGATCTGGGGACCTGGGTTCGCTTCCCGGGTCCTCCCTGCGTGGAGTTTGCATGTTCTCCCCGTGTCTGCATGGGTTTCCTCCGGGTGCTCCGGTTTCCTCCCACAGTCCAAAGACATGCAGGTTAGGTGGATTGGCGATTCTAAATTGGCCCTAGTGTGTGCTTGGTGTGTGGGTGTGTTTGTGTGTGTCCTGCGGTGGGTTGGCACCCTGCCCGGGATTGGTTCCTGCCTTGTACCCTGTGTTGGCTGGGATTGGCTCCAGCAGATCCCTGTGACTCTGTGTTCGGATTCAGCGGGTTGGAAAATGGATGGATGGATAGAGTTCCATGCCTGGTTAGTTCCTGTCTTGCTGGACTGTTTTGTGATCACTGTCATTTAGTCTTCCTGTGCATGTTCCATGAGTCACACATAGCCATTACAGGCCACATCTTTCCTTACTCCAACTAGGCTAATTTAGGGTTCCCACACAATCCAACATGTATGTTGGAAGTCTGAGGAAACTAGAGAAAGACTATGTACACATACAAAGAGAAAGTGTAATATTTATAGTGACCAAGTCTGGAACTGAATCATATTTCAGAATTTACTGTCTTAATCTTCTTTATTTATTTATCTGGTTTGTACAATGCTATATACTGTATATTCTGCCGTTCTTTATTATATTCTGTAAGTGCCTTGAGCATGGGAAAGGCGCTATATAAATAAAATGTATTATTATTATTATTATTATATTCATTAGACCTGTGAGGAAGAAGTAATAACCAGTGCATCTCTGAGCCAAATTGCATCACAAAATCATAAAACTTCACCATATTAATCAAGTCAAGTCAAATCTATTTTTTATGATATTAGGTGACTAACTTTCCTACCAATTTAAAAAAAATCACTAAATTCTTCCTAATGATACCACAGTATTTTGATTTCTTTGTCTTCACTGCTAGAAGACACATTTAAATCAAAGATTATAAAGAAGGATATTGTTTGTAGCTGTTTGTGTTAATTAATTTAAATCATGTAGTTTGCAGCCATGATTGTTTTAAAAGGTGATACAATTTACTTTTGTGACCATCTCTGTTTACATAGCAAACAGAAAACCTAATTCAGAAACATATTAAGCCCATCCATCCTCTTCCGCTTATCCGAGGTCGGGTCGCAGGGGCAGCAGCTTGAGCAGAGATGCCCAGACTTCCCTCTCCCCGGCCACTTCTTCTAGCTCTTCCGGGAGAATCCCAAGGCGTTCCCATGCCAGCTGAGAGACATAGTCCCTCCAGCGTGTCCTGGGTCTTCCCTGGGGCCTCCTCCTGGTTAGACGTGCCCGGAACACCTCACCAGGGAGGCGTCCAGGAGGCATCCTGATCAGATGCCCGAGCCACCTCATCTGACTCCTCTCGATGTGGAGGAGCAGCGGCTTTACTCTGAGCCCATCCCGGATGACTGAGCTTCTCACCCTATCTTTAAAGGAAAGCCCAGACACCCTGCGGAGAAAACTCATTTCAGCCGCTTGTATTCGCGATCTCGTTCTTTCGGTCACTACCCATAGCTCATGACCATAGGTGAGGGTAGGAACATAGATCGACTGGTAAATTGAGAGCTTTGCCTTGCGGCTCAGCTCCTTTTTCACCACGACAGACCGATGCAGAGCCCGCATCACTGCGGATGCCGCACCGATCCGCCTGTTGATCTCACGCTCCATTCTTCCCTCACTCGTGAACAAGACCCCGAGATACATGAACTCCTCCACTTGGGGCAGGATCTCACTACCAACCCTGAGAGGGCACTCCACCCTTTTCCGGCTGAGGACCATGGTCTCGGATTTGGAGGTGCTGATTCCCATCCCAGCCGCTTCACACTCGGCTGCGAACCGATCCAGAGAGAGCTGAAGATCACAGCCTGATGAAGCAAACAAGACAACATCATCTGCAAAAAGCAGTGACCCAATCCTGAGTCCACCAACCCGGATCCCCTCAACACCCTGGCTGCGCCTAGAAATTCTGTCCATAAAAGTTATGAACAGAATTGGTGACAAAGGGCAGCCCTGGCGGAGTCCAACTCTCACTGGAAACGGGTTCGACTTACTGCCGGCAATGCGGACCAAGCTCTGGCACCGATCGTACAGGGACCGAACAGCCCTTATCAGGGGGTCCGGTACCCCATACTCTCGGAGTACCCCCCACAGGATTCCCCGAGGGACACGGTCGAATGCCTTTTCCAAGTCCACAAAACACATGTAGACTGGTTGGGCAAACTCCCATGCACCCTCCAGGACCCTGCTAAGGGTGTAGAGCTGGTCCACTGTTCCGCGACCAGGATGAAAACCACACTGTTCCTCCTGAATCCGAGGCTCGACTATCCGACGGACCCTCCTCTCCAGGACCCCTGAATAGACTTTTCCAGGGAGGCTGAGGAGTGTGATCCCTCTGTAGTTGGAACACACCCTCCGGTCCCCCTTCTTAAAGAGGGGGACCACCACCCCGGTCTGCCAATCCAGAGGCACTGTCCCTGATGTCCATGCGATGTTACAGAGGTGTGTCAACCAAGACAGTCCTACAACATCCAGAGCCTTGAGGAACTCCGGGTGTATCTCATCCACCCCCGGGGCCCTGCCACCAAGGAGTTTTTTGACCACCTCGGTGACCTCAGTCCCAGAGATGGGGGAGCCCACCTCTGAGTCCCCAGGCTTTGCTTCCTCATTGGAAGGCATGTTAGTGGGATTGAGGAGGTCTTCGAAGTACTCCCCCCACCGACCCACAACATCCCGAGTCGAGGTCAGCAGCGCACCATCACCACCATATACAGTGTTGACACTGCACTACTTCCCCCTCCTGAGACGCCGGACGGTGGACCAGAATCTCCTCGAAGCCGTCTGAAAGTCATTCTCCATGGCCTCCCCAAACTCCTCCCACGCCCGAGTTTTTGCCTCAGCAACCACCAAAGCCGCATTCTGCTTGGCCTGCCGGTACCTATCCACTGCCTCCAGAGTCCCACAGGACAAAAGGGTCCTGTAGGACTCCTTCCACCAGCGGGTTCGGGGATTGCCTGCCACGACAGGCACCGACCACCTCACCTCCGGTCAGCTGCCTCAACAATAGAGGCACGGAACATGGCCCATTCGGACTCAATGTCCCCCACCTCCCTCGGGATGTGGTCGAAGTTCTGCCGGAGGTGGGAGTTGAAGCTACTTCTGATAGGGGGCTCTGCCAGATGTTTCCAGCAGACCCTCACAACACGTTTGGGCCTACCAGGCCTGACGGGCATCCTCCCCCACCATCAAAGCCAACTCACCACCAGGTGGTGATCAATTGACAGCTCCGCCCCTCTCTTCACCCGAGTGTCCAAGACATGTGGCCGCAAGTCCGATGACACGACCACAAAGTTGATCATCGAACTGAGGCCTAGGGTGTCCTGGTGCCAAGTGCACATATGAGCACCCCTATGCTTGAACATGGTGTTCGTTATGGACAATCCGTGACAAGCACAGAAGTCCAGTAACAAAACACCATTCGGGTTCAGATCGGGGGGGGCCATTCCTCCCAATCACGCCCTTCCAGGTCTCATTGTCATTGCCCACGTGAGCATTGAAGTCTCCCAGCAGAACGAGGGAGTCCCCAGAAGGTATGCCCCCTAGCACCCCCTCCAGGGACTCCAAAAAGGGTGGGTACTCCGAACTGCTGTTCGGTGCATACGCACAAACAACAGTTAGGACCCGTCCCCCCACCCGAAGGCGGAGGGAGGCTACCCTCTCGTCTACCGGGGTAAACCCCAATGAACAGGCTCCAAGTCAGGGGGCAATAAGTATACCCACACGCGCTCGGCGCCTCTCACCGGGGGCAACTCCAGAGTGGTAGAGAGTCCAGCCCCTTTCAAGGAGATTGGTTCCAGAGTCCAAGCTGTGCGTAGATGTGAGTCCGACTATATCTAGCCGGAACCTTTCAACCTCGCGCACTAGCTCAGGCTCCTTCCCCTTCAGAGAGGTGACATTCCACGTCCCAAGAGCCAGCTTCTGTAGCCGAGGATCGGACTGCCAAGGTCCCCGCCTTCGGCCACCACCCAACTCACACTGCACCCGACCTCCTTGGCCCCTCTCATAGGTGGTGAGCCCATGGGAAGGGGGACCCACGTTGCCTCTTCGGGCTGTGCCCGGCCACCAGGTGCTCGCCATCCAGCCCCACGTCCAGGCCTGGCTCCAGAGGGGGGCCCCAGTGACCCACATCCGGGCAAGGGAAAACGCCGTCCAAAGTTTTCATTCATCATAGAATGTTTGAACCGCTCTTCGTCTCATCCCTCACCTAGGACCAGTTTGCCTTGGGTGACCCTACCAGGGGCATAAAGCCCCGGACAACAGAGCTCCTAGGATCATTGGGACACGCAAACCCCTCCACCACGATAAGGTGCCGGTTAAAGGAGGGGAACATATTAAGCTCGAGGACAGAAACCCAATAAGGCAAGAGAATGGAAAGCTCTATAGGCTTTATGTGGGAGAATACAGGTGGTCCAACAAAACGGATTTGTTCATAGTCCTTTAAGGTTGGCGTGTAACGGAAACTAAGGGCTTACATAGGACAGTGGCTTCAGAAATTCATACTGACAACTCTGACCATAAAAGAAACTCTAAGGTTGCTTATATATTTATCCCAGGATGGCAAATAAAGTCCTTTCCAAGCAAGTATGTGTGAACCCAGAATGCTGAAGGATAGTTGGGGTAAAGGCTTACTGACAGTGATATCCTTTCCTGTAACATTTTATTTAATTTTCATGGTTGTGTTTAGTGTTGTTTTTAGATTTGTCATTATTTTGTGACATGATCACACTAACATTTTATGTTTAACATAGGTTTTACTAAAGAAAAGTTTTACATAGGTGCCCTCATATTGCTGATGTCAACAACACTTGTTGTTATTAATGTGTAACAAAGGCAACACAGTGCAATGCATGCCATTATCAGGGTGCCATTGTCATGAAGTCAGGAGTGCTTCTTAATGAAATCCCAATTATGCCTCTCAAGGTTGCTGGGGTACAGGCCCCAAGAATGGGAAATTGGCCAATATAGTTAAGCATCCCAAAAACTTTAACAATTATCCGCACAAGAGGAAGAACATGCCAACATTCAGCAAATCAGGACCATAATAAATGAAATTTCACAGAGAGGCAGAACTTACCATTATCACAAAGTGCATTCAGTTAACCGCCAGGGACTGTTTGTTTCCCGAACCTCTACAGGGCTGGGGGCAGACCTTATGCAATGATAGGCAAGTGACCCCATCCCTTTGGGGAACCACCCACAAAACACATGGAACATAGCAGGACAAACAGAGGCACCTATTAAATAAATAATACACAAAACTACAAAAATACTTAGTTAACATATATACCAATATTGTTATAAACAAAAGACACAAAAAACAACAAAAAAGACATAGAAAGAGAAATTAAACAAAAGCTGTGGGGGAGACACTTGCTGAACCATAACAAACATTTAGAGAGATAACACATTTAGACATGTGTCCAAACTTTATCTCAAAACAAGAGAATTACCATGTTATGGTCAAGGACGTGGAGCATTTTCAAAAACTATTAATTTATTAGGGATTGATTAGGTAATGAGTTTATTCTGAATATTGGTTAATGTCCTGCTTTTTAGATTTTTCTGATCGTGTGCTACTACTCTTGCCTGTCTTTAGATCATTCTTTCTGAAAATCCCCACAACTTAATTTCATTTCTCAATCACAAAAATTAAAATGTGTCAGTTTGATCTTATAGTATTGCCTGTTACTTAAATACCCATAACTTAAAATTCATAATATTTATTTATTACTTATATACATATATGTGAAAGTAAAGCTCTTGATGCAACATTTCTTATTTGGTCGTTCTTGGGTGTATTTGTATACAATGCAAAAAAGTATCCATTGTTGATGCCATGTCTGTCTGCCTGTCCATCTGTGTGTGCTCATGAAATAACTTGACTCTCCATTGGCTGATTTTGTTGAAATTGTGGTTGAAAAAGTGCAGACTGACAGCAGGCGGTTTTTCTCTTAGTTATCTTTTTTAATATCAGTAAGCAGAGTCGCAGGAGTAGAGATTCAGAGAGCACAGCCTGTGGCCACAGGGCTCGTCTGAACACCCGATTGACAGCTGGGGGGTGCTTAAATACCCCTTAATCTCATGATTGGTGAGACAGAAAAACATCCTTATCATCAAAATTTCAAAGTTGAGCAATATATCTGAGCTAAGCATTATCTATGTCCCCAAGACTGATCACAGGTCAGACGTCTTGAACTTTGCAGCCTTGTGACCTTTTTCCCTGAGCCATTTCAATTTGAGGAACTTAACAGAAAAGGCAGTTTGAATCATATAGAAACCACTTTCCTAAGCCCTTGCGTAACATATTTTTTGTCAGTTCATAAATCAGGCTTTCTTACTTGGCAGGGTTACAAGCATTGCTTTTGAAATTCAGTTACAAAACACACAGAGTACAAGGTGCTCAAGGTGCTCAAGAGAACATTCTTCTTCTACAAAATTAGGCACACTTATTATTCAAGGAAATTTTTCAGGAAATGTAAAATTCGTTAAGATATATCAAGTAGAGATGCTATGGCATGTAAGATAGTTTTACTAGCTGACATGGATCATTTTAGAAGGATTAATTTAAAAGTCTTGGATTTTTCATACAGATTGCTCCAATTAACATAAGGCTTCAGGTGTATCTGCATTAAATCAACTTTTGGAAGACGTATATCTGAAAAAAGTGTTTACATATGTCAAGAAAGTGCAGTGAAACACACAGATATCTGTTCCTGCAATTTTCTGAAAATGAATAATTTGATGATATATTCATTCACAATGGAGACATGGACATGGAGACATAATCATACCTGTTAACTCCCCATGGGGTACTAAATCCTGGAACATCCCTGAATATTATGCCATATACCACTTTATATTTTGTCTAGTGGTTTCTGCGGCTCTAGTTCAACCTCAATCTGCTTTGGTGGTTATTAAGTCAGACATCACTTTATTGAGAGGACTCATCTTGGTTTATACACTAGATTAATCTTTCAGTGTAGAATTGTTAAGTAAATTACACCATGCTTTGCATAAATTATGAAGAGTATATCTTGTTAATGGCTGACTTCAATTCATTACCTAGATGCTGAGTGAAATGTCCTGTTTCCAGTGTTGCCTTAGATCGCCTAGAGGTGCAATTTTTCAAACAAGTTTATTGAGGTTGGGATACTACCAATGTTCTTATCATTACAAGAAAGTACTGTATTATTTCCACAATAGATGCAGACAGAATATTAAGAATGAGAAAGCTATGGTGGGCTACAGAGCAACACATTTTCTTATCTAGAGAAAAACACTGTGGATAGGTAGGCCAGGCATGGAAGTTTAGGTTTCATTTGTTCTTCTAAATTTTTTGCTTCTGTTTGTGAACTCTTTGTCATTATACAACCTTTAGATTCAGTAAATGTGTTTATATTCTAAAAGAATCCCTTTTTATTATATTTTAGAACTTTGTGGTTCTGGTGATCTTTTCCCTCTCTTTCTTGCAGGCTATATAATTCAATCAATCACTCTTTATTATATATAGCACCATTTTCAGCAAGGCATACTGTAAGGAACATTACTCTGTAATCAAGTTAGCAAAACCAACCTAGCTAAGTAAGTCATAGGAAATTACTGAGAGTCTCGGAAGAGTGTGCAAATTTTCTGAAATAAATTCAGAATATAAAATAATGAAGGTACATAGAATTGGAACTGAAAGACAGTTCTTAGGTATTGTAGTAGAGAGTGCAGCATAAGTGCAGTAGTTATAAAAGAGTCTGTTTAAATAAATTGTAATATATATTATTAATATGTAAAAATATTCCAACTTAAAGGCTGGAAACACATGTATTTATAGTGAAAGGTTGCCCTCCTAGCATGGAGCAGATAACAATGGCATAAACAAGATGGTACAAGCCATGGTAAAGTGTCATAGGACATCCACAAGAGAGAAAAACTTTGGGAGAGGTCCTGAACATGCCAGAGTTTTTTAAAGGGATGCTGTGTGCTCTAATAGGGCAATAAGCGTTAGCACAGGAACCACTGAAAGAGAGATGGCTGAGTAGGAGAGTCAACAGAGAGGAAGGCTTTTATCCAGAAAGGCTAGGGAGGGCCACCTCTGACTCCAGAATTAGTTCTGGGCCTTGGCCAAGGAATTTAAACTGCCTAATAGGAAAGGCTACATTGATGGAAGGAAGGGCCCAGGGTTGAGAGGGAGAGAGAGAGAAACGAGGAAATAAAAGGAGTTCATTAATGGTACTGGGTAGGAAGCTTCCTGTAAATAGACAAGTATGTGTCAGGTGGACCCATATAGTAGCAATAAACATTTGTCTTCATCTGCTTTATTCTTTGTCTTCTTCAGTTTAAATATTGTGACCGCCAGGGAGCGCACCAGCTCCTGAGCACCCGACATAACAAGCACAGACCCAAGTGCAGCAACACACACGCTCATTTAGATGGGGAAATGCTTCCAAAATCCTTCCCCTAATCAACAAAGTACAAAAGCACAAATCACCATACAGCACTTTGTCTTTTGCCCCAGGTCTCCCGTGATCTCCTTCTGGGCATATTGCTCGGTGTAGTGGCAGTCCTGCAGATGAGGGCTCAGCCCTTCCCCCTGTGCCCCTGGGTGTTGGTCACGGACCCCAGCAGGGTTGAGCTTCCATGCTTCATGCATCATAGCAAGCCAGGGAGGCTGCCTTCTGTTGTCCCGGGGGAGGCACTGTCCCATGCAATCTCCTTCCCCCCGGTCCTTTCCTTAAGATGGAGTCCTGGCCAAGTAAGAGTCCTGGCTGTCCTTTACAAAATATATGTATACAAGTAAGCCCACGATTCGCTAGCGAATCGGAAATCCAAGAATGGCAATCAGTTTCTGTTCCGTCCAATATTTGGATGGATGACATATCATTGAGGGTGGGTGCGTCTGGGGAAATGTCATTTAATTCAATAAGCATATCTTTACTAAAGCGGTTTCGTTTTGTGGAGATGTGATTCTGTTGCCATTGCTGACACCGAATGCTGGCAGAGTGGAGCACAGCAAGTGTAGTTTACAGGTGTTCGTGTGCCAGCCACTGAGTCGGGAAGCCGCTGGGTTTGAGTCTGTGACCGTTATGTGATCTATATTACTGGCACAGTGGATTAGAGCAAGTGTAGTGAACAGGTTGTGTTGTTTGGGCTCCACCTACTGACTCTGGGAAGCCGCTGCGTTTGACTCTGGGGCGTGCGCCACAGCGCAATATGCGCCTCGGTGGGAAGCCGCTGCGTGATGAAATATCATGGAGGGTATATGCGGTGGTGTGGGCGGTCACGTCCGGGCGGCTGTACAACCTGGCGTGCACGCTTTACCTCAGGTGTAGTTCACAGGTTGTAGGCATGGTAGAGTTTCCATTTAATTCAATAACCCTATTTGAACTAAAGCGGTTTCTTTGTGTGGGCTCCTTCGTTCATTGTTTGTATCCATGACTGTACAGGTTGTGTTGTTTGGGCGCTCACAGGTTGCGTTGGCTGGGCGCCACCTACTGACTCTGGGAAGCCGCCACGTTTTGTGAAGCCGCTGCATTTGACTGTGGGGCGGGCGCCACAGCACAGCACGTTGTGTTATTTGGGCGCCACCTACTGACTCTGGGAAGCCGCTGCGTTTGACTCTGGGGCAGGTGCCGCCGCGTTTTGGGAAGCCGCTGCATTTGACTCTGGACTCTGGGGCGGGTGCCAAGGCCACAGTGTGCATGCGCCTCGGTGCGTCCGCCGTGCATATATTAACTGTGGTTTAGTAAGATAGATACTGTATATACATACAATATATATTACACACACCTTTTCATATACATTTGGCCCTTGAGCATTTTAGGGTTTAAGGAAATAGGCATCTGGATCTTATCACAAAGCCATGGAGTACAAGGCAGGATCAAGAGAGGGACTCCTGTCCAGGACACATAAATGGATACCCCCACACACTCATTTATAATGAGCTAATTTAGAGCCAAGATCCAAACTTGCCTGCATGTCTTCAGAATTTACAAGGAAATCACATACTCCCCAAGCAAACATGGCGAGCATATGCATGCAAGCTCTATACACAGAATGACTGGGCTTTTACTGTATGTCAGCCTCATCCCCTAGAGAAGTGAGACAATCATACTAACCATTGTGGCACCTTCAGTGGGTTTTGAAAATAGATGGATAGATAGATGTATTCAAAGCACAATTTTAAAAGAAATTTATTTATCCAGTCTTGGGAGGGCAACTATCTTAAAGAACTTTTTTCTTTTTCTTTTTAAAAAGGCAGCAGTGACAGCATTCTGTTCCCATAGGCACCTCTCTTGTTGAGCTAGTCACATAGACTGTCATTCATTCTTTTCTGTCAGTTATTAATATCCTTTCCTATCATTGAGGCATCATAAGAACAAAAGAAGGCCTTGGGCCCAGACAATAACTGCTCATTCTCTGAGCTTGCATATCTGACAGCTAAGAAAGAATGAGAGGACAGTTTTCTCTTGTATGGAGTAAGAGGAATTGAATGCCAAAGCAGCATCTCTCGTAGTTGAAGGCTGTACCATATTTGCACTCTTCTTGTGACACTCAGCAGGTTTTGGAAGATGGTGTGTCTGTGGAGTGGAAATACAAGTATAAATTTGGCTTTCACTAACAGCATTTGTGCAGACTTGTTCACATCAAGAACACATGGCAGACAATTTCCATCTGTGAAAAAGCCACAGTTCAAATTTGACCCAGTGCAACAAGCTGTAAACACTGAAAGAAATTCTATCATGTAATCTTCTGCATTAATTTAAAATGCACTTGCCTTATTGCTGAGACCGTTTGAGTAGATCTATAATTTTGTATTAACCAATACAGAAAACAAATCGATTTCTTGTTAGTAAGACAAATTGACTGTGTGATGTTTTTTGCTTTTTCTTACTGGCAGTTTAAAGCATTGTACAATGTACAAAGGTTTACTGAACAAAATGTTGTTATTATTTTGCTGCTTAGGATGGTATTTTGGTCATTGAAGAAACTTTCATTATAATTGCGTTGTAAAGTTTTAATTTCATTACCACAAGATAATAACCTGAGATCATGAGATAGCTATGGAAAAGTCACTGTAAATCAGGCATTCACCATTATGATGTAACGAAGTTATTTCCTTGGCTCTAGTGTGCTACATATAATTGAATTTTTACAAATAATACTGCATGCATAAAATACACATCTAACATGTTTATGAACAACATATGGTGTCTTTAGAATGTAGTATGCACGTATATCTCATCTACGCCATATTACTGAAAACAAAGAAGTTGTAAGTCCCGATTATGTTGTCACTAGAGATCAGTTAAGCTTGGTACTTCAAAGTATTTATCCTCTTTATCACTGCCAATGCCGGCAGGTTATGTGAATGCTGCTCTTAAAGCATAGTAGCCTACATTGTATTTTAGTACATATGAACGCAGCCTTAATTCAGCAAGTCAATTACCCTAATGCTTTCGTATGAGCTAGGCAGTACTAATGTCAAAAGCCGAATATTAAGCCTTTGCTCAGTGTTACATAAACTTTTTCCCAATGTCTTGTATGTAGCTATCCACTGAAAGGTTCTTACTGCACAAACACAAACCTACAATAAGCTTATTAAAACACAGTGTTATAAATTGAAAATTACAAATGCTGATGAAGGGCTGCATCATTGTGCAGTGGTTCCTTCTGTTTTTTTTGCAGAAGACTTTCTGATTCTGACTCATGGCCTAATTATATTTGCATGCTCTTCTCACATTTGTTTTCTCTGCTGTTGGGTGGCACATTGGTGCGAGGGCTAAGCACTCCTCCATTACAGCTCTAAGAAACTCTGTTTCAATTTGAACCTACTTACTGTCTGCATGGAATTCGCATGTTAATAATAATAATAATACATTTCATTTATATAGCACCTTTCCCATGCTTAAGGCGCTTCTCCTAGTATCTACATGGGTACTTGTTTTTTATGCAATTCCAAGGATATGTTTATTTTAGATTTAATGGAGTTGATTTGTGGGCGTATGAGTGTATCCTGAGATGGACTTGTGTCTGATGAAAAGTTGGTTCATTCTAAGTACTACCAGTTCGGTTGCCCATTAACACTTTATTAAACTAATCATGTCAGATACCAGCCTACTGTCATTAAACATAGAAACTCATTTTTAAATATATAATGTATTCATCATAGCCTTGGTAATAAGCTATATTCATTGTTAAAACTTACTTGTTGTTTTCTTATTGTGCCACAATAAGAACCTGTGCTTGTGGACTTTGCACATTCTCCCCTGTAAAATTCCATTTTCTCTCTCCCATCCCCCTAGATGTTCACATCAGATTTTTTTTTGGCTATTAGGAATTGTCCCCTGATTGGGTCTTTTGTTTAACTGGAATCCTTTCTGGGACTTTTCCTCCCTTGCACCCAGTACTACTGGCATAGGCTCTGATCCCTTGTGATACTGTTTTGGATGAAGTGATTTGAGAATGAGAAGCCCGAGGGCGTGTTTGGCTAGTAAGCTGCTTTTGTGGAATAAACACAGATGCCATGAAGTCCAGCCCTGGGAATGTGCTATTCCCTTAAGAGAGTAGATGGCATTGAGGCAGCTAGTGAGACCTAGCTCCTAAAAGGGCTGCGGTGAAGGCTCAGGGGTGCAGGGACAGAAGGCATGCTGCAGGAAATTTTTCATTTTTTGTGCTGTGGGTCTATATGTGTTTTTCCTCTTTGACTGGTGGACAGCCACTTCACTCTTTAATATAAGAAGTGGGTACAGTCAATAGAGGGGTGGAAAAAAATAGTTAAGTTTTTATTGTACTAAGCAAGTTTTATTTTGAATTATCCTAAATCCTTAAAGTGACATCTTGGTGAGAGTTGGTACATTTACTACATTTAGTAAATGAATGGAAATAACATAAGGTAACATTTTCAAATCTGAGGAATATAACCCAAGGTCACAAGGGCAGAATTTGGTCCAAGACAGGAAGCAAACCTGGCTGAAGCTCTAGTCCACCACAGGGCCCACTTAAAATCATATATTACCAGACTGGAATATATACTATATGTCAATTCCTAAATTGCTAGCAAAATATAAACATGTAAACACTGACTGCACTGTTTACTTTGAGTCAATTTTACTTATAGGGCACTTGGAATCCTTGTGTGAGACATGAGTATTTAAGAAAGCATGAACGTAAAAACCAACAAAGCAACTGCATACAGAGAGATCTTGGCAGTTTTAACAAATATTAAATCACTAATGAATAATACTGCATGTATTTTACATCTCTGGACAGGGTACAGATTTATCAAGTAACCCTGATATTCTGCTTACTTTGTTTGTATGAATTCAGAATGATCTGGAATAGGAAATTATTTTGCCTCTTGTCCTGATTGATAAAATCCAGTTATGAAAACAAATTTCTTAGTGCAATAGCTTTCTCTAGCACAGTGTTTTAAGCTGGATTTCTATTTTGGTTTTCTCAAAGGGGACCTTCTGAGAAAGCATAGACATGCCTTTCATATGCTTGTCATGAAATGTGCCTGCTGTGTTGGAAATTGCATTCCAGATGACTGCAGATCTGTTTAGGATGTGTAAAGTAATTTAGTATTCAGTAGTGGTTTCAGGGTAAAACTAGCATATTGCCAATAATAAATAATTCCTAAAGTAATTTAATAAAATGTTTTATTAAGAATTTTGTAGACCTAGTGGGTCTGTCTTTTTAAATTTAACATCTAGAATTTATCATTAACTACTCTGAGCAAAGGGTAAAAATCTAGGGAAAAAAACAGCCCTAAGACTTGAATATGCACTGATAATTTTGATATGTTCCCTATGACTCAATGCATGAATTTCTTGAAGAAATATGCAGGGTTCGTAAAACAGATCACCATTCGAGCTTGGATAGTTCCAAATAGCAGCTGAGATGGAAACTGCATTGCAAATTTATTTTAAATATTTCAGTAATTGGCTTTAGTACTTTGACTGGTTTATGACAGCATTGTAAGATCTGCAAAATGAAACTGTGTTTACAATGACTTCAATATTTTATACCCTAAGGTTTACTCAAATGTTTTAACGCAAGAATCCAACCAAGCCTGCATGAAACAAGCTAACCTTTAACAGGCTTAAAATAAATGTATCAACAAGTTACATGCATATTGATCAAAAGTGAATTTCAATTGTATTTGTTATATATATATATATATATATATATATATATATATATATCTATATAGGTCATTCAAGTTAGATGGTAGTATTGTCTAATGAGTTAAAGATGAAAGACCTTATATTGGAGATTATGAGTGCCAGAAGTGCACACCTTGTAAATATCACTCTGAGTGAGCATGGCATTGGCATTGGCTGAAGGTCGGGAGTCTGCTTGGAATGTGATTACTTGTCTAGTCTAATCCCTTCTAGGTAATGCTTTTAACCCAAACTCTTATTAAAGCAGACATATTAAAATACTTCTCTTGGTCTATCTTGATATAGAGTTATATAGGTCAATTTTTATTTAAAATGGTGTTTAAAGAATTCTGTCATACATTTAATTGGTGAGTGCTGGACCTCAATAATTACTGGTTGATTATGTTTTTGTAATTGAATTTAACTTGTTCTGAAAATAAATTGGGGTGTTTTACCATATTATAACAGTAAAGTGAGCTTTTATGTTATGGTTCATGCTATTAGAGTTGTGTTCAATAAGATATTTCTTGGAAATTGCATTATGCCTTGTGGTAAATATTGCATTGCCTTCCTTTACAATATTTTGTAAAAAGCTTTATCACTAATACAGTCTTAAATGTGAGGTTACAGGTTAAAAATTCACCTTAAGGAAATGTGAGTCTACATGTTAAGCACTACAGTACCCTCTAGTGGTAAATTTAATTTTAAAATTGCTTTCAGTTTTATTATACAGTAGGTCTTCTTTCAGTAATACCATGTGTTTGTGTTTTTGCAGAATATGACACAGCCGTGTCCAGCATGTTGCATGTTTGGCTAAAATAAATACAGCATAATTGTTCGTACAATTCTTATCGTCAAATACCATATGTTCAAATGTTTCCATGTTTCAGTTTTATTGCCAAAGCATATACAATATAAGTGAGGTCTATCAGTTTTCTTTCTCAAGGGCAACATGTTTAAACAATCACCATTGAATAAAAATACAAAGGCGAATGATTAAACTTTTATTAGCACAATTTCTAATTGCAATGTGAACAATACAGTAAAACAAACCACACTTGCATCATGGAAAAATAATCAGTCTTTGTCTCATCAATTATGCATATTATATATCTTGTTATATAACAGATATTGCCTAATGAATAAAGGGCAACAAAGCAATGGTGACTCACCCCATCTTATTTGACAGTTGTGAACGCCATCCATTTGTACTCACCGTGTTGGCAGGTTTTTATACTTTTTTAACTGTGATACTCGCTATATATCAGTTTTTGATGAATGGGTGTGACAATTATCAAATCAAACTTCAGTTCAGATTTTACATATTAATAGTTTGTATCTTTTTCTATTAATCTCTATAATAATGAAGTTACAATACAGAGCCTATTTGTATTGTCTCTAATTTGGCTTAGTATAAGTGTGTCTGGCAGCCCGTCCACTACTGGTTTACACTTTTCACCTCACATTTCTAGTATATACTCTGGCTCCCAGCAACCCTAGAGGAAATACATATTTGTGAAATTCTAATATAATGTTGTTTTGGAATCTGTTGTACAACTTAGGTTAACTTTTACCATAGTTTTATTTTTTCATAATTTTAAGATGAATTCATATATTTATTATATTCAACATTATCTCTGAGTGACTGAAATATCTTGGAAACTAATGTAATTAAAGTTGCATTTTGCATTTGAAAAGAAAGGCAGTACCTTAAGGTACAGCACTCCTGAAAAAAGTAGAACCAAAGATAGTTACTGAGGTTATGTTAAGCATAATCTTATATAACAAGAGGTCGATGTGACAACTCTTTACATCAGAAAAGTATTAGTGCACAAACATAAATACTAAAGGTAAGGCACTGACCCATTACAAATGCAAGCGAATTTAAGGAGAGTTGTAAGAAATAGAATATAAATAGCACAAATGAGAATAAATGGCACTGCAGGAGTAAGAGTAATATAGTGTGGAAGATCAGCCCGACTTCAGACAGACAGACACCAGCACACACAGAAGTCCAAACACACACTTTTATTTTGTTTCTTCACTACACAGTCCTTTGCACCTCACACACAGTGCACAACCCACCATCACTATTGCTCATAGTCTTTTCTTTCCTTCTTCTCTGTTGCCCTCATTCCTCCACTCACAAGCTGCGTCCTCTGCCTCCCGACTCTGGCTCCCTGAATGGAGTGAGGCGGCCCCTGTCATAATGCATCCAAATGTGCTCCAGGTGCTCCCTGATGTCCTTCCTGCAGCACTTCTTGGTGTGGCGGAAGTCCTGTAGTTCAGGGCTTAGTCAATGTCCCTGCCCTCCTGGCCCCCACAGGGTTGAGCTTCCAAGCTCTGTTCCCGTGGCCCCAACACCCACCAGGGTGGTTGCCTTCTCGTGTTCCAGGGGAGGTACTGCTCCTCTCCCAGTCCTTCTATCCTCCAGGCGTCCTGACTAGGCATGAGCCCCAGCAGTCTACCACAATAGCAATCACTAAATTCCAAGAATAACAAAAATGAGCCTGTTTTAATGCTGTAGAGCAAAGCTTAGGTTTGGAATTGCTGATAAACTCCTTGTACACACTGAAACACTTTCTATCTCTTTCTATCACCTGATTGAATATAATTAGTTTTATTGTTTTTGTGTAAACTTACATACTTACTTGTTTTTACTACTAACAATGGAAGTGGCAGGAAACATGTCAGAAAATATAACTTAAAAATTTAGATCTTTCCAGTGTCAACATTGGTTTTGTTGTGGTTCTCTGGTGTTCTCCAACAATCCAAAGATTGTTAGTTTAACTGGTGATCCTGAATTAGCCTGTGTAATAAAAAACAAGGGATATTTACAAAGAGTTGGGGTACCTCAAAGGCAAGCCCTGTATATTTGATGGCTAAATCAAGGAAAAAAGGCAAAAAGGGCCCTCAAGTTGTCTCCCAATCGCACATGTGTGACACTTGCTACTGCAATAGCCAATTGTGGATGTGTTTGTAGTAGGGCGCAGTACTGGATTAGGGTTGATTCCTGCCTTGCATTGATGCTTTTCTGATAGTGTCAGTCTTCATGTGATGTTGAATTAGACTAAAGAAGTTCTTAAACAATCAAATATTGTCCTAAGCTTAGAAGTATTTGAAATTACAAAATAACACAATTTTGGATTCTTCACAGGTAAGTTAAAAGCCATGCAGAAATCATGAAATTATATGCATTATATATATCTAGTGTATTTTAACTGATTAAAAATGATATAAGTAAATATCATGTAGATACAGTAGATTTAGAACGTATTCAAAATCCTTCACTTTTTTCACATTTTATTATGTTGCAGCCAAGTGCTAAAATCATACAAATACTTTTTCTCTCAAATTAGCCAACGCTCAATACCCCATATCACAAAGTGAAAACAGGCTTTTATATATTTTTATAAATTTATTAGAGCGCATCAAGCTTCTTACACCTGGATTTAGGAGTTGTGTGCCATTCTTCACTGCAGATCCTCTCAAGCTCTGTCCAGTTGGATGTAGGCCCTAGGTGGAATACTGTTTTCAGGTCTCTCCATAGATGTTCAGTTGGGTTCATGTCATGATTAGGTTTCACATGAATTCATATAGGTGGCACGGTGGTGCAGTGGGTAGCGCTGCTGCCTCGCAGTTGGGAGACCTAGGGACCCGGGTTCGCTTCCCAGGTCTTCCCTGCGTGGAGTTTGCATGTTTTCCCCGTGTCTGCGTGGGTTTCCTCCGGGTGCTCTGGTTTCCTCCCACAGTCCAAAGACATGCAGGTTAGGTGGATTGGTGATTCTAAATTGGCCCTAGTGTGTGCTTGGTGTGTTTGTGTGTGTCCTGCGGTGGTTTGGCACCCTGCCCAGGATTGGTGCCTGCCTTGTGCCCTGTGTTGGCTGGGATTGGCTCCAGCAGACCCCCCATGACCCTGTGTTCGGATTCAGCAGGTTGGAAAATGGATGGATGAATTCATATGTCATGAATGCTGATTTTAAGGTTGTCCTATTGCTGCTGTTTTAAAAGCCTGCTGCCCCTTCCGCATTGCTAGGGGTGTGGCTTCTAGTGTCGTGACCCGCAGGTAATTGGCACAACAGGATAAAAGGTTGGCTGAAGGTTCCTTTCGTTATCCAATCTGCAGATACAAACCTCCTAAATAAATTTAAAAAAATATACTCAAAAGAAACTTTTTCTTACTAAATTCTCATGAATTTAATTTGCCTGTTTTTTCGACTTCAGTTCTTGTTCTTGTATGTTTACTCCATACAAGGTGTAGAAGCATGTCAATGACGATCAATAGAACTCGATGCATTTGAGACACAGTAAAAGGTCTGAATACTTGAGCCAATGTCATATTTCAGTTTTTTATTTTTAATAAATTTGCAAAAACTTATTTTGTAATTTTGTAATTCTGGAGTATTGTGTTGCTTGATGTGAGAAAAAATTAATTTAAGTGATTTTAGCATAAGGCTGCAATGTAACAAAATGTGAAAAAAGAGAAGGAGTCTGAATACTTTCTGAATTAACTGTATATAAATTAAACCAATTTCCATAAATTAATATTGTAGGCATAGAAAGACACTATCATCATGCTCTTGCCATCTGATAGATATGAGTGAAATTTTTAAGATATGCTTTTGATCTAATTAAGAGAATATGGATCAAATGCTCTACTCCTTCTAATTTTCACTTGATACTTGGTTACGATTTCAGTGCTGTACTTCTAGGCTCTGAAGTGCAGGCACTTATTTTATATTTGATTGCTCAATGTATTTGATGAGCAAAACTCTGTAAGTTTTATTAGATACTATTCATCTTGCATTTATTCTCCCCTGTATACCCCTCAGGGATACTAATACTGTAGACAAGGCAATATAATAGAGTATAACTGCACTTTACTTTTATTTGACACATACCATCTTAAGTGCTATGCTAAAGGGCTTTACACTTACTGTTGTTTTCTTACACTGTGCCTTTTTCTTATACAGAGTGATTGGGAGTTGTAACTTATCTCATTATGGGTCAAGTTAGTCACTAATCAAGCTTTTGTACCTGGGAAAGAATCCAACATTGAAATGGGGAAAATTGAAAATCTGACCAGACATGAAATCATAAAGTAGTGTTTGAAGTTTTAAGGGACAGTCTTAACCAATCACAATTAATTGTGAATTTCCCCTTGGGATTAATAAAGTATCTATCTATCTGTCTATCTAACCATGACACCATGCTAGTGCTATCATGATAGTATTATATTGACTTGGAATTATTTTTAATTTAAATTATTATGATTTTCTGTTCAAGGTTTACCATTTGTAGGAACTCCTTGTGCCCCTTTTTGTTCAATTCAGATTTTCTTTGTATTTTCCTATTTTTGCTAAATAGATTCTTGATGTATAAAGATTCCTGTTTGCACTTTTGTTGCACAAACTGAGGGTTTACAATTATTCTCCTCTTAGTGGAGTTTCTGATACATTTTCTGCTATTTTGACATCTCCCTGTCAGGTCATAGCAGGGCAGGATAGTGAAGATCCTAGTCTGCTTAAGTAGCTTCTGTTAGAGTCCTCAAACTATTTTGTGGAAGACTCTATATCATAATGGTGACTTGTTCCACGATTTTCCAGTCACAAAAAAAATATGCTGTCTCTCTGCCTCCTCACACCAGTATAATAGTAACATTTAAAGAAAGTCACCCTTTCATTGTTTAAACTGTGCATTCCAGTAAGGAATCCAAACTTCTAAAACACAAAATACCACTCTTTTCTTTTTTCTTTTTCCATTGTTTTATGAAAAAATTTGAAGGAAGAAGCAGAAACAATTTCATAATCTACAGTGGGGAATCCACCAAATCCTTGTGGAATGCAGAAACTGGCCGAGAACATTTCCATGCAACATCGTCTCTGCAGAACTTTCATATTTCCAGGATTGCCCGCTTTCATTACTTAGACTACAGACCAGCTCGATGACAGAGACACAAGCTACCTGCAATCAGGTCCCCTGTGTTAAAACCCTGGGAATCACAAAGTGTTTCATTGATAAATGTTATCTAGCAGAGGTAAATAGCAAATATCAAACATATTTGCTGTCTGTATTGTTTGTAAGGCAGAGTCAACATCTGTTAAGTAGTTTAATATAAAATGTTATGATTTTATGGTTTTAAAAACCCAATAATGTTGCAGGTCTACCAGACCCACGAATATCAACTAAGTAACAAAAATGTGAACACCACACAAGGATTTTAAGTTGCCTTGTATAAAGGCATCAGCTAAATAAATAAATTAATGGTATAATGGTATAAGGTATACAGAAAAAACAAAAAGATTAAAAGGCTAACAAACATTTATTTTAAAATGGAATAAAGTCATATCAAGAAAAAATAGGCGTATAAAGAAAAAAAAAGCAAATATGTGAAGTGAAATACAATTACTGTACATAATTGAATTGAGACTGTGGGGTGTTTGCCACCATTAGGTGAACACCTCTTTTACTACAAGCAGTACTCACATGTCTGAATAGAGTTTTTGAATATTCATCATGCCAGTACATCGTGTTGTGTTATACTGACCTAATCTATTGCTTCAGTGCTAAAGGAACCTAATGATTGTTATTTTAATCCACCACCAGTATCATTCTGCCATCTTACAGACAGCAAGTATGCACCTTACAGTACATTTTACGTACATCTTCACCTCCAAAAATATCTATTTTTACTGACTCTAAGGTCTCTATTAACTTTTGTTCATTTTAATATACACTCTGATAAACCTTGATGATGAGTACATGTTTCTATTTTTATTTATTTATTCATTGTAGCTAGTGTCTTGAATGCACTGTACTTTTCTATTATTATAATTTTTGTTAAAAAAACATTTGGTGTATCTGGTCACCTTGGTGTTAGTTGTGTTCAGGGAAGGCTGATTAACCAAGTAAAATCCACATGACAAAGAAACTGACACTCCCACAGCTCTAAGGTCCGTCATGGAAGAAAGTCTAAAAAATGCAACACAAATTAATTTAAAATTCAAAATTAAATAAAAAAGCGTAAAATGGTGAAGTTTGACAGGAGTAGTACATATCCACAAATGATAAAGCAAGAAACAAAATGAAAAGCCAAAAAAAACCAGCGAAAATGAATGTTAAAAGGTGAAGTCTGATTTTTCAAAGTGTAAATAGAAGAGTTGATTTCATGTTATAGGGAAACTTGGCTAATGTGACAGCTCATATTTATAGACATCATCACATGGAATCTGTGAGTGGTGTCATGATGTAATGGCCATCTAGCATCTCAACTAACCAAATCAGCCAACAAGAAAAACAAGTTTATGAAGAACAGTACAAAGAAAACAGTGAGAAACCTGATTATCCAGCCCCAGAACATAATAGCCATTTCTTTTTATGACATCACATGAATGACACCTGAAAATGAATGGGTTGTGCCTAAAACAGCTGTTCTGCAGTAAACACTTCTGATAATTTCATCTATTGCTGTAATTCCAACTATGAACCCCATTTAAAAGGCTGATGTTGCTTTTTCTACACCAACCCAAGTAATACAGTTTATGTAATATTGCATCACCTATTCATCAATTAATTTCCTGAAATTACTTATAATCGTCTTATAGTTAAGGGAACAAGAATCTATCACAGTAGCATCTGGGGTAAGGGAGGAACCAACTCAGAACCTGGTCCAAGGCTATTGCAGGTCACATTCATACATGGACCCACACTCACTCATGATTATCAGTCATCTTTACTTGCATGGCTTTGGGATGTGGGAGAAAAATGGAATAGCCAGAAATAAATTACTTACACAAAACAGGGAAAACATGGATAGTTATACAGTCAGCGACTGGTCCAGGATTTGAATGCATGCTTTTGTTAGACAGCAGCTGTATAAACCTTTGTGCCACAATGGCAATGAGTATCGTATATTTATGTTTATTTTTACTCTGTTGTGCTCTTCTTTTCAGCATGTGGTATTAAAAATGCTACCCTGTTGTGCCACTAAACTGTAAATTTCTGTATTGATTGGATGCGTGGTGTGCCACTTGTGCACCAGCAGTGCTTAGAAATAGTTTTTCAGGTGAAGACTTGAACATGAATGTGTTGCTATGGAGAATCTGAATAAATAATAACACATTTTCAGATCAGTAAGCAAATGTATTTTCCCACATGAATTGTTGTCAGATCTGTATTATCATCTGAAAAATTCAGTTTATAACCTAGGATTCATTGGTTCACTATCCAGCATAAAGATACTTGATTTTGCTATTTTCTCTGCAACTAGAATTCTGGCAATATGTAAAAAATGCTTTTGTTACTAGTATGCAGAAGCAGAAAGAATATTTCAAATGACTTGAGTTTTAGATGCACATTATTTTATAAAAATTGTTTTACAATGATTATCTTTATAAAATGTTACCACCTGTGATGGGGGACTTTGTCCCCCGTGGCATTAAAGGCACAGAGGCAGATGGTGAGAAAAAAATTAGGCATATTTATTAAGGCAGTAGGCTTACAATATTAATAATAAAACAAACACCCAAGGCTAACTCCCTTTTGGAAAATCCTTTTTTGTTTTTTTTTTTTTTTTTTTAATTTGGAGCCATCCCATCTTTTTCCTGAATCTGCTATTTAAGGAGTTGGAGCCTGTCTTGGATATGCCATTATTAGACCTAAATGGAATGCTGGCCCTTTACAGGAAATATTCACGTAAACATCCACACTCATACTGGACCAGTTCACAGCTGCCAATTAACCTAAAATACTGAAATGGTAGTGTATACATAGAATGTCATGACCAGTAGTAATTCTCATGCATTACATTAAATAATACTCTTTATAACTGGCAATACTATACTGTTCATGAATGTTTTTATAGCAGGACTGTGACTGTGTGTTTGACTTTGTCTTTGACTTTCTCTCCAACAATTGAGTGCGGACCCAACGCCACCCCACCCCCTAAGGTTTATTATTTCCTGGGATGCTGCTCACTAGTTTTTGTTTTCCTCCACTCCATTGTCAACTGGCCATAGTTCAACAGTTAATTAATGGACAGATGTTGTTGGCTTCCATGTATGTTAATCAGTTTTTGCTTTGTTTTGTGCAAAGGTGAAATTGGGCAGTCTTGTTTACAGGCTATCTGAATAGGAAAAGAAGACATAGCCTCTGTATAGACTTTGCATAGTTTTCCCATGTTTACGCTATTTTTTCTTGGATCTCTGCTTTCAATTCACCGTCAAAATACAGTATATTGTTGTACTGACACGTAATAAGCACTAAGGTGGAAGAGTGTAGGCTGTTTTTGTTTATGTCGTATAGTGAGTTTCTACCTTGAGCAGTTTGTTTCTACAATACGCTGCAGTTTAGTAGCTTTCTGATCAAGATGAATGGATAATGATAGTAAATAGATGGATCAGTAAAATACCATACATTTATTTCTCACATTACAGTTTTATTTTGCAGGAACCATTGCATTTAAATTAATTGCAGGATGTGAACCATATAATTAATTTCTCATTATGTTTTATATTGTCTTTTCCAAAAATTCTTATCAGTTAATGTTGGGCATATACTTTTGGCATCAAGATGGATAATTACACTTCTCCATTGAAGATGCTAATTTAAAGAGCAATTTGAGCAATGGAAGTAATTTTTAGTAAGATGTGGATTACCTTGAATGGAGGATTTCCATATCAGAATATTTCTTTTAGTGCAGAATGAAAAAGAACAAGTTAAAGCAGCTGCTGCCATCTAAATGAGTCGGTGACCAGAAAGAAGAAGGTATTTTTGTGTATAAATGTTAAAATAACAAACTGTAGTTTGGGATGGTAATATATTTGACTGCAACAGACAATAATGGTGTCTTACTACAAATAAACTGTATATACTGTATTAACTCACAAAAACATATCTGGTGGTAATTTTTGCATGTAATGTTTTATCTCCTGCCATTTCCAACTGAAATGTACATAATGAATTGCATTTAAAAACTGCACCAACACCAATTGTAATATTAAAAATAGAAATGTGTGTTTCACTTGCTTTTTATCATTTATTCTAATATTTTAATATTTTGGTCATATACTACTATATATACACTAATAAAATGTATTGTAAAATATTGAGTCTTCCTTTTGTGTAGCATCAATGATAAGGCCTTGATACCTGCCTCTTCTATAGATGGGACACACCAATGATCGCATTGGCTGGAGAACAGAAGACTGAGACACTATCTAGGTTGAGCTGCTCATGTTATCGTGTTCACAGATATTCCAGTGTTGCTGTAGGCAAAGTGCGTGGTTCTTAGATTATAGAGTGAGCAAGAGTTGAGAAATCTCATTAACTAGGGGGCTCCGCCCCCTGCTTGCTTCGCTCGCCAACCCCTGGTGTTGGGTAACCCGAAATACATTGATGTATGTATGAGATATATTGGAGTGTAAAGGTGTAGATGACGAACAAAGGAAGTAAAGAACCCATAGCATGGTACATTAGAAAGATTTATTGGAATTTTTCTTTATACACAACATTTGTAGTAAAGATGGTGTGTTGTCCTTGAATGAGTTTTCCTTGGTATGGAGTATCTATAACTTTAACTTTAATGTCAGATGAACGCCGAACTCTAAGACTTCAGCGACGTTTGTCATTATCAGCTCTCTGCATTGCTTGTTTTCAGGAAGGTTCATTCGTTGATAGATTGCGTCATCTGGATCTAACACGTAGATCTGTGCATATTTGCGTTCGTGATTTGGCTCAGGGTGCACTGTTCCAATCCGATGTAATATTTGTCCACATACGCGAAAGCAGTATGGGCCATTGCCAGCTGGTGGCCTGATATTTACCCCGGTAGATGCAAAAGCAAATGAACTATTGTAGAATCTAATGCAGTCCATAAAGGTTTTACTTTCGGGTACATTGTTAGTTAGAAGCTTCCGTAGATATTCAGGATATTCATCTAAAGGAGGCAGTCCAACCTGATCCTTTTGACAACAACGTGTAAACTCATTAGTTGTATTGCCAATTGTTTCTTCAGGGAAGTTAAGTGAATGACAATGACAGCAAATGATAGTCATTAATCCTAATGAATGTTCATTAATAGTGGACTCATTACAGAATGCGTTGTCAGCTAATTGGCGGAATTGTTTAGCGGCTGTTTGTCGTTCCTTTCTTTGCCGTTTATCTATTGCCTCTGCTGTTTGAGAGGCGCGTTGTAGGCGCCTGCGTTCATTAATTGTATTCAGGCAGGCTCCTTTCTGTATGTCCGTTAGTTGAGATGTTTCGTTTTGGAGCCGTGACTCCTTTGGTTGCGTTGTTTGAGAAGCACGTTGTAGGCGCCTGCGTTCATTGTTTTTATCCAGGTGGGCTCGTTTTTGTAGCCCCGTCAGTCGAGCTCTTTCTTTTTGGAGCCGTGCCTGCTTTGCTTGCGGCATTTCAGACGCGCGTTGTAGGCGCCTGCGTTCATTGATTTTATCCAGGCGGGCTTGTTTTTGTATCTCTGTCAGTTGTGGTCTTTCGTTTTGAACCCGTGCCTGCTTTGCTTCCGCAGTTTCAGACGTGCGTTGTAGGTGCCTACGTTCATTATATTTGTCCATGCGGGCTCGTTTTTGTAGCTCCGTTAGTCGAGCTGTTTGGTTTTGGAGCCGAGACAGTTTTGCTTCCGCGGTTTCAGACGTGCGTTGTAGGCGCCTACGTTTATTTTTTTTATCCATGCGGGCTCGTTTTTGTAGCTCCATTAGTTGAGCTGGATCGTTTTGGAGCCGTGACCGTGACTCCATTAGTTATCCGTTGTCTACCGTTAGTAATATGGATAATTGCACTTACTGTTAATACGGAGCGTTTTCTGTGGTTGTACTGTTAATAATGCATCACTGTAATGTGATTCACATATGCTATATGGTTTGGACATGTGAGGATGCCGTACGTTTAATACGGAGAGTTCGTTTATTCTCATTACCCGGACCATGCTGTGTAGTGTGGACGTTTAGTTCAGAAGCGTGTTGTAGGCACCTGCGCCTTTCGTACTTTCTTGCGCCTTCCGTAATATCTTTGTGGACCTTTGCGGACTCCGTAGTGTCTTCCGTTTGACTCTGGGGTGCAGTGCAGAATCCTCTTTTCTGTGTGGCTGTGTCGTTAGTCGTTAGCTATGGGCGCGTTGTTGCTTCATGTCTTATTTACGTTAGTTGAGCTGTTTCGTTTTTTGAGCCGTGACTCCTTTGTTCGCGGTGGATCACACTTCGCTTGCGGTTTATGAGACACGCGCTGTAGGCACCTGCGCACTATGTCTCCTGGGTCCATCGCCGTGTACCTGCGTCCGTGCCTTCCAGTTTACCATTCTCGATTAGTAATATGGATTCCCTTTTCTACAGATGCTTTGTACTTGTTCCTCTACTACTCACAGACAAACAAAAGCTACGAAATTTTACATGCTGTGTATATGCCATTTTACACACCATTTACAGCAATGTATACCTATTTATCAATAAAATGAGACACACTCTCCATATAATAAGTTTACTGTAGGATAGTAGCTGCTGCCTTATTTAAAATTTCATTAAATACTTTTTCTCTGTTAATAAACATACCAAAAAATAATGAGACTGTAAGTCCAGTACGCAATGTATTATGCAGTACATGCACCTTAGTCAAATATGAAGCAAACCTTTCTCTTTCTTTTTCCTGTTTATTATTTGGTCTCATGATTGTTAAAAAACTAATTAGAAAGAAAAACATGTATCAACTGCTTGACAGAAAATGCAATGCTTAATGCAAATGTAAAAATTTTATTTCTCTAATTTTGTCTTTTGTGTTTGCAGGTTGTCTTAGTGTTTGCTCTCAGCATTGGTGCACTTGTAATATACTTCATAGATTCTTCCGAGTAAGTATAAAGAATTGTTATTTACTTATTCCTCTTAGTATTTTTTTCATTATTTTTTGCTTTTTAATGACTTTTATGTGTATATTTACATATTCTTAAAGTTCAGTCACGACCTTTCCTCTGTGAAATTAGAGTTTGCACACTTTCCAGTGGTCAGAAAATTGTTTTTCTTGAATCTGTTTTCTTCTGACACCTCCATATGCTTGTAGTTTGCAGTAGGTTAACTGGGTGCTTTAAATTGTTTGTTGAGTGAGTGTGAATGTGGCCTATGATGGACCTGTGAGCTGTGCCGAGTGCTGCTAAGGAAGACTATGTGTCCCTGTGGCTCTGTAATATGTAGGAAATGTGATGTGAGAAAAAGAAGTGATTGATTTCATTCAATCAGATAATTGTTTATCAGTTTTGCCTTTGGCAATGCCAGTCATTAATTAAATAATTTGGTGAGGCTCCTACTTTATTTACCTTACCTTTCTTCGTAGGAGGGGTTTCTGGCCATTAGACTTATATCAGGGTAACTGACACACACTCATTTTAAGAAACAGAATAATGCAATTTATTGACAAACACAAGGTTTATAGATATGATATGATAACTGCGCATATATGTCAACACAGAAGATGGGATGCAACACAGATGATGCAGACAAACATTTAACATAGATGAGGCTGGCTTTTTGATTTCTAATTTATCCTGGCACAGAAAATCAATTTTATAATACCAAGTCTTTCTCTGATGCTGCATGGAGTTGAGTGTTGTTGCTCTGTTTTCATGTAGAGGACTCCTCTTGCCTTGGAGTGCACTCTTGGTATTTGCTATATGGTCCTTCTTGACTGTGGTCTGATACTACATTTTTCAGCTTGCTGTTAAGCTCTTTACTATGTCTTCTGCAACTTCTTAGGAAAAGCATTACTCTTTCTGGCACAAGACTGTAGGTATTGAAGTTCCCTTCCTGAAGTAATACTACTTTTTAATCTTCTCAGACTGAACTCCGTCACTGGCACAGAGCTTTGCCTAGAATAGTGGATTTTAGAGCTAGTTCATGGCTTCCAATACTAAGGCTCTATGGAGAGTAGCTTCCAGGCCAAAAGAAAGTTTATTAGCTTTTTGCTCCACAGATAATGGATAGGTTCTTACCCCAAAGATAGTGGCTCATCACTCATCGGCTTTCAGTGCCTCCAGAAGAGAAAGCAGATCATCAGCTTTCAAGCTCCAAAGAAAAAGAAGAGATCAATGCAGCAAGTTTTGAGGGAAGGTGTATCCTGAGGTTATTGGACCAAGGTTACTTCCAGTTACAGACACACCACTGGATTTCTGTATCCCTGTTAAAATTTGCTGTCTTAACAGTCCTTTTGTGCCACTAAAATCATACCAAATTGGGCAATGGGCAATTTCTCCCATAAACAAAATTAGCAGTCTTGAGAAATAGGTGAATGTTGGTTGGATGAATGAATTAACTAGCCTAAAAGAAATGTAAAATTCATTAGTTGAATTCATCAGTAAATTTAATTGTAGATCATTTCATTAAAAGTAAAAAAAATGCATTGAAGAACACTTAAAAATGATACAAATTGTATTTAAATTACATTGACCCAGTGATTACTTCTGCTATGTAATCCATTCACAAATATATATAGAATTTATACAGAATCTCACCATATGTCATAATGGTTTCTTCCTACGTCCCAAACATGTTCATATAATTCTAGGCTGACCCAGTAGGAGTGAGGGCAGGAGTGTGTAAGCATGTGATGAAACAGCATCTTGTCTTGGTTTGGATTGTGCACTGATTGCTCTTGAGTCTCTGGAGCTCCCTTTTCTACAAGCTTTTTCCTCAAGTCTTTGTTCTGAGTTTATTTTCTGATGATCATGTAAAGGGACACTTAGGATGAATGAAATTGTTTTGCTTTCTGTTCGTTCTTAATATAGATTCATTTATCACTGTGCATGATAGTACAGCTTTTGCAAAGCACTTGAGAGTGCAGCAATGAGTTCTGCACTTGACTTAAGCTGGTTTAAGCTAGCAAAGATCCAAAAATGCTATTTATTTTTTCAGTCCTGCCAAGACAAGGATTTACAAAAAATGCAGCACATGGCTCCCTGCAGTTGGCAAACTGTTGTGAGCCCCTCAGCGTTGATGTTAAAATCCTAACAAGTCATTTTGGTTGAAATGTATACCTTTTATAGTTCAAAGACCTTAAAAAGTAAAGGAAATATAAAGTTTCCATGCAAGGTGTCCAGAATGTCTCAGAAACAAAACAAACAAAATGATGGTTTTATATGTTTTATTGTCTGTAGTACTAGGGTGTTGTACCATGTTAGCCATTATGAATGTAGTGAGAAGTCAAGCAAAATGACACCTTTTATTGGCTAACTACAACAATTACAATATGCAAGCTTTCGAGGCAACTCAGGCCCCTTCTTCAGACAGGTTGTAATTGACTACATTTTGCCTGAAGAAGGGGCCTGTGTTGCCTCAAAAGTGTGCATATTGTAATCTTTTTAGTTAGCCAAAAAAAGGTGTCATTTGCTTGACTTATCACTACATTTTATTGTAAAACTTCATTGCTATTAGAGCATATGAAATTTATATTAAATGAAAGGTAAATATAGTTATATAATGTGGTGGCCATATTTAATAATTTGATTTTATTTCTTTTGTATGTAGTACAATGTGACATTTCTTTTAGGTTTTTTTTGCCGTATTTAGTTATAGAAATTCAGTATGTGACAATTACTTGTGGTTTAAAGTCCATGGGCTTCCAGTACAGAAAATATGTATGCATGGATCTTCTGTATTTATATAAGTGTTATTTGTTCTTTATTTAATAACAATTTTCCATATGTTAACTTTTAAAAAATATTCATATCCTGAAAACATTTTTCTGTTCTTTAGCATCCAGTTTTCTCTACAACATCATTGAAAAGAAATGGTAAACATATGTTGCATATAATGGACTGCTTGTGTACAATTGTCTTCATCTTCAGCCTTCTCTCTATGCCTTTACAGCATCGGGGATGAACGGTTGACTTCATACTTTATTTTAATCATAAAATACACTGAGTTTAGAGCAATGATTCTTGTATATCAGAAACATACTGTACAATGTAAAACAAAACAGACGATTTTGTCTGTTAAGCTTGTCTGTTTATCTAAAGTCTGGTTTTCCTAATATAGCATGTAAATAATTTTTAAAAGTACATATTTTTTTTCTTTATTTATATACATCACTTACTAATTTGTTCCAGATTTCCACAGCCCTTTGCATGTTGAAATATTTCTTGTGTTCCATTTTGGTTGATTTTCCTCTTAATTTTCACCAGTGTCCTCAAGTATCCAATTTACTGTCTGGCTGAAAGAACTCTGCAAGAGATTATCAAAGCCTCTGATAATTTTGAAGACCTGCATTAGGTTCCCATTAAACATTTTTTGCTCAAGACTAATGTGGTTTAATTCCCTTAGCTTGTCAGAGTAAGACATGCTCTTTGGTCTGGGGATACACTAAGTTGTTATTTTCTTCATAGCTGCTATTTTTTGTTTTTGGTAGTGTTGCAACTGAAACCACATACAATACTGTACTTGTGGCCTTGTTAACGAATTATCAAGGCGGAACATAAAATCCCTTGATCTATCTTCAACTTCTCTCATGCAATGTTAGTTTTTATAATATAATGTAATATTTTCTTTTCTTTTATAACTCTTCTGCAGATTGATTGCCTATGAAGAAAGGAATGCTCATCAGAATTAACCACTCCATCTTTTTCAGAGTTTGAGTGTATTGCCCTCCTTGTATTCATAATTCATTCCCCATTACAATTTCCTAAATGTAGATTTTTGCACTTCCTCGCAATGAATAGCATTTCCTTAATGTTAGCCTTGTTTTGGAGATTGCCCAGTTCTTTCTGAATTTCTTTTTCAAGCTCACCATATTAGCTTTTCCTCCAATCTTTATAGGTTTATAGGATCATTACTGTCATTACAGTATACAACTTTTATCTTAAAATTTCCTAAGATAGTCAATAAAACATTGATAACAAAAAAGAAAACATGCATGTTTGCTATTTATATCAGACCTTGTTTCAATAATGTAGTTTTCACACACTTTGCATTTTACTTTATGTACAATATGGTAGACTTTATTACTTTATGATGTGTGGGTCACAGATGTGCAAAGAGAGAAGGAGGTGAGGCCATGTTTATGAACAAAATCAGCTTTATTGTTGAGAAGACAGGAACATCCTTAAAACATTTATTCATACGGGAGCTGTCACTCAGACACATGCAGCATGCAAGCAGTGACGATGATGTTGTCCTGCATTCGCTCCATTCTTAGATCAAAAGAAACAGATAGCCTTCCTGCACAAGAGAGGAGACAGAAGTGAGCACAAGGCCAAATCAGTGAGCTAGTTTTAAATGCTCCCCGCATTAAGCATTGGGTGACAGATGCATTACAACGTGAGCCTCTGAAAATGCAGTTGCACCACCGGCGGACAACCAATCCCTGCCTGCATTAACAGAGTTTTGGTGCACAGCACAGTTCGGGGGTTGTTGGGATCTTAAAAATCTCAAGATATGCAATATGATAGATTTTTATTGCAGCTCCATCCCTGCATGTACAGTAGGTCCTCCAACCTGCAGGGAAAAACTTGGGGTTGGTGGCAGAATTGGTACTCCAGCCACCATAAAAAAAAAAAAACCCTCTTCACTGGTTCCACTCCATCTGAAGTAGTGTGGTGCTAAGGTGTCACCCGTTGCATGGCTGCACTCAGGTCCTAATCTGGGATCCTGAGTTGGTTTGTCGTGTGGAGGGTGCAACAATGCGCTGTATCAGTGCATTCTCCTAACCTCTCGCTCTCTCCTTCTAAATTTATAGCTTTGATTTTTTCCACATACTTATTTTAATTGCTTGTCACTAGGTTTCAAAACATTTTTTTATAAAATTGAGAAAAGTAAAGTAACAGAGAAACATGTAAAGTATGGGACTAAATATTAACAGACTAACCTTTAATTTTAACACTCTCAAGTAAAACTGCTTATGTTTGATATTTCTGTTTATTAATGGTTAGTCAAGAAGATATTTGAAAGCATTTTTGTTATACCATATACAGCAAAATAAAGAAGCTTCCTACAATGCCAGACACAGTGTATTCATCCCTTTAAAAATGCTTGTGTTATGCTTAAAAGCCCCACCTTGTATCATTTCACATTGTGCAATATGGTGCGAACAACATGTAGAAAATGCGTGACATTCCAGAACATTCCTGTGGCATGTTGCCACCCTAGCATTCTGTGATTCTTTTAATTTGCTTGATGGCTTTTGTTGACTAAATGCATTTTAGTCATACATATACTGTATACTAACTGCACTTCTCAAATTTTAACTACATCTGCCTGCATATACAGTTTTCAGTAATGATGCAATATGACACCACATTTATTCTTTGTACACAGTAACACACTCTGTCATCTGTCAAAGATGAGTTTCTTTTCATTATTTCTTTCTTTACATGAGGAGTTTTTATCTTTTTTGATTTCAGAGGATCTCCTGTGGTGTTTTGAAAAAGCTGAGAGCCAACATTTTTCTGTAGTTCAGGTTTTCTAAATTCAATTTCTGTTAAACTTCGTAACATTTATATAAAAATATTAACTGACTTATTATTAGGTCCAAAGATTTATCCCAGACTCTTTTATGATAAAAATCTATACCTTGTTAGGAGAGTCATGAGTAACTAGATAAAAAAAATCCTTAATTAAAATTGACTTCTTCACAAAGGCAAACAAAGCACAGATGCTTCAGTGCCAACACAAAGCTTCAGGAAGTATTAGTTTGGGAGTATTTCTCTTTAAAATAAAATGCAGTTGTCTGCTGTAACACTGAATTGCAACGCTAGAATTTATTTATACAGCACATTTTCATACAACAATGCAGCTCAAAGTGCTTTACAAGATGACAAAGAGAAAGTTACAAGAAAAGAAGAACAATTACAATTAAGCAATAATAGTAAACAATAAATAACAACAAAACAAGGTAAGATCAGATGGACGGGAGGACAACAAAAAAACAAGCAAAAACAACACACAAAAAAAAAATCCTCCAGTTAGGCTGGAGAAGAAAAACAAAATCTGCAGGGGTTCCAAGGCCAAAACACAGCCCAGCCCTCACTGGGCATTGTACCTAACATAAATGTTAGTTTTTATGTTTCAAATAATGAAGTGGGTCTCCAGGGCAACTGAGACATCCACCTTCATTTCTTCATCTCAGGGGGCTGCATGGTGATCTGATCAGGTGGTTGTGGTGGCACAGATCTCCATCACAGAAGAACCAGAAAAGACAGAGAGAGTAGTGAGGGTTAGAACAGATTGCAGATCCCTGAAGAATACGATAATTATATTCCCATATAGTCTATTAGAAATACAACTAAAATAATGTTTTTTTAGCAGTATTTTAAAATGATCCTGGCAAATTCCTATTGGTAAAGCATTCCAGAATTTAGGTGCATAACAGCAAAAGGCTGTCTCATCACTTCTTATAAGCTTGGCACTTGGAATTACTGTATAAGCAGAGCTCAATTTGAAGATTTAAGGTTACATCTTGAAGTGTGGGGAGATAGGCATTCCAAGATATAGGACAGAGAAAAATTATTTAAGGCTTTATAAACCATCAGTAGAATTTTAAAGTCAATTCTGTATGACATGGGTAACCAATGTAACAACACTAAAAGGGGTGACATGCTCATTTTTTCTTTTTCTAGTTAAAGATTCTGCCTGCTGAATTCTGCACTAACTGCAACCTATTTATGTCTTTCTACGATAGTCCTGTTAGGAGTGCATTACAAGTAATCTAGTTGACTAAAAAAAAAGTGAATTCATTTTTCAGTGACTTGGAAAGTTATCTAGATGTCTAACTTTTCCTGTATTCCTTAAGTGAAAAAATGGAGTCCTTATAATCTGAACTAAATTAACTTACTATTACAGCAATATAGCCATGTAACACCATCTAAAAAGAAAACAAATGCTGTAGGTTTCACCCAAGACTGACTTGGTATCACAAGGTGAAATATTGCTAATTGCAGACTGTGCATAGATGTGGTATACTACTTGACTTAGGGCTTTGTCATCTTCTTATACTGCCAGGAAATATCAGCGGATCTGAATGTTTCCTGCTGTCACCTAAATATTACAACAAACTTAGACAAATTAGGAAGTCTTCAAATGTTTCAATAAATAGCTAGCTTAATGATGAGGGAAAATATATTGCCTTTTGGTGGTTTGTGGAAAAGTAAAATTATTTTGTACCACTGGCTTCCAATATATTATTTTTGATTGTGTAATGCTATAAAAGTACCTTATGAATATTCACAACAAAATTCTCAAGTTTTCCTTAACACATGAATGAAGCTTAATTACTCTTCCAATTTTTAGGTATTATTTGAACTCCTATAATCTCAAGACACCTTGATGATAGTGCAAAAGCTGCATAACTGGAATTATCACAGCACTACACATGGGTGGTAGAGAAGTTACCTAAATATGTGTTTGGAACTTTAAAAAAAAACTATAAAATTTGATGTAAAAATGCAGCATATTTGCCTAATAATGGTGTATAACAAAAAGTCCTTTGGCAAGTACACATAGATACTCCGAATCACTCCCAACTTTGACTATTGTCCTAATTGTGTAATGCATTCGTTTGGACTGTTTTGAAAACTGATAGGCTGTGGTTGAATTTGAAATATTTGATATGAGATATTTGATTCACTTTGATATAAAGAAAAGTGGAAGGTTGAAGCTGACCTGCACCCAAACACAACATCTCACAAAACGAGTTATTTTCCATGAATCTGAAAGCTAAACTTCATCCTTTTTATTAGATAAAAGTCTTTCCAATTATCCAGAACTCCACTCCCCCTCCTGCCCAGTTACATTTACCTCTGCAACAGCCAATTTGGCTGCGTCACAACCAGAAGGAATATTCCGTTTCTCATCTCAGGTAGGGCATGTCATAGACAGTTTGTCCAATACTATTTCTGTACATCTTTGTGTGTTTTCCTAATGTTGTGTTTTACACAGGGTATCTGTATTTCTTAAATCCAAAGCAGCTAACACCATTTTATTGTTGCTTCCATGACATTATCTAGCAAAATTCTGCCCTGTACTGTTAAATATGTTAAATAGACCCTTTCTTCATATACATAGAGAAAAACAGTAAAGCATAAAAAACAAACAAACCAATGACACAGTAGCACAATTACTAGCATTATTTCCTTTTTTCTCTGAAAGATTAGCTTCAGATCCAATGGTACTCAATCTGTGTCAGCTGGTTACATATTCTCACTGTGTACACGTGTTCTGAAGCTAGTCTGGTTTTCATCTCACATCACAAAGACATGTTGACTGCTGACTCAAAATTAGCTTGGTTTAAATGAGTAGTAATGTTTATAAGTTGATAGTTTCCAAAGTTGATTCTTGCCTTCTTTTCAATATTTCTGGGATAGGCCTCAACCCCCTTTGTCTTTAAACACTGATTAAGTCAGTTTAGAAAATAATTGAATGGTCAACTAACATACAATTATTTATCCTCTTCAGTTTTTTTAGATTTATGTTGAAATTACTAAATGCTAATGGGATTGACTGTTTCCCTCCCCATTAACAAAATCTTTTCATATCTTTGCCTCTTGCTCTCTCTTTTTTCTCATCAACACTCATCATCATCTCCTTTTTGCCTCTCCCTCCAACAATACCATCCCATAATACTAATACCTATCTAAAATCATTGTCCCCTAGCTGACCATGATGCACAAATTCTGATCCCATCACATCACGCTAAAGACCCAGCAAGCCCTCTCTATTTTTATATTCTCCCTGCTGCATCACTTGTCAAGACCCTAATACTGTGTTTCTGAACTCCAGTAGCAGACTCTTGGGATGGAGGCTCTGTGAAATGGACAGATGACCACCCGACAACTGGACCCCTAAAATCAAGGATGTAGGATGTAGCCCCCACTTCACTACCACCATACCAGACCATCCTCATGGTCTCTTTCTGATTTTGTTAGGATAATAAGATGTTTAGAGAGTCTCCAGTTTTTGGGGCCAGAGAGGTGCAAGTCAGCTGTTTGCAAATGATGTGCAGTCGTGGTCCATTCTGACTTTGATATCCAGTGTTGACTGGCACAGTGCACAACTACATTCTGCACTATAGGAATGAGATTTGTCACTTCCAAAGTTCCGTTTATGGCTTTCTTCTAACAAGAGTAACTGGTTTCCTGCAGGTAATGTGGGATAAGCTGATTTCCTTGATTAGGAAAGCAGTGTTTCTACTGAAAGGTTCTCCCATACTGCTAAGGTCCTCACATGGACACAGAGAATAACACCAGCAAACCTGCACAGGAACCTTATTATTCCCCACTTGTTCTTTCAACATATTTTTTTTTTGTCATTAACCACTGCCTGTGTGTGTGACAGGTAAAAATGAATATGTAGACTGATTGGTAAATCAAAAACATTTATGGATGACTTAGCTCCCGTTTCATTACCAAAATCTGGTATAAACTCCAAAAAAACTGAGCTGCTGCACCGGTTTCTTGATCATTTTCTCAATCACCTCAACTTTTTCTCCTGCACAAGACCCAAGGTACTTGAACTCTTTTGCTTGGGACAGCTGCTTAACCCTTATCTACAGAAGGAAAGCCATTTTTCTTTTTTTTTCTTTTTTTGGTGAACGACCATGACTTCCAAAGTAACAAGAGTTAATTGCAGTCCCCACCACATAACACTCAGCTGCAAACAATATGATAAGATGCAACCCTTTGCTTTCCATAATCTCTTAGTTATAGCTAATATTCTCTTAGTAAAAATTACAAACTGTAGAGAAGACAAGACGCACCCATAGTGGAGTCCCACATCCATATTGAATGGTTTCAACTTTATTCCATATATACAAACACATTTCTCACTCAGCAAACAATCTTGTAGCACCTTTCATAACATAACATACCATGGGGCAAATAGCTCTTCTTAGATCTTAGGCTTAGCTATTAGATGTCACCTCTGTTACACCAGCATAAATCGTCCCAAGCTTACCGTGGAGTGCGATCCTTGGACAAATGGAATACACCCCTTTTTCAAAATGGAGGCCACCACCCCATTCTACCAGTGTTTAAAGGATGGTCCTGCATTCCATATAAAATTGCTACAGTCTTCCCTGCATGGAGTTTTCAGTTCCTGCAGTGACCTCAGCAATGGCAGTGCGCATAAATGTAATAGCTTCTCTAGGTCCGGAAAAAACCTCAGATTGCTGCAGTAAGCAATAATCTCTGGAGTTGTCTGATAGAGCTGACTGGGGTAGGACACGTAGGAAGTGGTGTGCATGGAGACAAAAGCAGGACAGAAGGACTGGCATCTGTGCATGGCTAAAAGCAAATCCGAATAGACCGGTCATCACATCTCCTTTATTCTCTAACGTTCGCTCCTTGGAAAATCAGCTAAATTATCTACAGCTGCAACTACATACGCAGCATGAAGTGACAGACTACTGCATTTTTCTTTTGACTGAAACTTGGCTCCACAGCAACATCTCTGATGCAGCAATCCAGCTGGATGTGCCAACATCCTTTCGTGCTGATTGGAATGCAGAGAGCTCCTGTTAAGACTTGACGTGGAGAACTATGTATGTATGTCAACATTGTGTGGTGCAGTAACAGTAACATTTTTACAACTCACTGTTCACATGTGGTGGAATATTTGATTGTGGAATGCTAGCCCTTTTGCCAGCCATTCACTGCCACTGCACATTCCTACCAGTGTTAACACCCAGGAGGCCCTGTGGCAACTCTACAGTGCCATCAATGAGCTAGAGACTGCCCATCCAGACTGTTTTATTGCAGTTGCTGGAGATTTCAATCATGCAAATGTAAAAACTGTTCTGCCTAAATTCTACCAGTACGTCCACTTTCAAACCTGAGGAGCTAACATGCTGGACTTGTTGTACACAAATGTCAAAGGAGTTGCCAAATACGACGATTTTCAAATTGATGTCACCAAGTACACTCATTCTGTTCTTGGCTAATGTTGAGAATTAGGGATGCTGCCTTCAGATCGGGGGACAAAGTAGCTCTCAGGCTGGCAAGAAATGACCTCCCCACCTTCACAGGACCCCTTACAGTTCTCGTATCATGCCAGCTGGTTCGCAGATGATGCAGTCACACTTGTCTTGCAAACTATATTTCCCATCTGGAGAAGAACAGCTATTCCAGGATTTTGTTTATTGACTTCAGTTCATCCTTTAATACAATCATCCCACAGCAGCTTACAGTGAAACTTTCTCTGCTTGGATTGAACACCTTACTTTGTAACTGGATCATGGAGTTCTTCAGTGTGTGTTAACACTAAGACATTGCACATCATCAAACTGAGCACGGGGGCCTGCAGGGCTGCATGCTTATTCCATTACTCTGCTAACACCTCACTGTACTGCTAAATCCAGCATAAATCAACTCATTATGTTTGCTGATGATACAACAGTAGTAGGACTCATCAGTAATGAAAATGAAACATAGCAGAGGTGGGACAGTTAGTGAACTGGTGTGGACAACAATCTGTCTGTTAATGTCAACAAGACAAAAGAGCTGATTGTGGACTTAAGAGCAAACTCTGAACATTCCCTAACCCAAAATTCTTGGGTGTCTACATCACTGGGGATCTCTCCTGGTCTCTCAATACCACAAACCAGGTCAAGAAAAGGCTCAGCAAAGGTTGGACACCTTAGGAGGTTGAAGCGAGTGAGAATCCCTCCTTGCATTATAGCCACCTTCTACCGAAGCACTATTGAGAGTGTCCTGATGGATCATATCCTGGTTCCGAAGCTGCAGGGTGTCTGAGGAGGAAAACTCTACAATGTGTGGTGAGAATGGCTGAGAGGGTTATCGGTGTCTGTCTCCCATCTATTTAGGTCATTTTTAAGGACAGATGTAAGAAGAAAGCCCTTTGCGTTGTGAAAGACAATTTTGTTTGTTTTTTCATTCGAACTGCAACAATGCAGGGAGAAATGTCATAGTTTGATTCCAGTATACTGTGTTCCTCCAGCAGTAGGTGATAAGTACTATATCAATTAAAATGTCTAAATCTTCAGCCTCCTAGGTCCACCAAAATGTAATAAAATATCTTGAACGGTAAGACCCTATCATCAAAAATGTCAAAGTCGTATATAACACCACAGATGCTTGCACGTGAATATTATATAATTTCCTGATCTCCTGTAAAACACTTTAGATATAGTCTACTTTTGTTATTACATTTTGTTTGGTTTTGGGAACCAATAATTCAATTTCCACTAGAACTTGGGTCCTTCTTGTTCACAGTCAGATTCACTTAAAAAGCTAAATCCCACTTTGCTTGATATGCATTAAGTTGCTTTGCTGGTTTTTGTGGTTAGTGAATATTGGAAAGTGCAACTCTTTACTCTCCTGCTATTGCTGAGATTTCTTAAGTGACAGTTTTTGGTTAGTATTTCTAGATTACCAACAACATATAGTAGTTTTTGTTTAGCAGAATTGAGTTTCATGGAAAAGAATGCACACGAGTGCAGTTTCACTGTATTTAAAAACCATTGAGACAAGACTGTATCCACACCAATTATAAAACTCATCAACTTCTAGTTCAGAATGCAGGAATGACCCATTGTAAGGCACACGTGAGCAGATCTTTGTTTATTGAAGACTTCTTAGGCGTCTTTGCTCTATACAAATTTGTTTTTGAGACTTGTTATCTGATTCTTTTTTAGATAGATTAATAAATCAAGAGTTTTTTTTGCAATGTTTCAGAAAGTAATTCTGACATGACCATAACAAAACATTTTAATAAATAAATCATTGGATTTAAGGAAGATCTTAAGATTAATAGTCAAAAAAGTTCAAACACCACTTTAATTGCATGTCCTTCTTTTATAATAAGACTACCATGATGTCATGGCTTGAATAGCAACCAGACACAAAAAATGCCAGCACTCATGAAAACACTCAAAAAAGTAAAAATACAATAACACACAAAATTATTTGCTTGATCCTAACATTAGGTCGGCTAACTCTACAAGGAGCTGTATTGTTGATGACTTAAAGGTTAAAACTTGATTTGAGAGTTGTTGTGAAAGGACTTAGCCTGAATATTTGGGGAGACTGGCACAGCCCAGTTAGCATTTTTCACTGGCTGCTCACTAAACAGACCATGTGATTTAGGTCTAATAGCATATAAAACTCTTTCTGATTCAAAAGTCCTGGGTACAGCCTGTAAAAGTAGATGTTTGTAGTCCTGGAATTTTGTAATTGTCTCATTTTTATATAATTATCACCCCCTTTATTACTATTGTACCACAGCAAAAACCTACCTACATGTTTATGTTTTATTTTATTTAATTTAATTTTTTATTATTATGGACTTTTGAATCAATTTTTACACATTTAATGTTTTTATTCATAAAATTGCATTTTTTCCTTTATCATTTGTGTTGAGTTAATAAACACACTTTTTACCGGCCTATTTCTGTGCATGAAATGGTGTTTGAGCTTTTTCTTTTTTGGTTCCAAATTGGCTTTTGCAGCAATGTACACTTTTTCTTTAAAAAGTCTGTTAATTTCTCTGTTAAGAAGAAAAGAGGTTAATTTCAGGAAATAACACTTTTTATCATTGGAGTTATTTAAAATATTGACTTTTTTTGGTCTAATTTCTTTACTAACCAGACTGTGTCTGTTGTCCGATGAGATACAGTGGATTCTGCTCATACTAATTATGAAAGGGCCTACATGATCAAAAAGGCATAAATGTCTGCCCCTGTCAGGGTTTATTGAAATTTGGGTAGCACCCATTTACTTACGAGAAAAGAAGTGTGGCGGACGCTAGATCCAACAATTGAAAAGGGCTGCCAACATGTTGCATTTATATTTACTCTTTACTGACTATTATGTGCACACACATGTTAAAAGAATAATAAATTAACATCTGCCAAGGAAAACAAGTGCACTATATACTCTATGCCAGGACTGCCAAACTCTTGTCTTGCACTTTTTTGACATGGCTGTGGTTTAGATTTGTTGCTTTGTTAACAATTAATATGAACAGTTAAAAACGAATTAATATTTTGTTAAACTGGAAATTAATCCAGTTAGTAGTACTGGTGTTACTCTTTCTTGGCATGTGAGCTGCAAGACTTTTTTTTTAATCTTTCAAGATCCTAAAATATGAGGTTGAATTTAAATTTGCTTTAGATGTGTTCAAAAATATGCACTAGAAATGTTCCTAGGTTTACTTTCCTGGTCAGTTGAGTTAAATGTTACTTTATGATTCCTCTCAATGTGAAGTTAATCAGAGTTTTTTTTTGGTAAATATACAGACTGCACTCCTGTTGGCTCCCAGCTGCCACAGCAGATCTACTCGATGATTATAGAAGGTGCCATCTGCGTCAACAGAGTGGTTGCCAATTTTTGAGACCTACTGTAGCGTCAAGCTGCATAGAGTATATTTGAATTAGTGTTCCCTTTGTCAATAGATTTGCAATTATGTACAATATGTTGTTGTGTAAAAGTCAGAAATATGTTTATGAAGTTAGTTGCAATTTTTTTTTTTATTCTCTAGTCCTACAAAGTTTAAACAAAATGTTCTACCCAATGATGCTTCCTGCCCTCCATTCAGAAAATCAGTTAGAAAATGAGTGAATGTTTTAACAAAAAGACATGGGTATTAGAATGTCCACATTATAATTATAAACTTTTAACAACACAGCTGAAAAGAGATACAAAGGAAATCAACAGTATGTGCTACCCGAGGGCAAAAGGAAAAATGTCACAGACACTGAAAAACGATGCAGTGTAGCTCATGGAAAATGTTTTCTATCTAAAGGAAATAATAAATGACTTTTATGTCAATTACTTCCCTGAAAATGTATGTTTTGTCTACTTAAGGATCTCTTTAATTAAAAACCGTTGGACGTAGATGATTTGTAATTTGTCAGGTGGATGTGATAAAATATGGCTGTCATTATTGTATTTGGTTTCTAAATGTTCAGTCGTTTCAATGTACTACAGTATGAATTTCATTTTTCTCTTTAAAACAGTTCTGCTAGTGCTTCAAGTTATTGTGCTACCAGCGAGGAAGGACATAGAGCAGTCCCTCCAAACGGCTATTCATTTGCTAACTGACTTCCTCAAGTTGTTTGATAGTTCATTGTGTAATATTATTCTCTCACCTTTGGGTACAAATTTGAAAAAAAAACTTGTTTTTTTTATTTACAGATACGGGTTTATAAGCTATTCCTAGAAAATGCTGCCTTAATATAAACTTTCTTTCCAACATCAAGTATTTTTCTTTACAATACCTAGCTGTATTATATCATTTATACATATGTGCTGATCAAAATTTTAAGCTCAAGTAACTTTAAGTTAATTACGGTAATTGATCGAATGGACTATACCTGTTAGCTTGTGAGTAATGTGTGCATCTCTTTTCTTTGAAAATACTTAAAATTATATTTGTTCTCCTCAACATTTCTTCTTGCGCATCTCTTTACAGCTTGTTGTACTTTTTGATAACATGCTTAACTTTTAGTTTTTGGGAAGAGTTAGTTAGATGTAAACATATAGATGCATGTATTCACAGCAGCTTTAAAGATTCTTCTGCCTATTTTGTATTTGTTTGAATTAATTATTATTTTAATTTCTAATACCAATTCTTTTCCCATTCATTCCCTTAAAATGTACATTTTAGTACATCAAGGTAAGATATGCATGAACTTTGTTGCTATTAGGAGAGGAACCTAGGTCAAATTTGATATATTAGCACCATAGTAGATCATGCTGTACCGTTTCTAGTAGAGCTTGCTATAATATCCTTTTATTCTTCTACATTTTTGCACTTTATTTACTGCTTTCATGTAGATAGTGTGTGCTAATTCAAGTAGAATAACTGCTTTCTTGAGAATGCTTTTAATGGTCTTTCTTTAGTTTCAGTGCATGATTAGATTTGGCTGCAATTTGTTAGATCAGTATCATGAAAATATTTCTTTCTGTCCTAAAAAAGAAAAGTTAGTGATAACTTTTAACTTAGTACAGTATGTAAAGAATAACACATCTTCACTATGTCTATGATATGTCACACATGAAGACATTTATAGGAAATAAATGTCTATTTTCTATTTCTCAACAGCTATTTTAACAGGATGAATATGTGTTTCAAATTGTTGTTTTGGGCTCAGATTAGAACTTTTAATACATTTCAAAGTAATTCAATAAAAAAAGTAGGGCAAATGTTGTTTTAATGTAATAGCAGAACAAAACATAAACTGAAATATGATATTGTATTGTCTGCATAGCATTTGTTTGTATTACTGTAGAATTGAATGGTTTAAGTAATTTGCAAAGCCATCACATTTTTGTCAGAATTTCTTTTGCCTACTATAAATGGATATATTTTGTGAATAGAAGAAAATAAATAGTATGAGAAAAGCACCTGGTCCTTACAGCCTTATCAAGTATTTAACTTGATTCGTCTGTCAATGTCAATGCACAAGAGCCAGAAGAAATTGGTATTTAGAATGATGTAGCACTGAGAAAAGAATGATCAAATCAACCCTGGGATGGATATAAATCACTAATCTGATCTATTGCTGCACTGTTGGAAAATGCTTCATGTTTACTTAATTTATTTATTTTGACAGTGTTTCCTTGTAGAAAACCACACAGTTGGTTAAGTTTCATTAATTCAAAGCCATCATTATTTCTCTTTAAATAGGTAAGGGCAGATAATGTGTAGGCAATGATAATGCAGACAAACTATTTAGATATAGCTTGTAAAAGAAGGAAGATTTGTGAACTTAATAAGAAATGCAACTGTTCAGTTAGACGAACATTTAAGGCAAGTTTGGAATTTCTCTACAGTGGTTATATCTGCCTGGGTATCATTAAGAAGCAGTAGAAGTAATGGACCAAAAATCAGTAACACAATTATGGAAAAGTTGTAGGACCGAACAGCTACCTACCGTACAATTCTGTTGGTGTCTTTGATTGTATGTCCATCTTTAGGGGAGACTGAGGCATGTTCCTAGGGATAAGAAGAAATGTATGTTTTTAGACTTTCTGTCAGCCCATTTGTATATATTAAAGTGAAAGCAACTTTTAAAAGAAAGCTACATTTATCCTTTAATAAGTAGTTTATTACCATGTTGTAATATCTTTGCCATGATTACTGGAGAGAGAGAAATTGGTGGTAGTATGGCTGCAATTCTAAAAGAACACATTCTTAGAGAGCATGTGCAACCTGCTAGTATGAAACATTTAGTTAATATATAATAATCTTTTACAATTTATTACAAAATATAAGAAGCTATAACAGGATGAATTGTTAAACACCAAAAAAAGGATTTAGTGTAACTCAAGGGTTAACTAAATGCAACCTAAAGCTGAAAGCACAAGAGGTCTTAGAGAAACTACAAACTATAATATCCAAGGCTAGAAAGCGGTACTAAGATCAACAGAAAAATCCACAAGGCACCCCACTTAATGAAGCAGTGTTGAGAATAATGGGAGAATTGATCCGAGTCAGTAATTACTGGTGGCATTAATTGATTGGAGGAGGTAGTAAAGTTCTACATACTAAAAGTCAGACGATGTGATGTATTAGATGAGGTGATGTAATCAGAAAAAAATTATAAAAGCAGATGAATTGTTAAATTGAATGCTCACAATATGGATGGAGCCATTTGTGCATAACTCAGAGCAAATAAAGAAATGTCCTGTATTCAACAACATGGATGTCAAAGTCTTAGAAGAATTAAGAAAAATTAAATAAAATTAATAAAACATATCACAAAATATCTAAATCAGATTTAAGAAAAGAAAATGTGTTTCCTAGTAGCACCAAAAAATACAATAGTTTACTTTTTAGTAAACATTTTGGTAAACATATGCCAGCAATTTTTGAAGGGAATAAAAAAAATGAAAAAAACAGGAACTCTTGAATTCCTACGTATTGGACAGACAGAGGCATCATTTTCTGCCTGTGCCTAGGAAAATGCCTCCTATTCTAGATGGACATACATTTGTCAAAGATGACACTTAAGAATTGTAAGACAACATACTTCCCTCATCTGTTTGTATATATAGGTATGAATGCTGCATTTAAAAATGTGGCTATATATATATATATATATATATATATATATCTTTTATTTTGTACCATATTTACTTGCCTTAATATCTGGGGAGATGTATTGGTTATAGCATGGCTAGAGTTCTAAAAGAATGCATTCCTTGGGATAATTCGCTCCCTGCTGGACACATATAGTAATTATGTTTGCACCACCATTATGACAAAGCAAGCATTCATTTTAACAACAGATATTGCAAAGATTATACCAATTGTTCTTCCTCCTCCTCCTCTCTTTGTATCATTATCAAGTTCTTCAGCTTTGTTGCTGGCATATCTAACAACTTTCAGAAATATTGCTTCCACATATCAATTCGATTTAACATGTGCCACTCTGGTTTTATGGTGCCACTGGTTTTGTTTCTGGGATCCAGTAGGATCTCATTGCTTACTCAACAGCTATTTTTTAAATTCATGTTGCAGGTGTTGATACCAGCCACATATTTTGTTTTATATTATAGTGCCTTCTTTTGACAAACATCTCACTTTGTGCCTCTTTGTTTTGTGGTATTTTAAATTAAGGTACCATTTTGTATCATTAAATAAAAACCATTTATTTCAGTACATACAAAAATACAAGTATAAGAGAGAAATAGTGAAAAACTTCCTGAGGTGTAATGGATCAAAACTTTTTTTCCTTGTCACAACTTGTATTTTCATAAGTTACTTAAACAAAAGAAGTTATCCTGATAAAATATGAACCACAATGTTATAGTGTTAAGACAATAAATACTGAACAATATTTCATATACTTCCACTTTACATTAGTAGTACTTTTTATCATCAATGTAGTTTACAGACACCTATAAGCTTTGTTTTTTTAATAATATCAGTACACAGAGAAAGAAATATTACTAATAAGCAGAATATGAAAATATCATTAATGATGTATAAACTAATGAACTAGTAAAATTTCTTAAAGTTTGGTATTTTCAAGTTGAAGTTAGTTTTTCACTATCATAGTATATTTTAATTTTTTACATAAAATAGTGTCCTAAATTGAAGCATTTTTTATTCTTTTATATACTGCCATGGCTTATGATCCTCAATAAAAAAAGAGGGCCGAGTGTCTGATATATTGGCCGATCTGTTAGTATTTTCTGAAGTCATTTGATTTGAATATGCATCTGCTATGATTCACAATGTCTGCCATGTTGGTGGCAAATGCATACTCTAATCATATTATTTTCTTACACCATGTGTGCTCAAACCAATTTTTTTTCCTAAATGGTGCCAACTGTTTACCTATTATGTGTTGTTATTCTATACACCTTACACACTTTGTGTGGCATGTCATGTGCATGCACAATAAATAAATACTGAGAAAATGAAAAAGCAGATTATGCCTTACAGCCAAACCATGATGACACAGATGGAAGCACCAATTGTAAAGTTTTATAGTGCATGTTGAGTTGCTGTTGCGGAGAATATAGCAATTATAGAACGGAGGACAACATTTTTGAATGAGTAAAGGGCATTAGTAAGTTTCACTGTTTATTCCTGGTAGACATCTGCTCAAGCCCATAATATGATATGGCAGTGAAAAGTTGTTATTTGGATATTTTGTAGATCAACTTTTAACTGTTTTTAATCACATGTAGTGAAATACTGTGAGTGTTTGCAAGTTTGATGTTTTTCCAGTTTTCTGATTGTCTACAGAAAAGAGACAGCAATTCACAATGGGCATCACATTCAATAAAGTCAATAACAGCGCCTGGAGAGGAGTTTTATAAATTAAACCATGCCTAAGGGTCTGAAAGGTTGCCAGTTGGTGAGGTGAAGTGCACAGCTGGTCTCTTTTTAAAATGGCTGAATCACACAAAATGTTTTGCTTTATGCTCTTTTTCCTTCTTTAAATAACATTGATAAGCTTTATTGCAATATACTGTATACACAAACTCAAATGCTCTTGGCTCGAAAATAGATACTGTATATTCACGTTTTCAAGCTTTATATTCATGTTTTTAAGTTTTTGTTTTCACGTTTAGATACAGACCCAATCACCCCCAATTTTAAAATGCAAGAGCAAACTGGGCATTTTTAAAAAACGTATTTAAAAATGCTTCATGGGAAATTAGTATACACTATGATTGTGAAAAAACAAGTTTGAATGGAAAATAAACTTATTCTTTAAGGACTGAACTTTTACTTTATTTGGTCACTTGCTCTGTGACAGGGGTGATTAATGGTTTCTCAGTGTGTATATGATGTATCTTAAATCAAATGGAAAATAACAAGAGGTCCTGTGTATTTTTCAAATCTCCCAGATAATAACCAGCTAATGGTATTATTTGTAAAATGGAGTGATATTTATTGAATGAAGTTCACTTTTTTTAGGTATGTCACATAATTACATTTTTTTATATAAAATGACAGACTAAAAATATTATTTCATGTCATATAGTAAATATATTTACTTAAATAACAGTGTGGAAAAAAATTGTACCCTTTAAAGTTATAGCCTTTTAACACTCTTTTTCTATAGTATTTTAATACCTTTGCAAACTGCACTTAATTCTGTGCCCTCACGTGTTGATTTCAAGTTTCTTTCTTTGCATCTCTGGAATATAACAGTACTAAAGTTTTTTATGTAACAGTAGCATTTTTGTACAGTTTCCAAAGCAGGTGTCACTTTGTGCCCAAGCAAAATAATTTGGATAACAAATGTTTCATGTATTTAGGTCCTTCAGAGAACTGCATGATTGTTGACTGTTACTGTAAATACTTTTATTTAATTTGTTTTTTAACTATGTTCGGTTACATTTGACCAACCTATACCTTAGTTAAATGTAGCTTTCAGTTACCTAAAAATGCTCTTTAACATTTATTACAAAATGTTTACTTGTGGAGTATTGTTTTTAGTTATGTTCCAAGTTAAAAACTATTGGTATCTTTTTAATTTTAAACATATAAAAGGAATGCATGTAGTATATAACTTTTAAAATTGTAAATAAAAATGTAATTATAATTAGGAAGGCAAGGACAGCTTGGCTAGATGTATACCTCTTGTTTTTTCCTATTTTTATCCCCACGTTTTCCTAACAGCTTGTTATTTCTTTTGCAAAACAGTTTATTGTAATTTAATTTTAACTTTGTTTGGCTTATATAATGTTCTTTTTGTCACATTTGGCCACTCTCTTGCTTTTAGTTTGGCTATGTTTTGTTATGTGCCGTCAATTTATTCTCACTCTCTTACCCTAATTTTTGGATGCTGCAATAATTTAGTCTGCAGTTATTTCAAAGTCCTATACTGTAAATACTTACTCCAAAGTTTTCTTTTGGAATATTAGTTTTGGGACCATTGTGGTAGTTTATTATTCTTTACTAGCCAACCCGCGGCATAGCATATGCCGCATAATTATGTATTGATGGGTGAACACTTCCTGAACGACACAGTTGTCCAAATGGGGTGGGTTTGTGGACACCACTGTGAGTGAATGAAAAGATAGACCTCTGGAGATAGCAACATATAATTGTCCGTGACTGAAAGCGGAATCATCTGTGACGAAGAAGGCCACGCTGGTGAAAGTTACTTCATCAGTAGGGATAAGTGTCAGTACTTGTAGATTAAGGTGTAGCAAGTCTTCGTTGTTGACGCTTAATATAGCTTGTGTACTGAGATGTTCCGGAGTCACAGTTGAGAAACACTTTTTTAATATCTTTTAAGCACAGGGGAAAAAATGAACATGTGAAACAGTAACATTGCAACAATGCTATCTACGACCCGATCTCTGTAAACAGAAGTGAAAACAAAATCGAGCCCGGTGTATTGTTTAACTGCCTTGTGGCGCTGTAGTAGTGCTGCTGCTTTGCAGTAAGGAGACTGTGGAAGATTGTGGTTTCGCTTCCCGGTTCCTCCCTGTGAAGATAGCGCTTTGAATACTGAGAACACCGCTATATTAATGTAACAAAGTATTAACAGGAAATTGTCTTCGTGTAATAGTAAAAGGCAAATTATCCGCGACAAACAAACTGTTTTACACGCTGCATAGCAACCCGCGGCGTAGTATACGCCGCATAATCACGCCGCTTTTTAAATGTTTTTTAAGCAGAGGGAAAAAAATGAACATTTGCAAAATCCGTAACGCTGCTTTCAGTAAGTACAATGCACACGCGTTTAATTTGTCGGCCACTTTTTGCCAGCCATCTTTTCTGGTTTGGGCTGCTTTTGCAGTGTTACCACTTGTACATATTAAATCTTGAAATCCTTCGAGTAACTAATTAACTAACTAACTAACTAACACCAACCCACCCACCCACACAGCTTGTGTGAAACAAATGCGCCCATACTTTCATAATTTTGTTGCAGCCTATAGTGGAGTCAGGCACAGAGAAGGTCAGCTGCTGAGAGAGCATCTCGAGTGTTGCAGGGCCTGCATCGGTGAAGCGGGTGAGATGCTAATGAAACAGAGGCACAGGGCTTATTGGTTTTTAAAGACTGCTTCCTTCATTGTGTTTTAACCTCAGTTTTAAAGAATTGTTTTAAGGATCCCATGGGATACCCCTCACAAACTGTTTTAGACGCTGCATTCAGCAATTCACATCCACGACAAACATGCCTCTTCTTACATGGTCCTGCTTTGGTGGGCAGGGAAACGTTTTCCGTGTTCCTGCAGGACCATCTAAGAGGACGCATGTTTGTCACGGATGCGAATTGCTGTATGTAGCGTGTAAAACAGTTTGCAATGTTGCACGCGGTCGTGCGTCGTAACCGAAAAGTCAACGTGGCTCAGAGCTGCATGCAGACTGTAGCACAGACAAACAGAAATGACGTCGTGTTTTCCGAGGCGTCGCATCCGAGTTGGTGGTCATGGCTCTGCGAGTTTTCATCGTATCCAATGGTCTTAGAGTTGGTGGGCGTGGCTCCTTCCTGCGTGCTTTCATGGGTGTGGGTGTGGCTCCTTCCTGCGTGCTTTCATGGGTGTTGTGCCGCTCTGGCGGCGGCTTAGAGAATTATATATATATATATATATATATATATATATATATATAGATTTAGTAATATGGACGATTTCATATCGAGATGTAATTACCCTAAATATGTTTAAAGTGGATACATGTCAGTATTTTCAGGGTTAAAGACATTCTGCATGTTCATTTCAACAATGATTTTTTGATGACAGTTCTAACTTTCTGTTGGTTTCATTTTGATTTCCCAGCTTTTTTGATCCACACTTTATCTTTTGACCGTATTAATCCCTGCTCCCATCTCCTGGTCCATTCCAAATAATTTCCCTCTGCCTTTTACCATTAGCGTCAGCACATATAGCTGCCTAGGTGTGGGCACAGCCATTTTGCCGTGGCAGAACTTTGTTTAGTGAAACCGTGTTCTTTTGTTCTCCTTTGCGATTCCCATTTTGTAAGGTTTTTTGGCATTTTCCAAGATTTGATTTATTTTTTGGTATTTTGGATTTTGAAATTTGGATTTCTGGAGTAAGGCTGTTAAATGTATTTTTACAGGTTTTGGACTGAATGCAGAAGAATGCACAGTATATGCTTTTTTATTTTTTAATATTGCATTATGTTGTGGATTTCACATATATTCCTTAATATATTTTAGTGATGTTACATTATTTTAGAATCAACTGGTTAAAATGTAGTATTTGCTGTAATGAATAACAATTAATCAAATTTTTATTTTCTTATTTAAATCCTCAGTTAAAGGTCTTACATTTACAACAAAGAATTGGGTATTGCATTTTAAATAATAAAAATAATAATAAAAAAACAGATTTGCATCAAAGAAAAAAGAAAAAGCCAAACTTAATATCTGCAAATGAAATTTTCCTTTCCAATCCAACATGCACAGTAAGTCAAAGCTTTGAAACACCAGGGTCAGTGCCATCAATTACACTGGAAAAAAATAACTGCTTAAGAATCTTAAAATATTTTTCATGTGGGGAAATCAAGTATTGCATTATAGCTCCAAGTCAGTACCTGAACTGTCAAACAAAATGGAACTGTAAAAGTTGAAAGTAACTTTGGCCAAAGGCAATGCAGTGTAGAAGACATGAGTATGTAACCAATATAAAATAAATTACATAATAAATATTTGAAACAAATTCATGTGAAATATAACTTATAGAAATTAAATTTGTTGATCTTTTCAAATTTATTTTCTCATATAAAATCCCAATTCCAACAATTTTACTTATATTGAA